>NC_056749.1:296440933-296620933 GCF_019279795.1 Protopterus annectens | reverse complement strand
ATGTACACAGTCAAACTCTGTGCTAGCCCATGTGTATATGTTGGACAGCTGTAGACTGTGCATGGCAGAGTAGACAGTTTACTATCTCCAGCCATGAACACAGGAACTGGCCCTGCTAGGAGTGCCACTGGCACCACCATGCCCAATGTCAGATGTGGTGCTAGTAGCTGATGGTGACTGGTATCTGCTGGGCTCCTATCCCCCAGGGGACCACCCAGGACCCCATGCCCATGGCCTGCCACATCATGGTGTGGACAGCACACTTTCTTCTATAGTGCTGAAGGTACTGCCACTATGGGGGTGTGGTTGTGCATGGCCATGTGGACTCTCAGGAGATGGTGTTGCTGACCTAAGTCCATGTGTCTGATGCCCTACTCCAACCAGATGTTCCAGCACAGACAATGTGGGGTCAAAGACTGACAATGTCTTATCCCACGGTCTGTCCATTACATCAGTGAAATGATAAATGGCATTACCAATGTGGTGGAGGGAGTCATGAATTTCACACTGTGCTGTATCCATAATCCTGGCTATCCATCTGGTGTTGTATTCTGAATGTGCCTCCATGAGGGACCAAAACATGCGTCGAGTGACCAGTGATGTGTCAACTGTGACAGGTGGTGGATAGGCAGCAGTTCTCCTTCAAGGACCCCTGTCAATCCCTGTGTGGGACCTCACTAACTCTTTAGCTATGGCCAGAGTCTATACTCATTGATGCCATAGTTGCCACACTTTGGTTGTCCAATATCTGTCGCTTCAGGGGACAACCATCATCATCAGAGTCCAATAAAACACTGACATCTGGTTATGAGGGAGACAGACTCCAACCCCCATGTTTACATGTGAGGAGGAAGACAAAATTAGTACATTACTACCTGCACTATTATGTATGGTAATCCACACACACACACACACACACACACACACACACACACACACACACACACACACACACACACACACATATAGGTGAGGAGCCACAACTGCATTACACATGCCACATCTTATTTCTGATCCCATGCATAACACATAAACAGACTACAACATACATAGACAAGATAGGCCCTTTATAATATGCACTACAGCTACATCGGATTAATGTTGCCAGTACTATACACCTGTGAGATAAGGAGTATGCCAGTGCATTTGATAGACCTACACCTAAAACACAGTGCACCCATCTTGAACGTACTATGCCAGTTATACTATCACTACCTCAGGTATGTACCATCTCCATGTTGTGTGTGAATAGGCATCTGTGAGTGATGCAACCTGTATAGCAGGCTGCATAGCCTTTCCCAAAAATACATGCAAATGTGTTACTGCTCCTGCAAATACACAACTGTGAATACCCATTTAATGCACTTCAGTTAACTTCTCCGAAATCAAACATAAAAGTATTGTATTCTAAGTATAACAGTTGTAAAACCAGCCGATCACTGTAACTTCAAGCTCGAACAGAACTGCAGTTATAACAACAAGAATAATCCACTAGTAGTGTAATCACTAAATACCACTGTTTAATCCACAACACGAAGACGAAATTTTCACACAGAGCACAAATGGTGATAATACAGGAACATACAGGTTAAGCACTTTCATCTGTCCTGTAATATCACCATTTGTGCTCTGTGTTAAAATTTCGTCTTCGTGTTGTGGATTAAACAGTGGTATTTAGTGATTACACTACTAGTGGAATTTTCTTGTTGTTATAACTGCAGTTCTGTTCGAGCTTGAAGTTACAGTGATCGGCTGGTTTTACTTTTGGTGTTTAGACCACTTTTGTTACTTAAGTATAACAGTTGTGCTTAGGGCAAAAGGGCAGACCTTAACATTCTTAGGGTATATATGATCGGTACAACGACAGTATCACACTTACTAGGTCCAGGACCTTGGACTCTGGCCACACCTGACAAACCTATGGAAATGTGAGGGAGAGGTATTGTCGGCAATAACAAATGTGGCATTGTCACCGGGTACTATGTGCATATATCAAAATGTACAGTGGCTAATGTGATATTACCTACATTGCTGACATTCTGAGTATGTGTGGACAACTGTGTGTTAAAACCAAACTCCCCAATACAGATAGACCTGACACCCATGTGTTGGTATGCATAGTTTGCCACAATGAATGAAATAGTATTACAGTGATGAACACAGGAAGCTTACCTGGATGCTCCTCTGATGTGGATGCTGTAGCACCCACTTCCAGGATGTATGGGGTGATGGATGGTTGGGGGCTGGTGGTTGATCCCAGGTTTGCCAGGAATTCCTGAACAATAAAATAAAAAATAAAAATAAAAAAAACACAGAGAAAGTGAAAAATACCAACTGCAGAAGCATAAAATCCAAAATTGTTTAATACTCCAGCACCACGGCTAGCAAGCCTTTCACAAAGTTAACATCATAGTAGCACAAGCTACACTTAAATAACAAATATCTGTTCCCTATCAGAAGCCTGAAACACTATAAGCCTGAAAATCAAAATCCTGAAACCAAAAGCCTGAAAACTCAAAATCCTGAAAACCCAAAATCCTGAAACTCAAAATCCTGAAAACACAAAATAGACATACTGACGTCATTGTGGCTTTGCTATTGTTAGCCCTGTGGTGTTAGGTCATGCGTTGGGTTCAGGTAAGTGTGCGGTTGGTTTTATGTTAGGGTTAGGGGCGGTATAAGTGAGTTAGGGTTAGGGCGCAGGTTAGGCATGTATGCAATAGTGACAAAAATTAGGGTTAGGGGCGGTTTAAGTGAGTTAGGGTTAGGGCGCGGGTTAGGTGAGTGTGCGATAGTGATGGACCTTAGGGTTAGGGTTAGGGTTAAGGTCAGTTGGTAGATATTAGTGTGTTTGTATTGGCATATTAGCATTATTTGTGTTTTCAGGATTTTGAGTTTCAGGATTTTGGGTTTTCAGGCTTTTGGTTTCAGGATTTTGATTTTCAGGCTTATAGTGTTTCAGACTTCTGATAGTGAACCCAAATATCACATCATTAATCAATTAACTAAAACAATTAAACACAAACTAATAATTAACAGTTAGTGTAGAACAGCCTTCCACTCCAGTTCTTTGTTTAAACCTCGAAAAACCAAAGTGCCAAACTTTAAAATACAGACTGCTTCTTCATATAACAGTTTATTTTTAAGTGCAACATCATCCTTAATCAGAACTTGTTCTAAAATACATGCTTTTAAACTGGTACAAGACCCCAAATGTACAGCATGAAAATGTGATGGCACAGTACTGTCCAAATTTTGATTCTTAATGTCTCTAACATGCTCTTGTTTTCTGATTTTAAACATTATTTTGGTTTCTCCTATATAGAAGGAATAACAAAGACATGAGAGACAATAAACCACTCCCTTAAACATACAGGAGAAAATAGCTCTAGGTTGAAGAAAAATGGCATTTATTTTATCAAAAGTCCTGACCACATGAATACAGATAGAGCATTTGTTACAGGGAAATGTACCAGAATTTTGTAAAGGAATACTTAAAATTTCAGTAGGCATAGAGAACAAATTGTGAACAACCATGTCTTTTATATTTCTTGGCTCTTTTAAAAGAGACAGGGAAATTCTTAATCCCAGACTTCCCCTTATGTAAGAATGGTCAGTAATATCTTAAGATTTTTACTAACTCAGCACTATAAATATTATAAGTAGTGACAAAATATATATTTTTATCACTAGTATTCCCTGCATGACTCCTCTATGTATTCACAGACTTCATATAATCTGGAACAATTTATTCAAAGAAGTAATAATTAATTCATTACTATATCCCCTTTGTTTAAAGGCTATACAAGAATGCAAAATCTCTTATTTGAGAGATGGAATGTTATTACGCAGTCTATTTATGAGTAGCTCATTTTAAGGCAAAGCCTTTAAAATATCGGGGGGAGGGGGTGGTAGCTGTTACTCTCTAAAAAATGAGTACCATCATCAATTTTTTGTGAATCTTTGTAATAATCATATTATCAACAGTATTTAATTCCAAATTTAAAAAAAGCAATAGAAATGCCTTTTTGTACACCATCAAATTCTAAACCAAAATGGTTTTCCTGAAGAGAAGCTACAAAAGAGTCCACTAGCCATGCACCACCCCTAAATAAAATTGAAATAATCAATAAATCTATTATAAAGAACAATATACTTATTAAAAAACTCTAACTTATAAAGAAACTCTAGCACAAATAAACCCATTACCAAATTAGCATACATGGGTGCAAAAGATGCACCCATTGCTGTGCCTTACGTCTGTTGATAGATGCAGATGTTATATTCAAACAAGTTATGGGTTAGACTAAAATATAACAACTCTATAAGGAAAGTACGAACCAGTCTAGTGCCTAGGAAAAACCTAATAGCTTCAAGTCCCACCTGATATGTAATACTCGTATAAAGACTCTTGACATCAAGAACCAGACAGAAAAAAACCTTCTTGACAAGTGACGGACTCAATGTTTTTAGAAAACGAAAAGAATCTCTTATATAAGGGTCTAAATACACTACATGCCTAAGCAAATAAGTATGAATAAATAGACCCATATTGTGTAAAAAAATATTCTCAGCTGCCACAATTAGCCCTCCAGAAGGGGGAAAAACTTTCTTGTGGATTTTTGGCAGGCAGTAAAATTTTGCCTTCCACTTTAAATTTAACTTCCACATCTTGCTTGGAAAATTAGCCAAGTCTGTAGCCCTTATGTAACAAGTTTTTAAAGCTATCTGTAGCTGAATAATATTCATGTTCACTAGCCACATGATAAACATTACTGTCAGAAAGAGGATCCATACACGTTAAAATATTGCATATACTGCAGCACAACTATTTTTTGACCTTTGTCTGAGGGCTTGATAACAATATCCCTTCTAGTACTAAGACATTGCAGTGCATTCCATTCAGCTGTAGTCAAATTATAACATACTTTAGCGTTTTCTTTTCATAAATATTCAGACTAACCTTAATAGCATAATTTACCATAGATGAAAATTCTAGGAAGGTATTATTAACAAAAGGGGGAATGAAATTATTACTATGAGGTACCTTCAAAGTATCTAAGAGACACTAAGCATTAATGTCATCATATGAATTCATTGATGAATTACATGAGAAAAAAATCACATTCCCCATCCTCTCCATCTGTGTCAATGGAGGAGGCATCCTCAGACACAATATTACTATTTTCAAAATAATCCAACAAATTTAATTTCCTAGACAGCTTAAACAATTTGATTTTACAGGCATATAATTGTGGCAAAGATGTTGGAATAAATTTTAACCCACACTGTAATACTGATAATTCTGTACAAGAAAAAGGGTTACCTGTAAGGTTTACAACCAGGGTGTCACCACTGGTGACACTGGTTGATTTTACTACATTACAAACATTAATATAGTCTATATCTTCTTTTCTTACTGTTAAAGTGCCGTCCCTCCTTCTTGTTCTGGAAATATCCCCATTTTCGATTATTGCTGGTTTCTGGTCTGTTGTAACTCCAAATATTCTCTTGCATGTAATTGGGCTGTTGGGGCTGTGGAAGGGGAGGAAAAGCCCTAGTTTCATTGTCAGATTCCCCAGCACTACAGTTGACTTCAGAGGAGCCAAAAGAAACATTTACTTGTCATGTTTGCTTAGCAGAAGCAGCTCCAGAGCCCACATATGAGTTTTGTTTAACTGTCTTCTTGAAAATGTTCCCCAAACTGTAATCTCAGAGGTCCCTTTCTAATTTAGGAATCTTCCTTTTAATGATGTCACTGGAATTCTCCTCAAGTGAAGCATTCATTGAGCATAGCAACTGCTCAAAACGAGATGTACCAATTTGTGCAGAGTGGATAGAACAAGAGACAGAAATGTCTTCCCTTACTTTTTGTTGTTTAAGAACATCATCTTTCAAGTAAAATTTGAATCCATTCTTTAACACAATGATGGGCAGCTGCTACTCATCTATTTTCATACTGTTTATCAGCAGGATCAGTATAGTTAAAGGGAGTAGTGGGGCATTTAACAAAACTCAGTCCCCTGGGTGTAATATCAAGATCTAAATATGTCTTAAGCCCCACAATGTTATAATAAATCACATTTTCTTTGTTAAGCAGCTTCTCAAGGGAATCAATATCACTACGAAGTTCAGTGGAAGCATTATTACCAATCATAAGTCCACCAACATTTTGAAATGGATTGTCACCTCTCCTGGATCTACCTTCCTTCAAAAATCTTTCCCAGGACACAGGAGGCTCTGCATGATGAGCTGAAGTGCCTTCCAACACTGCACCTGGTTGTAAATTATTCCTCAGGGAAGGATGAGCAGAATATTGTGCAGAATCAGTGATATCATCTTGGAATAAACGAGGCAACTTCAGGAGTGAATCACTGGCCACTGAACAACAAAATAAATAAAAATAAAAAAACACAGAGAAAACATAAAACACCAACTACCGAAGCATAAAATCCAAAATTGTTTAATACTCCAGCACCTTGGCTAGCAAGCTTTTCACAGAGTTAACATCACACTAGCACAGGCTACACTTAAATAACAAATATCACATCATTAATCAATTAACTAACACAAGTAAATAAAAACTAAGAATTTGCAGTTAGTGCAGAAAGGCCTTCCACTCCAGTTCTTTGTTTAAACCTTGAGGCACCAAAGTGCCAAACTTTAAAATACAGACTACTTCTTTATATAACAGTTTATTTTTAAGTGCAACATCATCCTTAATCAGAACTTGTTCTAAAATACATGCTTTTAAACTGGTACAAGACTCCAAATGTACTGCATGAAAATGTGATCCCACAGGGCTATCCAAATTTTGATTCTTAATGTCTCTAACATGCTCTTGTATTCTGATTTTAAACATTCTTTTGGTTTCTCCTATATAGAATAAATCACAAGGGCATGAGAGACAATAAACCACTCCCTTAGACAAACAGGAGAAAATACCTCTAGGCTGAAAAAAAAAATTGCCATTTATTTTATCAAAAGTCCTGACCACATGAATACAGATAGAACATATACCACAGGCAAATATACCAGAATTTTGTAAAGGAATAGTTACAATTTCAGTAGGTATAGAGAACAAATTGTGAAAAATCATGTCTTCTATATTTCTGGCTCTCTTATAAGAGACAGTAAAGGAGTCAGTTAAATTCTTAATCCCAGACTTCCCCTTATTTAAGAATGGCCAGCAATATCTTAAGATATTAAGATATTATGCAGTACATTTTGTGTCTTGTACCAGTTTAAAAGCACATATTTTAGAACAAGTTCTGATTAAGGATGATGATGCACTTCAAAATAAACTGTTAAACAATTTCCTTTGTCAGATCCTAACATTAACTGACATGCATATAACTATATATACTACTTTTAAAATATCATAAGCCAATCAGCAGAATTCAAATGGCCCATGCAATTTCCTGGTGAATCATAGAACAGCAGATGCCATTTCCTGATACATCATAACACATTCTCAATACAAATAAAAATATTCATATGTGAAAACACATACTAAAATATATATAAAATATGAAAACATATAAAGGACATAACCATAACACATACAACTTGTGTAAAACTTCATAAATGTGTTTAACATAACCAGATCACAGTCTTTGAGCTTTCAGCACAGGTTTTACAGGACTAAATGCATTTACACTTGGCAGAACATGTGCACATAGTTTTACTATCCAATATGTTTCCCTTCCCTCAGTGGTATTTTGCAAATCTCCACCACTAATATTACTACTGATGGTATCGATAACCATAAAGGAAAAGCTATGATCAGAGTAAAGTGCTACATGTTGAAAAAAAGCATTGTGTTCAACACTGTTATGTACAGCATATTGATGTTGTAAAATTCATTGTTTGAACTTCTGGTTCATTTTGCCTACATAAAAACTAGTTCAATGGTTGCACTTAGCAAAATATATCACATTTCTAGTGGTGCATGTAACACATCCTTTATAACAATAATCCTTATGTGTACTTGGATGTGAAAATTTATTTAAAGTATTTATACAAGGACATGCTTTGCATCTTTTACAAGGGTATGTACATTTCTTTTCTGATGGAAATCTAAAACTACATGTACTAGTTGGTCTGCAACATAATAAATCTTTCAATTTACTGTTCCTCTTATAACTAAAGTGAGGTACAGAGCCAACTATATTTTCTATCTGTTCATCCACTAACAGCATTTTCCAGTTGTTACATATAACGTTACAAATATATCTACTGCCGCTATTGAATCTGTGTGGGACCCTGACATAAGAGGGGCTAAAAGCCCCCCCCCCCTTTGATTGTTAGCATGCCCAACAGAGAACCATGATTTCCCCTTATTGCATAAAACATCTACTAAATACAAGTGGGACACAGGCCCAAAACTAGGGACAAGCTTGACATATTGCTCTTAAAAATGCAGAATATTGATAGAATAACAGGATATGCAGTTGCATGTGTTTTCTGAAGGGTAGGATGCGTGACATTCAAATGTCTGTCATGATTTTCTAACCTCAATCTTTGATGATTTGCCATTACTTTACCAGACATACATTTTTGTGAAAATCGGGCCAAAACTAGGGGGAAGACTGTGGAGTTTCTGTGACAGTCTGCACAGTTGACAGCTATACCTGCTATCCCAGGCCTCACATACATCCATTAGTATTTATGTGACTGTGTACTAGTGTAGTGCCTACACGACAGTCCCAAGTATACTTCCATTTTTCCATTATATGTACATGCAGTGTGTCAGTGGCAATCAGAATATACTGCTATAAACACCTGCTTTAACTCAGAGGTGAGTAGCCTAGTGGGTTAATGCACTGTACTGTAGTTGACAGGGGCCTGGGTTTGAGACAGGGCAGGGGTGACTATTTTGCAGATGTGCCAAACAGTGTGAAAAAAACATAAGATGATTAAGGCTGTTTTAAGCAGTTTTAAGGTTGTTTGTGTGGTTTTGTGCTTTGCTCCGCACAAACCCAGACTAAAAAGAAAAAAAACGAAAAGAAAAATGGGTGATAGGAAAGTGGTGAAATTGGGGCAAGCAGGGGAAAAACATACTGAAAGGCATGTAGGGATTTGTAGGACAGGTGTAGGAAAGGAACATAGCTCTCCATTTCTTGTACAGCAACAGCTGTGCATTTTTACAGATTGTGTACATCAATTTGGACCCTCAAACACCAGAGAGAGGGGTGAGGACAACAGAAATTTGTCAAGCCAATCAGACCTAATTCATTGTGTCCAGTGGATGCATATGCAAAATAGAGGGCTATGTATGGGGTGATATTTTTCTTTTTTGAGGGATAGGTGCCCATTTTTTTAAGGAGAAAGTGGAATGTTGGGGAAGGGATGTAGGTACATGTAGGGAGGTGAGATGGGTAGGAGAGGTGGCATTTACAAATAGACAAGACAGCATACAGGGGTGGTGTTTGACACATGATGGGGTTAAACAGCTTGGATGGGGAGGATGTTATGGAATCAGAAGTGCATATGCCTCCAGGCAGCAGCAGCATGATTGAGATCCAACCCATGGGCAGTCAACACCGCTCCTTCACTGCCCCAAAGATGGCTGTGCTGGAAGCTGGGCAGTGGGGCCCTCAAGGCCCAACATGTTGTCCAGTCTGCCCTGAATCCAGCGCAGGTGATGTTCATAGCTCCTATGAACAATCCTGCGCACCATGGCTGGTAGTTGATCCTGGATGACACCCCCCTGCCCCCCAATCTTGGGGACAGTAAGCCCCATCCCCTGAAGTGGTGCAGGGCCAGCAGATGGGTCACTACCAGTTTGTGTCCCTGAAGAGCTGGTACCTGGTGTCATGGCTGGCTGAGGTAGGGTAGGTGGATTGCAAGGAACCAGCCTACCCAGACATATTGTGGGTATGGAGGTAAAGCAATAAACACAGGTGACTTCTGAACAAAACGACTGTTAGTAATAACAGTATTTCGGAACAGTGTAAACAACCCCCATTACAGTTAAATGCATATTATATGAAAAACAACAATAAATAAAACAACAGTCAGTATAATAACAGCATGCCAGTAATAGGTACGGCGTAAGGCCAACAGAATAGGTAATTCAACAAGATATGTTTATATGCAACCATAGTAATACATAACATTAATAAAACACATGGCCAAAATAAAATTTATGCAACAGCATATGTTAATATTAAACCATAACCAATACATAAGAATAATAAATATATGAGGAAGAGGAGTGGGAATAGAGAGAGAAATACAGTCCATTATTACCACCATGGGCTATACAGTTTACAACAGTAATGCTATTCTCTCTGCAGGTCTGTCCTTTCTTTATGTGTAAATATGCCCTATAGCTGCTGTGGCACATGCATACCACTCAAGCTTTCCACATGGGACAGTATGGGCCAAGCGGTAATACCTTCAGGTATACAACTGCAAAGAACACTTGCACATCAATTGGACCAGTCTGACTACCAAGGAGTACTGTGGGCTAATGTACTGACAATTTGATATTGACATATAATCATGATGATACATCTGTGACAGAGGGATTACATGACAGTAATTACATTTCATGACAGCGTGACACTTGAGAGACATGCATGTGTACAGTACAGAGAGTACACAACTATCATACTTTCCTTAGCAAGCATGGGGATCATGCCTAATAGCAGTGACTGCAGTGGACATGTGCATGGCATGTAGTAACTGAGTGCATCAACCTTTACAAGACACTCCAGGAATATAGCCATACCCTGACTACACATTTTATTTCTTTTATTTTATTATATTTGTTATTATTGCATGTTTCCTTTATTGTTTGTATAAACAGCACATTTGTGATACTGATTTTAACAGTCTGTTACATCTTAGAAAACAATTACTTACACATACTATGAGCTTTCTCACCCATTTGCCTGTGTCCCTGTGGAGAAAATTTTATTTCTTTTATTTTGTAATAATTTCTTATTATTGCACCTATTTTCTTTATTGTTTGTATAAATAGCACATTTCTGATACTGATTTTAGCAGTCTGTGACATCTTAACAAACAATTATTTACACATATTATGAGCTATCTCACCCATTTACCTGTCTCCTTGTGGAAGGAATATCTGTCAACATAACATATCTGATTCAGTAATAGTAGCAGATGGCACTAGATTAGAACCCTGGTCTATGTGTAGCAAAATATACTTCACATAAAGCATTTAACAAACTGAGTTACTGAGTCACTGCTGATACCTGACTGACTGATTTATTCCTAAAGCTCACCTGGAAACAAAATATGACCTGGTACTTCTGCTACAGTGTTATAATACACTGCAGTGACACCTGTATGAAAAGCAGTCATGGCAGACATACTAGATAACCTTTACATTACTAAATAAAATGCAGGTGTACACATAATATTGTTACTGGGTTGAAATATCAGCTCTCATTCCAGAAGTATCACATAGCAGTTTATACAGATACCTACATGCATTTAGTGGTATACTTTCGAGTTTTTATTGAACAGCAGTAATGTAATGCCAGGTGTTGCAATACAGCTATAATTCCACAGGTATTGCAGTATAACCTTTATTTCATTTAATTTATCAAGGTTAATGCTTTATTCTGTTCTGCTTAGTGCAGTACATTTGGCTGCAGTCACTTATTGCAGTCCAGGTGTGCAACCACATTCATTGCAATACAATCAAAACTGTATATACCTAACGACAGTTAATGCATTACTGTTTCTTGCTTGCATGACTATAGATTGCACTTTGTAAGACATAGTGCCCTGAATGCACCTTGCAATTGTGAGCTTGCACCTCTGCAGCTGTTGGGAAAGAAGCACACCATTATGCATACCAGTTTACCACACATTCAAGGTTAATTATTGGTGAAACATAGGTAAACATTCTTACACACTTGTGGAACATTTCCCAGCAAGAATTCTTAGACCCAAGCATCCAGGAGAGCCCTCTTTTGCCTTTTCAGGTCATCATGGTGGTGATGACACTGCTCACCTATGTGGGGGATACCAGTTGTACTGGTGAGGTGCCTTGGTAGCTGGTCCCAGGGCTCCATTTTGCAGTCAGAGCCATGGTAGCCACCCTACATGAGCTGGTCTTCATGGCTTTTCACTAGGAGTCAGATCATGACCCAGGAATCCTCAGTTCCCCAACACTGAGCCTGAAAGCATGTACCCTTCTCCAAGACCTGCCATAGTATCTTTACAGGCTGAACTCCAACAGATTCTGCAGTATTCCCAACTATTGCACTTAGTACACTCTGTTTTCCCACCCTTACATGCCATTGGGCAATTTTTAAAAAATGCTGCACGTGGCTTGGCACTGCACAAACCAGTGTAGCTAAGCTGAGCTGTGCTTAAACTGGTAAATGCTTAGCAATGCTTAGCAGTGTGCAAACCAGCTAAGCAGAGCTGCGTGGAGCCAAACAGTGCTAAGTAGTGCTAAAAAAAATCTTATTTAAGCAGTGCTTGGCATGGATTGCCAGGGCTTAGCAGAGCTTAGCTGAGTGCAGCACTTCAAGATTTAAAAATAATTGGCATAATTTGTATAAATAAACGCTTAATAATCCTTCTGTGTATTCAAACCCTGCACCTACTGCACATAAGGCTCTTACTCCAACCATTTGGCTATGTGGTGTGTGGAATGCTACTATACTTTTAGATATACCTCTCAGCTATGTTTAAACACAGCTGAGCATCATGCCACACAAACCTGGTCACCTCTGGTTAAACTTGACCTTTACATTAATAATTAAATGCACCCAGTTTCTATTTTTAGATGTCTGGCACTTGTCAATTTCAGTGCACCGCACAACACCGTGCAAGCTTCAAAAAATTAAAAAAAAATAATAAAGTTTATTACACTAATATAATGTATTTTGACAGTGCAGAGGGTATATTATTCATCTGTAGACACAGTTAGTAACACACTCCCTACACTGATTCACTGACTGTGTTCCACGTCTCTCCCTCAGTAATGTGCCATCATTAATATGAATGGCGCGCTACCGAGGGGGAACTGGGTACACAGCCATGGTACCTTCCATGTAGTCTCTACGCTATGCCTACATGGATTTTATTAAATCTGGGGGAATATTTTTTATCTGTGCGCAATTTAATGTATTTTAAAAGCTTGGTTAGAAGTGGCAAAGTTATATGAAGTTGGTTTGCAGTGAGGATATAACAAGTTAAATGGAAGAAACAGTCATCTTGCTACATAAACTTCTGACATAGCCTAAACTGCGTAATAGTTTACCGTTCTGGAAACCATTTCCCATAGAGATCAAACATGCCTTGTATAGAGTGACAAAGAGTAGTATGACTGTACTATATAACATGCATTTGTATGATAATGATTAGAAACCCCTTGTCATAAACTTTGAAAGAAAAGCATATCAAATGTGAGGAAGTGATAATGTAACAGAAATTGTAGGGTGTATTATTAAAAATATAAAGAAGAAAATTGCTTATCATTGAGAGCCATTCTGGAATTATGAAATGAAAGCATAATGCCCAAACATTCAGCTTCTTTGAACAGTTTCTCAGCAAGTGGTATTCAGAAAAAAAGTGAATTGGTGTTTGTTGAAGAAATAAGGCTACACTATAAACTACTGCATTTAATGTCAGAAGGCCCTTGATTTAGCTTACAGTATTTGAAGGAAGAAAGGGAGAAAATTTGTATATACCACTGACCACTGATTTGTGTATACCATTGACCACGGATATGTATATAGCATTGACCACTGATTTTGGTTAGTTTCTGTTGTAAGCAGATCTCAGTCAGTGAAACATTTCTTCACTTAAAGACATTTGATAGCATGAATAACTTCTAATGCATGTACATTTTGCTGTGATATATGTCTGGTCAATTAATCTAAAATTCTCATCAGTGTGTCTTATCTGGATCTTCTGAAGTCAGTCAAAGCTTTTGCCTATGACCAACTGTGAAGTAAGTGAAAAGATAATCTTAAATATGATGCAGTACAGAGACATTCGTTAAGAAGAAAAATAAATGCCTGTATCACTGATCTCCATGCCCATGGTTACCATTGCCCGTATTGTTGTTACGATGGTTATTGTTGTTGATGCCACTGGGAATTACATGCATAGTGCCATTGTTACTGTGTGTTGATTTATTATTTCTTTCTTCAAATATTACCTGCACTTACCTTGTTAGTCTCCTGACATTGTATGTGATAGTATGCAAAAAACACTGAAAAGAAGCATGCATGTAGCCTTTCCATTAAAAGGTTTATGTTCTCAGATTTTTGGCAAAAGACATGCTATTTCAGACTTGTTCTCCTAGCTGGAAACAAAAACCTCCCACATTCTGGACACCTTTATTGAGCATCTACTTTCAAATTGCCAAGAGGAGTATAGAAAAAGAGGGACCAGCACCAACAGTATGCTTCATAGCTAGATATATAAACTGAGAACTACCCATCTCTGGACGATAACATGTCAAGAACTCAGAAAGGGATGATAAAACTCACAGTATATGAATGAAAGTAATAGCTGTAAACCTCTTATCACCCTGGCCATACTTTAGAGAAACAAGGTACTGTGAAAAGGAAAACAAATGGTTCCCAAATACTGAAAGTAGAAGACAGATCATACGTCTACAGCTGGACTTTCCCCTAAAATAGAGAATGAACAAATGACTGACAAACCCTTTATATATATAATATATACTGCAAGGTAACTGATTCAGGCAATCAGATTTTGAGTTATTTATTCATGCTTCTCATTAATAGGTGGACAGATTCTGAAAGAGTTTTGATGAAGGACTGCTATGCATTCTGAAAAAGGAATCAGCAAATGATAGTTTATCTTGTTAATTCAGGAGCTGCCCATCCAAAAAAGGTAGCGCTATTTCCTAGTAGATAATGTAAAGTGTGCCAGAGAGAGGTATTTCATCAAATCTACCTACAACTTATTTGGACTTTAGCCTACAGACGAGCCAGTGTGGATGCGGAAGGAAGTTTCTTCCTTTTTTTATCAGATTTCCTAGAGAGAGAGAAAGGGACAATGGATACAGACTGCAGGTTTGTTTTCCGGTGCTTATCAAGAACCAACAGACTCTTAAACAAGATGGATCTGCTAACAAAGAACTTATGTACATTGAATAACTTCTTGGACTGTCCAATGTCAAGCCTATTACGTAACCCAATACATGGAACTGGCCATAAGTGATTTTTTCTTTTGTTTTTCTGTAGTATGGTAATTTCAGCTGCAGTGATCGATGTCTATGTAATGATTAAATTATTAACTTTTTAAAATATGATAATAAATATGATGTTCTTCTGAACTTGGTGCATGGTTATATTTTTAATTTTACCTTAACGGGAATCAAGAGTAACTTCAGAAAAGGCAAAAATAAGAAATGAGTCAGGCTATTCTTACCTACAAATAAATATATAGCTTATACTTGAAAATATCATAATAATTTTTCAGACTCTGATATTTCTCCCATTAATCTAAATACATTTTATAGTCACTTTGTATCTCATCATGACACTAACTGCATTGTCATTAGGAATCATACCTTGATTAAGTTGTAGAGATTTCTTTCTGGATACCATTTGAAGCATTATAACAATTTTTTTGGGTTGTTTGAATGCAAACTGCTTTTACCCTCCTCTTCTCTGTCTCGTTTTTGTTTCTGATTCACAACGCAATCCATTTCCTTTTATTCTGGATCTGCAGCCCTTCCCCCTCCTCTCTTTCTCTCTGTATATGCATGCATATGTAAATATATATATATATATATATATATATATATATATATATATATATATATATATATATAGATATATATATATATATCTTTGTATATATATATATCTATATATCTATATATATATATATATATATTTATACAAACACACACACACACACACACACACACACACACACACACACACACACACACACACACACACACACACTGCTAGGGGGTACCCTTCCAGTGTATTTGAAGACCTTTATTGAGAAGTTATGTTTACCTATCACTGCCACCAGGAAAGAGGGATAAGCCAACAAGGGCACAAACATAATTTCATTGCCTCAACCTTTACATGTGAGTATGCCTTCTTTCTTAGAAAAAAAGTCATTAGCAAAAAATCTTGGAATATTGTCACTGTCCTCCCATACATTTATGTCCAAATAGGAGATACACATTATTAAATAAACATTGTTTGTTAAATATAAATGTAGTATACACAACGCGCATCTCTGGCAGTGACCTTTTATGTATTTATTTATTTTTTTTAACAAGCTCTATGTACTCAGTCAATCTATTTTCCATTTGAATGTCATAGGTACATTTAAAATAAGAGCTTTGTTTGATAAAAAATCATATGGGCTCATATAATTCACTGACTTTCTTATGCCCTCGATTCTGATATCCCCTATTTAGAATATTCTAGTGGTAGGTAGACAGGGTAGGAGATATGACTCCTCATAAACGATCTACAAATACACTGATGAGATGCAGGCCAAGAGTATTAATCAGCACTTTGCTGCAGTAAGTATATTGGACAGCCCATGCATCACATTGGCAGATTTACCTCCCCCCATGCCTGCTTTTTTTTGCTATTCCACGTTATCTTGTCTTCCATTTTCTTAACTCTTTTATTACTGTTGCTGGATTACAGATACTTGTTGGTTAACCATGATATGAAGATGACCATTTATGATTCTAAGGATAGCATTTCCTGCCACAAAAGGATTAAGCGAGCCCGCAAGTCTCTTGTTTTTTCAGGAACTAATTCCAGTATTTTCCACCAATTTTTCTTTTGCTGGTAGTCTTCATTATTCCTTAACAAGCTTACTAACTACTTTTCCTTTGATACTTTAGTTAGGGAGCACATTCTTTATCATTAGACTATTTTGATTTATTTATTCCACTCATCTGTTAACAAGAAAAGTGACCGGTTTCTCAAACCCTTTTTAGCCATGACCTGATCCACAAGGAAAATGGTAAATGTATTTAGTTATTTGTTTTCATTTGCTTACCAGGAAAGCCTAATCATCCAAAGTCTCTTTTTGCAAAGACCCAAAGAGAAAATCTCCAACAGAGAATACCAGTACATACTATCAGCACTATTGAAAACAATTGTACGTGCAAAAAATAAAACAATCAGCTATAAGCATACAAGTATTGCATGAGAGGATTTAAAATAGAATATCAGATACAATTAAAAGAGATATACACATACAATGTGAGTAGTATCAGCTGGTGTCCTAGCAAGTGAGTTAATACAATACATTAAGTAGTATTTCAGGTGGACAGATTTTGTATAAGTGAGAACTGGGTGTTGGAGTCAGGAGTTAAAGATGGAAGTAGTTGGTTTGTAAGGATTCAGGTGAAAAGGGTAAGAAAAAGCTGAATAGAGAGGAGAGAGAAAGTATAAGTTGGAGGACATAACAGAACTAAGGGGATGTTTGTAAATTAAAATTTATGGAAATTATATTTTTATGTGCATATGACTTTGAATGAAGCAGAGAGAAGTTGGGGTGAAGAGTTTTAGAAATGCCATATATATGGTCATTTAAAATTAATCAATCAAACCACATATTTTTGGTAAGTGGGCAGAAACTGGGTTGGCAGAGAAAACCCTTGCTGAAATTGGTTAAACATGCACGCAAATGATAGACTGTAAATAGATGTCAGGAGTGAATCCCAGACCCTAACATTAAAATCACTGAGCAAGCCTGCTGTCCCAAGGACCACAAATCCCACAATAAGAACTGATTGGAGGACAATTAAAAAGAAAATTATGGGCTTCAGTTCATGTCCTGCATAATCAGATTTGGACATTCACTTGACTGGTGTATTATTAAATTATTATTTAATAATAAACATTATTAAATGCATACATACACAGGTATATTTCTAAGTCTGTATTTACTGCTAGTAAACAATCCATGTAAAGATAAAATACAGTTTCTCAGCATTATAGGCAAGCTGTAGAAATAGTAACATTTAGATATTTAGAGACATAGAACAAATTCAAGCTTATCAGCACACACACACACACACGCGCACACACACACGCGCACACACACACACACACACACACACACACACACACACACACACACACACACACACACACACACACACACACACACACACACACACACACACACACACACACACACACACACACACACACACACACACACACACACACACACACACACACACACACACACACACACACACACACACACACACACACACTCATAAATAATTATACCATGGTTGGTAAGAGCTACATAGCTACATCCAAAACAGACTGTTTCACTGATCCCAGAAAATGTGATTCTGAGAAATGTTAGCCGCAATGAAGAAAGACTTTGTTGACAGCTAATATGTATGTCTTTGAATCATTAGTAATTACTGAGAATGTATATCAGTACTTTATTGTGGTAAGCACCATGGACAAAGATTGCATCACTTTTGCAGAGGCACCCCTTAGTCACTTACCCACATACGTGCACACAGTGATACACACACACACACACACACACACACACACACACACACACACACACACACACACACACACACACACACACACACACATACAAACACACACACACACATACAAACACACACACACACACACCACTTAACTGTCCATGAGTTTACAAAATGCCCCTGAAGTACTCTCCAATTTTTGTCCCTACCCTCATAAATCAGTCTATAAAACCATACAGTTGACTTTCGTTCTTATTGGTCAGAAAGTGCAAAGTGATGCTAGACCTGTTGCTCTATTAATATTTCTGGAGAGCTGAAGTAATTATTTAAAATGTCTCCCTTGTGTCATTTAGTTTTCTTCCTAGCTTTGTCCTGAAGCCTTTGTATGGCCGTATACATGTAAGGCACCCCCCACAATGGCACCCCCCCATTCCTTTCCACTGTCCCTAATTTTATTGAACTGTCTTGAATTTTGCCTCTTATACTTGCCTATCCCTTTAACTCATGGACTGCTGCACTCAGTCAATAAGGTCAAATATTAGGGTTTCATACTTAAGTTTTAAAAATAGACTGTGCTATAAGCTCTCCTCAATTAGTGCAGTGTACAGGGCTAAGAGTTTGATTTGCTATGAGACTGTTTATTTTTTTTTTCTAATGGCGAAAGATTAAGAACTGTTCTCCCTGTTTTACTTCAACATTATATATTTTTTTCAGTGACATAAGGTAATACTTTAAAAGGATTCCTGCTGTCTAGTGGTAGTCCAAGGGACTAAAGCTCTGGTGTAAGGCTGACTTGTGTTCAGTGGGTTTTTGTGACATATGTTTACATCTCTAGAGTCTAGTGTACCCCTGTTCATAAGTATTTCTTGCTGCAAAATTGTTATTCTAGTAATTTTTAGGTTGCCCTGGTGTCTTGAGTTTCTATCCTCCTATATTGCATTATTTGCTCATTAGTTCAGGTGATTTAAGAGGTATGGCATTAGCTCTCCCCCCATACACATTTCAAACAATCAAGCAGAAACAAACACCCGCACCACTCCCTCGTACTCACAACACTTACATATTTACCCTTATACATGGACAAACACACACACACACACACACACACACACACACACACACACGCACACACACACATGCACACACGCACACACACATACACACACACACACACACACACACACACACACACACACACACACAGACCTGCCCTATCACCTAACTAACCCCCTACTGTGAACATCCTGGCAGACCTAGTCTCTTACACACGCAAACACACACACACACACACACACACACACACACACACACACACACACACACACACACACACACACCAACACAGTCTGACGTAATCACACAGACACACACACACACACACACACACACACACACACACACACACACACACACACACACTCATTAAAAAACATTCATCCATCTGCACACACTGAAGTATGCAACCTCACAGACAGACAGACACACACACACACACACACACACACACACACTGTTACCTGTCTGCAACACTCCACAACACATATCTCTAACATGATCTCACCCACTGAAAGTAGTTCAACCAAAAGTTTTGGTTGGATTCATTAACTTGCCAGACTGAACTAACTTACATAGCTGAGTAATTTTGTGAATTACTTGACTGCATAAATGTTTTAGCACAGGCATTTCTGGGGGAGAACACATGCACATGGCAAATTAACACAGGCCACACATTGACATTTGCGTAGGACAGACTATGGTATTACTGCACATCTTCATGTTACTGCACTATGGCAGGGCTGTCTCTGAATTGGACATGGTTACTGCAAACAGTAAAACAGGAGTACCACACACGACCTTTCTGTATCTCCACCAGGATTTTAATTGTATTTATCATTCTATGAACTGGACTGGGATACAGAAAGACTTAAAAAGGTCAAGAAGTCTTAACAAGGGCAGTTTCTTTGTCATGGTAAGATTTTCCTTCTGATTCACAGCACCCCCCCCACTACTGAGATTTCCTGTGAACTAGTGCCTTAGTGCAGAGGGCAGTAATGCTGTTCAAGTCACATGCTAATGCTACAATCTAGGGGAGCTGTTGATGCTAATTAGCCATATACTCTCCCACAGAAATCCCAGTCATTTCTATTTTAGATTGCTGAAAAATTCAGATGGTCAGAAGTATCACTTTTGGAGGAAAATGTTAATACTGTTAAAAGATGTCTGTCGTCCAGTCACTTCAGTGGAAGCATTTCTTTTATTAAGTTCACTGAAGATATGGGGGTGGGGGTGTTAGTATGGTACATGTAATTGTGTGGACATGTGTGTTTATCTATAGGGACATGAATAAAACTGTGTGCGTGTTCTGGAGGAATGGATGAGTTAATCCATTAATGTTATTGACTGTGGAGTGGGATGTTTGTTGTTGGATGGATGGATGGATGGATGGATGGATGGATGGATGGATGGATGTGTGTGTGTGTTTGTGAGTGTGTAGAGCTGGGGTGTCTTTGCCAATGCAATGCATGGACTGCCAGGGAAAGCATTAATGCTGTTAGGCTTGCCAGCAACAGTGTTAAACAAGAGCAATTCAGAAACAAGCAAATGAACTGATAAGATCTTCCTCATTAGGGCCATACTTGTCTCTGAAGCACGTTTTAAGTGCATCGTGTAAACTGACTTAGCAGTATGTAATTTACATGAGTGGTAAATTTATTTTGGGACTCCAAGTATTGGGAATAACAAGTCCAACTTTTGACTTAGATTTAGTCTACTAATCTTCCATTTCAGAGAACATAATCAAAATAATGTATGACACATTATATTATGTATATATATATATATATATATATATATATATATATATATATATATATATAAATATGTACAAAACAAACAGAAGTGTAATTTACCATTGTCCAGCAGATGTGCCCAACTTTCTTTGTTTCTGCAGTATACCCTATGTAGTCATTGGTATTCTTTTGCTGTATTTCTAAGGCTGTGGCTGAAATGCAGTTTCAGTAGCCCAACAGCTAGCATGCATACCCTTGGTGAACAAGGCCGTGTGTTCTTTTCCCTTAACAGGTCATTGTATTCACTTTCTAATACTGGCACTATGTAGCATAAGGGGGATGCTGCACTCTGGAGTGTGCCATCCTTCAGAGGAGACATTAATCTGATGCCCAGTCTGTTCAAGCTGGCAGTAGTTTAGGTGGATGTAAAAGATCACATGGCACTTATCAAAAAGAGTAGTGGAAGCTCCTCATTGACCAGGTCATTTTCCCTTAATCAGTATGAATACCAGCTCCGGCCTCCTCTGAAGAGAGGCCACTAGCCTAGTGGAATGAAACCAGGGAACAGAGTGTAAATAAATAAATAAAAAGAAGAATGGACACCTTAAGGGTCAGTCCACTATCTCAGTTAAGCAAGTAAGCAAACAAAAATAGATACGATATTACAAACTCTCTTCTAGAACTTTTTTCCATTTGAAAAGACATATACCGGTATCATTTTCATTGACTTTAGACTGCTAAGCATAGAATTTTACACATTTTGTTTTTCCATAACAACTTTTTGCAATTAAGATATCAAATGGCAACAAGCAACCTCCTAGTTTTGTAGCTGTTATTTGCTTTGAGTGATTGAATTAATGTGTTCTGTTGCAACATAATACATAGAGGAATCATCATTTCATCCCTTTTTCCAACCACTCTTATTCCATAATTTCCTGCTGATCTGTCACACAGTACATTCAGCTAGGAATTCAACCATCATGATGATGTAATAATATATTGTCTTTCCATCTTCCTACTCTTTCATCCTACTTTTTGATTTGTGGAATACTGTGATCACTTACAATATGAAGAGATGGGGAGCTGAAATGGGGATGTGAAAATACTGTGTATCCAGAGATGATGTGTATCTTTTGTGTATCCAATGTCACTGCAAGCCAGGTTTACTGAAAGCAAGAATATTTTGTCATCCAGTACTTAGGAGTTTTATTTGCTTAAAAAAAAAAACAGGGCCAAGACTCAGACACATCCAGGGCTAGTAATCCTGGAAAGGCATAGAAAATCACAGCTATGATTCATAACAAGCAGTGGACCAGAGCTAGATCTAATTTTTAACAGAAAGAGCAGGATGGAGATCTGTAAGAGGAATGGAAATTATCAGAATCACATGACTGGCACGCCCAATGCAGCTCAAAGACAGCCACATGAAGCAGCAAAGCTGTCACTGTCAGCTAATACATCTATGCAAAACAAATGCAGCTGCCCACTAGCAGTCCTTATGTCCCATACCAGGACACAATGATGATCACAATGTCCACTAGTGCCCAACTATAAGGGGATCCTCCAGCATATATAAATCAATACAGGAAGTTTAAAAATGAAGTATATAAAAAATGGCCTGTAAAGTGTCTGGTCAAGCAAATATATAAACATTGTATAACTGTATCTGGCCACATAATAAGTGGAAATATAAAAAAAAAATGTAAAACATTATTCTCATATTACGTCATTACAGTTTTTGAGCACGGCTGCTCAGTGTTTACTTCGATGTGTCTCTGTGCAGTGTTCTCTTCTCTACAAATGCCAATGAGCCTTAACAACAAAGTATCAAACTGACAACCCAGACTATGCTGATATGTAAATGAAGTTTGGCAACAAACCAAGTTGTCCCGGGACATCTTCATGAGGGGTTAGATTGATATTAGTGGGACTTAAAGAGGTTGGGGAGGTAAAAGGGTTAAATGGAGGCAGGGATGATTGGGGGGAAATGAGATAAGGGTGGGGGAGGGGCTTAAGAGGTTTAGACAAGTGTAGCTGGGTTAGCAATCACATTTTGGTGTGAACTTGCTACCCACCCACCCTCCCCTTTTTTGTTGATGGGTTGGGGGGATTGAGGTTGGGGTTATTTTATCAGTCGGGGTAGGCAGAGAAGAGGGACAGGCTTGCCCTCTTCTCTTCTTCCTCTGGTGTCTGGAGGTTCATTTCAAGGATCTGGGGAAAGGAAAATGAGCAGCTGGAGGAAGTTTGCTGAATAGATAAGCAAGCGAAGGTAAGGATGCTGCTTATTTGGTGAAGGTAATTCAATGAATGGTGTATGAAGTGAGATGGGACAGACACTGCTTCATAAGTAAAGTAAGTGAGTTCAGACATGGACGTTGGTTACTGGGTAAATTGGATATGAAGTGAGTTAGACGCTGCTTCATAAGTAAAGTAAGCGAGCAGAGGTATGGACCCTGCTTACTTGTCAGGGTGAGTAGGTACGCTGCCCTGATTAACATTACAAGGATGGTGCTTCATAAGTAAAGTAAGTGATCAGAGGTATGGACGCTGCTTACTGGGGCAGGGTGAGTAGGTACGCTGCCCTGATTAGCATTACAAGGATGTTTATGCTGTGTTTAGAATCATCTATATTATGGTTAGTTGTAATTAATACATTTGGAGAATAAACCTATGTTATGGAAGTTTTAATAAAGGTC
This sequence comes from Protopterus annectens, assembly GCF_019279795.1. Classification (NCBI taxonomy): domain Eukaryota; kingdom Metazoa; phylum Chordata; order Ceratodontiformes; family Protopteridae; genus Protopterus; species Protopterus annectens. The sequence continues at coordinate 296,596,961 of NC_056749.1, read as the reverse complement.
GTCAAATGTCATTCGGTGTGATGTGCTTATTGAAGGGGACCGGGACAAACAATGATTGGTTCACAGGAATAATAATCTATGCATAGGGCTAAATGTTGTGTCCAATTCCTAGGGAATACTTATTTTGCAGTTTTGTAGTGCCTATACTGTTCAAATGCAGACACAGCCACACATCTTCCCCTATGTACAAGTGTGCACACACCGACACACACACTCACATACACCCACACACCACACACTCTCTCTCTCTTTTTCATGTATGGCCATAAGTGTGTGTGTGTGTGTGTGTGTGTGTGTGTGTGTGTGTGTGTGTGTGTGTGTGTGTGTGTGTGTGTGTGTGCATATGTAGTTGTGTATGTCTGTGTGTTTGCATGCATGTTTCAGCATTTGTGTGTGTGTGTGTGTGTGTGTGTGTGTGTGTGTGTGTGTGTGTGTGTGTGTGTGTGTGTGCATGTGGGCTTGTGCATCTGAATGTGCATATGTATATCTGTAGTCTGTGTATACATGCCACATTTATCAAAACCCCAGTATCACATGGCATTGAAATCCCTCTATATACATGCTTCCATTCTGTCTGTCCTAAACACAATTCCATATTTTTTCTATAAACCCTGTAGTGCAGCCGGTGGTGCATGGCAGTTTGTGTGAAATTCTAGTATAAATAATGTATCATCTACAGTCTTCCATCCCTACAAACTTTTTATATACTCTTATCTGCATGCCATACTGTTAGTGTTGTGCCGGTTACATTTACAGATTATAAAAACTCCTACTTAGTAAACAAAACGCTGTGAACAAAGGAGGAGCAGACATTCACACTAACTTTCTGTATCATTGCTAAAACATGACATCAGCATACCTGAAATGCAGTGACAACACATTGTGATACTGTGTATATCTATAGACACATTTCAGCCACCCAAATTCTGGTTTATCTGCTCCCCCCATGCACACAGACACTAACACAAACACTCACATAAACAATGCATAATATTCCCAGTGTTCAGACCATTGACTTCACCCTGTCTCCACAATTAGTTTTCAGTATTTCCCTTATTTGTTAGATTATTTTTCAATCTCACTCATCAAGCTTAGATTTGTATATACCCTTTGTTAGGTCACAGTCCAGTCTGACTGAAACGTATTTCCCATAGTATACTATAGCACGTCAAAATCTACTGCCAATCATTAGCGGACTGGAGTTCCACTGTGGCGACCCCTAACCGGGAAAAGCCAAAAGAAACAAACAATACTATAGCACACAGGTTGTCATTCCATGTGCCTTCACAGATTCTGTCAGGTGATTGTATATCATTTCACAGCTCACTGTATAATATAAAAATATGTAATATGCTGAGCATGCACAATCTGAGCTGGCCATAAATGACATCCTGTAATGTGTCTATGAATTTACACTTGAATTATAGTTGCAGCAGTATGGCTCACATTAGAAAGGATTCATTGTGGATCTTGCATTAAAGAAAGGTATGCAGAATTCTTCCTTCAGATTAGGAGATTAACCAGACATGGCCTGTCTAGTTATATGTGCCCAATTAAAGGTACATTCACAGCTAGCAGTTATGCCAACTGTTGAGTTTTAATACTATAATCTATGCATATATCATGTATATTTTGTATTATTAGTTTTCCTGAAATTGTACTACTTTCACTTAGAATGACATATGATCTCTATAGTCTGTACCAACATGCATAATTATAAAGCTTTAAATTATTTTTGTAAGTATAACCAGTGAACATTACAAGAAAAAATTCTGAGTAATAATCTATAACCCAACATAACACAATATTAAAGGCAGAGAAAAAAATTAAGAAATAAACACAGATAATTCATAACCTGTTACACAATATGACCTATGCACAGTCAATAGACTATTTACAAACAAGGAATAGTAACTAAATCTGAGTTTACACTAGGAAATGAAGACATGCTTGAGAAGAAAAGATGAATAAATAAACAGGAGAAAAAAAGAGAAGGAAAAAAAGCAGTGAATGAGAACGGGCACTTAAAAGGATCTAACTAGTAAAAAAAAAAAAATAGAATTTCAGTGTTAGTTTGCCTTTGTTTTAGTCCATCGACGTTCTATTCTTTTTATAATTCTAAGTCTTCACAGTTTGCAGTTTTATTATTATAAAATACAAAAGTCTCGCTAATCAAAAAAAAATAAATAAATAAGAGACTACTGCTATGATTTCTCAGTGGGGGAGCGACATTGAAAAAATGTGATTATCTAGGGAGAGGTAGAAGGGATGAGAGAGCAAGACAGAAAACTAAAGAAGTTTAAATGATTTGTGTGTGTGTGTGTGTGTGTGTGTGTGTGTGTATGTGTGTGTGTGTGTGTGTGTGTATGTGTGTGTGTGTGTATGTGCGCACGCATCTGCATGTCTTTTTCTGTCTGCTATTTTTCAGTAAGCTTGCTTGTTTTTCTAATGGGGCAGTATTATATGGATTTGCCAGTAATGTCTGGTTTACGCCATTCTGATAAAATATAAAGTCATTTGTAAGAAATAACACTGTTATGTCATTAATTATGGCCTAACCATTCGATTCTCCTTTAATGGAAAGTCAAGAATGTCTAACGTTAACAGCAAGAAAACATATTCCCGTACAGGCCTTGTAGTTTTAACTTTTCTGTTCTGGGCACTTGAGCGATCATATGGTTGCTGCAAATTACTTTTTAGTTCTGTTGAAATGTTAATATACAGTGGCTGCAGGACTGAACATACAAATATTGGCCCATGGTTCCGGTGTGCATTGTGATGTCATAGAGATCACTGTAGAGCACAGACGGACTTGTGGCTCAGGCTACAGTTTGGATAATTGGTGGTATCGTTATGAGCCCTCTCATCCTCTAGTGCAGCTGTTCAAACAGATCAAGGCTTTCTACTGCATCAAAGAGTCATACCGAATCTGTGGGGCAGCAGTTCTAAGCTCAGTTTTCCAGCTGCTGAGATTTCAAAATGCCAACAGAAGGGATAAATGTGTACAGCAACTTCACAATCCCCTGTATTTCAGGATTACAAATTAAAGGAGCACACACTATGAAAGGCTAGCATCTAAAATAAGTATAAAATATGTAGGGCCTCTCCTCCTTAACTCATGTATTTTTTACACTGCCAGTTATATTTATATCTTCACCCCATCAATATGTTGCATCCTCACATGTTTTTTTTTCCATTATGCATATATTTGTATGATGCCTTTCAATATCTGCACAATATGTAAACTTACATTTGGTATTGGCATTGATTTACATAATGTTTCTTGCCCATGTCATCTCCTACTATTTCTCCATTATTTCAAAGTTTTATCAATATTACAATTTTAAAGTTTCTTTCGGTATAAAAATACCTTGCTTGCTGGGAGTAGTACTTTTATAATGAAAAAATGGCAAGAGGTGAAAATACAGAGAAAAGAGAGAGAGAGGGAGAACAAGCTTGTTAAATGTCTGTACAATTTTACCCAGTATTGTAACCCTTCAATGTAGGTGCTGTAATAACAAAGCACCCAATGAGAAAAACTGCACATAGTACATTCTGTCATAATTGCCACAAAGTCCTTCATACATTCAGACAGATTAGATAGAAGTAAATTAGACTGCAGCCAGTAGCAAGGATGCCTTTTTTTCAATTTCTTTCTGTAAAATAACTTAAACATTGGAAATATTTACTATATGAATAACAGAATACCCAAAATTTGATGGAATTTGGCATTTTAGGCTAGAATGCAAATTACATCTTGCATTTCTTATTGTAATTAATACTTGACATATTGCCTGCTTTGTTCTGTAGTCACTGTTTAAAATCTGCTGCAATGTTTCTTACATATAGATGCAATAAAAGTTATAATGGAATCACTGTAATGGCTGAAACATTCACTTAATTCCAGAATTTCATCCTCACTAAATCTGAATTTTAATTTTTACAGCTGTAAATCAGTTTCCTTAGCTCTCTACTATGGAAAAGGATCACAACTGTTTTTTTTTTTATTTACTTTCTATGTATAGGTATTTATTTACATATTTCAATACAAAAAAATACACAAAAATATTAATTTATGAAAACAGATAGATGTATCCTACTATACACTCCTCACCTTCTGGATTCTGTGAGCAGCTTGTTCTGGTTATTCCAACATATTAAAAACAGCTTCATCAATCCTAGACCCCACTGAGCTTGACTGTAGTCTGGCACTGTGAAGAGACATGAGAGGTGTAGAATAAGTGGGAGGCCTCAGCTGCCGGTGAAATACCACTACTCTTATTGTTTTTTCTTTTACCCGGTGAGGTGGGGGGGGGGCGAGCCTCACCAGGCCTCTCATTCTGGCTCCAAGCGCCTGGGTGTCCAGGCACAACCCACTCCAGGGACTGAGTCAGGTTGGGGGTTTGACCAGAGTGGTACACCTGTCAATGAGTAATGCAGGTGTTCTAAGGTGAGCTCAGGGAGTACAGAAACCTCCTGTGGAGCAGATTTACTGAATGACTAGTAACCTGCTTTCCAGAGCAGAGTATAACTTAACATCCTACACAGCTATCTTCCCATATATTTACTTTTAACATTTGTTACCAATGTGTACCATGATGCTAAATTCAGTTCCTCTCCCTGCTACTTATTCTGGTATATTTTTTCATCAGATAATGAATGAACATTATGTCTAAAGTATAGAGCAAATAACAACAGCTACACTGGCAGTCACTTTATATTACAGGAAATTCATGTATACAGTTAACAGATTTTCATATAAATATCTCTGGGATTCAAAGCCCAGGACTATAGTCATAAAACCAGCCTACCAAAGGTAGATGCAGGTTGTTTGGTCATGTGAAATGCGATTGAGATATATGTTTACCTGTACTGAGGGTGACCTCATTATTACCTAATTTGCATTCCTCAGAATCGCTGGTAGTGAACAACACCTTGCATTAGTAATTACCACCAGTGCTCCACGTATCACATGTTTGCCACCTCATTCACTTTCCCACACACACACACATGCAGACATTCATGCATGCATGAGCACTGTCTTCCAGACATCCCCACATGCAGAAAGACATTCAATCAATACGTCACAGCCTCCCTCACTCAAACAAACTTAGAAACATACTCACTTATTCACCAAAACACAGACCTGTGTGCACACACCTACATACTCAGTCCCTGAACTAATTCCCTACAATGATCCCTCACACACACACACACACACACACACACTCATCTAAAAGCATTCATACCCTTACAGACGCATTCACTCACTGAGAGACAGATACATTGCATCTCCCCCCACACAGATACATCACATACCCTCTACACACAGATACATTCCATCCCCCCACACACTACATCCCCCTACCCAGATACATTCCATGCCCCCAACACAGATACATTTTATTGCACCCCCCCACACAGATACATTCCATCACATCCCCCACACACAGATACACCACATCCCTCACATGCAGATACACCATATCCCTAACATAGATAAATCACATCTCCCCACAAACAGATACATCACATCCCTCCACACAGAGATACATTACCTCCCCAACACACAGATACATTACCTCCCCCACACACAGATACAATATGTCTCCCTACACACAAATACATTACATTCCCTACACACAGATACATTACATCCCCAACATATTGATACATTACACCCCCAATGCACAGAAACATTACATTCCCCCCCACAAATACATTCCATCACCCCCCCACACAAATACACTACATCCCCCCACACAGATACATTACCTCCCCACACACAGATACATTACCCCCACACACACAGAAACATTACATTCCCCACACACAGATACGGTACACCCCCTACACAAAGATTCATTATATCCACTACGCACACAGATACATCACATCCCTCCACACACAGATACATTACATCCCTCCATACACAGATACATTACACCCCCACACAGATACAAAACATCTCCCTACACACAGATACATTACAACCCCACACAGATACATTATATCCCCCACACACAGACACATTACACCCCCCATAGACACATTACATCCCCCCACACACAGATACATTACATCCCTACACACACAGATACAGTACATCCCTACACACACAGATACATTACATCCCCCCACACAGATACATAACATCTCCCTACACACAGATACAATATACCCCTATACACAGATATATTACACCCCCACACACAGATACATTACATCCCCCCACACACAGACACATTACATCCCCTCATGCACAGATACATTACATACCCCCACACAGATAAATTGCATCCCTCACACACACAGATACATTACATCCCCCCACACACAGACACATTACATCCCCTCATGCACAGATACATTACATCCCCCCACACAGATAAATTGCATCCCTCACACACACAGATACATTACACCCCCACACACAGATTTATTACATCCCCCCACACAGATACATTCCATCCCTCTCACACACAGACACATTACATCCCACCACACACAGATACATTACATCACCCACACCACTACATTACTGCTGAACTTCCCTAGACATACCTGTTATGCAGTCCCCCCACTCAATATTGCTGTAGAATGCAGGATTTTTGCCATTAAATATCATAGCTGGCCATGCTGTTTCATGCAGTCCAGTGATTCCCTGAATCACTTGGTGGCATAAATCTCTTTCTTCAGGCAGTTTTGGAGGACAACAAATGTCTATTTTGCATTAGCCATTTCCCTGGAAACATTATTGTAATATGGTGCAGTGAATGGGATGGCACTCTTCAGTGGTTTGTCTCTCCATGTAAAATCTTAGAAGTGGATGTGTCTCTAAATTAGAAATGATTACCATGAGGAGCTGGATACTTGATTTAGGGCTTATGACTCACAGCAGATCTTTCTGATTCCAAAGGACTATTTTTAATGCAGATATCATATTAAATCAGTGGCACAACAGGTGGCACACTCACCTTTGGTACATAACACTGTGGTTTCTATTTCCACACCAGGTAGATGGACTGCTGACACAGCAATCCAGCATAATGTTGGTGCTGCACTTCTGAGTATGTCATCTTTTAGATGAGATGTTATGCTGAGGCCCTGTCTGCCTAAGTTGGTAGCAGCTCATGTGGATGTATAAGATTCCTGCCCTTCTCATATGTTCTTTCTTCTTGTTCTTCTATCCATATATACTCATATGCATATATATATATATATATATATATATATATATATATATATATATATTGTTTATGTCATTAATATTCTCAAACATTTCATCACACAACTTTTTCGAGAGTTTCAAATCTTTTACTTAAAAAAATGCTGTTTCTTTTTCTCCATAAAATAACACACTCTTTCAACTTTCTTTTTATATGCCACGTTTCTCTTTCCTGGTAACTTAGTTATAACCAGTCTCCAAAGGAAATCTTCATACCTTGCTATCTTGGTACACCACCTTGTCCTGACATTAATGGTTTTAATCACTTCTTCTGGTAAATTTTAAAATGGATTTACATAATATTGTTTTATCAAATTTTTATTTAACATTCTTCTATCTTTCTCCATATTATCAAATTTTATTTTCCATGTTAGTATTTTCCCTGATAATCAATGGGCAGGATTCATGAAGGCTTGCACGGAGTGTAAGAGACGTGTAACACTCCATGCAAGCCTCGCGATCCAGGAACAGCCCGAAACTCCGTGTAAGAGACCAGCTAAAACGTCTCTTACACGGACTGGGCGTGGATATGCTAAATACCTCACTTGCAGCTGAAAGGCATGCAAATGAGGTAGAGTAGTGATCCACGAAACAGAAAGCAGCCTGTGTAAGAGCCGTTTTAGCTGCAGAAATGTACTCAGTTGACAACTGAGTACGTTTCTGCAAAAATCACAATGGAGCCATGTCAGCTCCAAATAAAGGGTGCATATGTGTCAGGCAGCATGCCAATGGCCAAATATGTGGCCATTGGCAAGGTACCCCGATGCAAATACGAAAAAAAAAATATTTTTTTTTTCAGCGATCGCCGATGTTTAAACGCAGAGCAGCCCCGCACAAACGGGCTGCGCTGTATAAAACATAAAAATGAAGGTTATAAACCCACAAATGTGGGTTTTATGTAATACATGGAATGACAATGCAGGGACCAGCAGACCAAAAACAACATGGCCACCATGTAGTGGTTGCTAAGGGGGGAAGCTGAGTCTAAGACATGTAACTAAGCATTAGTAGGCAATCTGATGTAAATGAGGGTAAGGATACTGAATCCCACAGTCACATAGCAAATGAGCACATTCTGAGTAGTGTAAGAGATACATAAGGGGGAGGAATAGAGTAGGAGATAGGTGCCATCACAGGGGGGAATGGTAGAAAGAAATGCAGTTCATTGGAGGTCAGTGTTACATGACAGATGACAGACACAGATCATGGAAAGAGGAGTGCCACAAGATAAGCATGGGAAAGTCAAGAAATGGAAGGTGTACACTGTTACTTACACAAAAGTGTCTTGCTGGTCGTGCATGCTCACGTGTGCGCACCATGAAGCGCGAGTAGGGCAGTGTGCATGCGTGCAAGGCAGACTGAGCATGTGGGAGCGTGTTGGTAGATGTTTAACACTGTTTGCGCTGGTGTGCGCACATGTAGGGCAGACTGAGCATGTGGGAGCGTGTTGGTAGATTTGTAACACTGTTTACACTGGTGTGTGCGTGTTTTAACCCGAATAAGCAGATTCTGAACCGTGTAAGCATGTGTGCACACGTGTAAGCCACTGTGAGCGTCTTTCTGCTGGTATGCACACTGCTCCCCCTTGAGGAAACATAAAGGAAAAAGGAAGCGACAAAATTAGTAGAAAGCTAGCAGGGAATACTGCTGGAGCTAGCAGGTGAAAACAATTAGCAGCAGGCAATTACACAGGCAGAATAGTAGCTCAGCCAAGCACTTAAAACTCTGCAAACAGCAGTGCAGGATGTATCTCTCAAGAGACACTGCAAGACTGGAGTAAGCTATTAGAAGTGAAAACTGAAAAAGCTGAACTCAGAGCAGAAATGGTAGGGGCTGCCATAGCTGTCATAATGAGACATAGGCGACTTGCTGAGGGTGGTGACAATGCAGATGGTGCCAGACAACCCACAGTGAGGAGACGGAGAAGACTGTACAGGCCCAGGGTCACCTACCACAGGTTACATGAGCTGGAGATAGAAGAGCGCTATAGAGTGGACAGAGACCTCCTGCAGCAAATTGTCGAGCTGTGCAGGCCACGCCTCACACACAGAACCAACAGAGGGGAACCCATCCCAGTGGAAACCAAGGTATGTGTTGGCCTAAGAATACTAGCAACAGGTACCTTCCAGAGACCAACTCGTGATATGATGGGGATATCACAGGCATCAGCCTCCAGGGTACTGCACCAGTTCCTGGATGCCATGCCAGCACATGTCGGTGATCATGTATATTTCCCCAATGCCCGTGAGGTATTGGCCAGCAATATGCGTCTCTTCCAGCAAATAGCGGAATACCCTGAGGTAGTGGGTGCAATAGACTGCACGCACATACGCATCAAAGCACCAGCCGGTGAGCGGGGTAGGGCCAACATTAACTGCAAGAGCTTCCCCTCCATCAACTGCCAGGTCATGTGTGATGCCCAGGGCATAATAATGAATGTGTGTGCTGGCTGCCCTGGGAGCTACCATGATTCCCACATCTGGCATTTGACGCAGCTGTACCAGACATTTGCCAATGGGGACATCCCACACAGACACCTAGTGGGGAATGCAGGTTATGCACTGGAGCCGTGGCTGATGACACCCATCAGAAACGCACACACACCTGAACAGGAATGCCATAATGAGGCACACACACAAACACGTAATGTAATAGAGCATGTGTTTGGGCTGCTCAAGTCACGGTTCCAGTGTCTGGACACATCTGGTGGAGCCTTGCAGTACTCACCAACTACATGTACCCAAATTTCCATGGTATGTGCTATGCTACATAATATGATCTTGCGAAAACAGCTTCAGCAGGACCAGCATAGGGCCGGGCCAAACAGTCCCCCACCATTGCCAAGGCCATCACAGGCAGAGCGTGACTCGGAGGAGGTACAACCTGAGCCTGCCCCAGTAGGCAGAAGGAAGCATGCCCAGTATGCCCTGGCCTTGGCAAAGAAGCAACACATAGCACATACACTGGCTCAGTAGGAACCCTGGGAATGATACCCCTCTCTGACTCACTCAAATAATAACAGGGATGCCTAAAATGACATGACCTGCTCACAAACATGTACAGGGAGTGTAATATGTGCATCTGACAGAGGCAGCCCTGCAGCACCACCTGAGGCATGAATGTCATGTGTTAAGTAATGTAACACCATGTACTATATGCACACTTGAGGACCCTGACTAACATCCACCCTCACCAAGCATGAAGCCACAATATGACGATGGTATGATCAATTGCAATAATTGGCTGAAGTAATGCAGTTAGTCAAAGGGGAGCCAATGTGTTTCAGCCTGGGAAGACATGCTGAGCATGACATGATGCACCACCTGCTAGGGGTGGCATGCACCTATCAGTCCAGGCCCCATGGATACTGGCAAAGGCTGTCAGTACCCACAGCGTGCCATGAATAGGTAAGTCTCAAAACACAAACCCACCTTCATAGGTACCACAGGGGATAGGAACCTAGATGTAATGCTACCCAATGCCAGAAGTCTAAACAGCAAGATGCGTGCAGTGTAAACGCACACAGTATGGAGAATGTTGATATCTGTCCTGTAATAGAAAACTGGGTCAAGGCTCACATCAGCACCCTAACACTACCAGGTTACACCTCATATGGTGCTGTACAGCCTCAAAACATGGAACAAGCTACAAAAGGAGGGTGACTAGCAATAATTGTCAAGGATAACCACACCCCCATGTTGGTACCACAACAAGAAGCAGCATGGACTAGCCATGGTCAAGTAACAGTGGCTAAAACTGCTTCCCAGTTTATAGCCTGCTGCAGACTACTGTCCTAACACCAGGAACTGCACCTGGCCTATGTTGGAATACATGAATATATCAAACCCCCCCAAACCACATTATATTGGTTGACTGAAAATACCCAGACATACACTGGGAGCATTATACTAGCACCAACACAGTAGGAGAAAAGTTCCTAGAATCCATAAACCAAAATGCCCAGGAACAATGTACCACTCCCACAAGAGGGGTAAGCATACTGGATGTGATAATCAGCAACATGCGTACTGGATGGCAAGATGAGAAGTGTATCCCTCACTGGTAAGACCAGACCATAGAGTAATCACACCGGATATACACATCCTGGCCACAGTCCCTGGCCAGAAAACCACAGTGAAAAACATGTGTAAAGCATAAGTTGCACCCCTCCAAACTGATGTGGAATCCACTAAAGGCCCTGTGCAGGTGCAAAATATGGGACACACCGCAGAACCTGTTATACAGGCATTCCATGAACACAGCCAGGAATGCTTGGATTATGCAATCACAAATAACAACAAGACACAATGCCATACACGCAGGCATCTGGCATGCTGGACTCCAGCCATTACTAAACCATGCAAGAAAATGAGGAAGCTACTACATGATAGAGCAAACATAAAAAGGGAAGTAATCACTGATCAGTAGTATGGCAATAAAATATGTCCACACATACAGTCCACTGAGGCCAGCTACAACAAGTAGAATCTGTGAATCCTGAGGCAATGTTACACCTGCCCCAAGTACACAGACAACCCTCAACTCCCCCCAATAAATACAAATATATGTGAGAGATGCAACCATTTATCCAAACCGGAGGCTGAGCTCCCCCAACTCAGTACTGTCAAAACTAGTCAGGAGGAGAAGGTAACCACACACACCACAAACCCAGTCCCACACAGACCTATCACAACTGTACACCAAACACATAAACACATAAAAACATTCCCGAAGGCCCTAATTACAAACACACCACACCAACAGAGGCCTCCAAAGCAGACCCCAAGCAACCACAACCTCCAAACATAGCACATGCAACACATAGTACACAAAGCTGGTGTGCCAAACAGTCACAGGCCAGAAGGAGAAACAACATGCCTGATACAGTTGTAATAGGTGTCTCTATAGGCAGACACACTGCTGTCCCACTCACCAGACTGAACAAGGGAAAGGGTACAGTAAGCTGCCTGTAGGCTGCTACAATACGCCACATAACACAAGTATGCAGGTCACCCCAAAGCAAGTAGAAATATGATGCAGTCATTGTCCATGCTGGTGTGAATGACCTGAGATGTACTTCCCTGGACTACATGAAAAGAGACATGGGTGAGCTCTCTGAGTATGTACTCCAGGCTGGTATGACACTGGCCATTTGCAGCATCCAACCCTCACCAAGAATGATGCCACAGTACAAACACAGAATGATCAGCTTTAACAGGTGCCACAATTACAGCTGTCAGTCCAAGAGGATCTAATGTCTGTCTGCTTGAGATGTCATGCATGACAAGCCATGCTGCTGTTCCAGGGATGGCTTGCACCTGTTACCCCTGGGCGTCTGGATATTGGATAAGGCTTTTGCCACCTCCATAGAGCCGTACGTAGGCAAGGCCGAAAAGACTAACCCACCACTCTAGAAAACATAAGTGGTAAGAAACATAAGGGTAATGCTGACCAATGCCAGATGTGTAAACTGCAATATGCATGCTCCTGAGGCACTTCCCAGTATGGAGAACATCGATGCCTGTGCAGTGACAGAAACCTGCTGCAAGTCTACTGACAGCACACCAGCACTACCAGGTTATACCTCATATCATGCGTTATGGCCCCAACACCTGGACCAAAACATCAAAGGAGGGGGAGTATCCATATGCAGCACAGACACTCATACGGCCAGGTAACTGACAATGCACGAAGCAGTGGAGACCACCCATGTGCATCTAACTGTAGTCAAAACTGCTGTACAGTCTGTAGCATGTGACAGACCACACTCTCACACACAGGAACCCCACCCAGACATCCTGAAGACACTGGACAGTATGAATGTCCCACCAAATACCAAACAAGGTACTAACAAATTACCACATAGGTGGTAAACCATTATGTATGCAAGGAGTAATCAGGGACCTAGGGACACAAGTCAACAGTAACCTGTTATATGACACTCACAATGCCAATGGGGCTAGGAAGACTGTCTATATTGGACACCGTATCATGAAAGGATTCACATCTACATCAACAGAGGTCATTGTGCCCCTGTACTGTTCTCTTATCAGACCCATAATCTAGTACAATGACTCATATGGGATGTACCTTACCTGACACCTGCAGCGGTTAGAAAGACCTCAAAGGTACCTCACCAAGAGGATAAAGGGTCTCAAATATATGTCATATGCTGCCTGGCTGTAGACACCCCAGCTGAAAGCAGTCACAGACTGCCTACACAGAGGCATTGTATGTCTGTTGTACAAGGCCATGTCCAACACAGGAGTAATGGACATGCCCCACCCCAGGAAATCAAAGCCATTGGAGCTGTGAGAGTGACAGATGTCAACCTCAACACATAATGAAATAGGATGTGCTGGAGGGACAGATACATAACCCAGAGGCTCCCCACACCCTGGAACAGGATCCCACTCCATGTTAGGCAGAGCCCCTCACTGACACCCCTCAACAGGAATATTGCCAAGTGGATGGATGATCGTAGATGTACACTGGTGGTCTTCACTGTGTCATGTCCATACAGAGGCACAGTGAAGTAAATCATAAATGGCCATAATATTCACATAGCAAGGGGCGGCGAAAGACACACACACTCTGGATAGGCTTACTAATGCCCTAGGGTGGATAGCCTAGTATGAACCTATGAACTTATGAAGATACAAATTGTACAGGACACTAAGGATAATCACAAGGCTTACTCAACTGATGGTAGGAACCATGTTGGGAATTCACAGATATGCTCCAAATCACACAAATATTACAAACAACATACCAAACACACACACACATATTGCCAACATACAACCTGACAGGTGCAGTGCAAACCCCCCCCCCCCCAGAATGCAAAATATCTATCCCAACAGACTGCTGGCCCCCTGACATTGCAGATGCTGAGGTAACAGCCATTATCTACAAAGCAAAACACACACCAGCAAAGGTATGAGATGGTGTCCTGGGCTGAGTCCAACATGGACTCCAAGAAGAATGGAATGCCAAATCACACTACTGCTCAATGTCAGCCTTACCACAGGATATGTACCCAAAGAGCAGTGTACAACAACAGTGGTCCTTCACAACAAAGGTGTTGCCTGAATGGATACTGCAAACTACCACCCCAGGATCCTGACAAGCTTGGTCTGCACATCTATGGAAAGGATCAACATGTACCGCAGACATAAAGCTATCGGGGACCCACTGACACCGGACCCTACCCAGTGTGGCTGTCGTAAGTGCAGATCCTGCCCCTAAACATGTTTGACCCATTTGAAACAGTCATTAAGGTCATTGATGAGGGCAATGTGGTCCACACAGCGTAGCTGGACCGTGCAAATGCTTCCAGACAATACCCTACGTGTTCAGTATGGATATGTTCACCAGCTTAAATATAAACCCCTATGTCAGTAGAGGGGTTGCAAACCAGACCAAGGACAGAACTGACATGGTCAGACATGCTGCATCCATGTCAGACTACAAACCAGATATAAGTGGCATCCCACAAGGCTTGGTCCTGGGACCTCCCTCGTTCCGTATATATATATGTCCCATAGGTACAGGCCAACATGGAAGGACTGTGACTGAACATGTATGCAGAGGAGTAAAAACTTTCCACCATATCTGACCCCCAGCTGACACAAGCAACCCACAAAAGGGCCACATAGAAACAGACAACTGGTGCCATAGCCATGTCAGCAAGCTAATTGCAGAAATGTGTATATACAACCACCATGGATATACAGTAAGTGCCCACCAATTACCACACAGGTGTTAACCCATTACGTACCTAACATGTAATGAGAGACCAGGGGACACAAGGTGATAGATATCCTGCATTGGACAAACATGTGGCTGTAGTGTTCACAGAAACATACCATATAGCCACCCAATCATGAAGGTTGTCAGATCTAGATAAGGGGAGGTCACTGTGGCTCTGCAGTCATCCTTCATCAGCGTCACAATTGACTACAATAGCCCCTGTGGAATGTACCTCAGCAGACACCTCCAACAACTGTAAAGTCCACAACAGTACCTCACCAGGAGTAGCAAAGAGCATGAACAGATGCCATGTGTTGCCTGATTAAACAAACTGAAGCTCCACACACTGCCATACTGCCCACCCAGAGGCAAGCTGTGCCTGATGTATGAAGTCATGTCCAAGCTGGAATCAATGAACATGCTGCACCTTGTACAATCTGAATGGCAGTGAGCTATGCACATGAGAGACTTGAACCCCAGCACTGACATACATAGGACAAGCTGTACTGAATGATCCATAACACAGAAGCCACCCCCACTCTTGAGTAAACTCCCAGTACAGGTTAGCCAGAGATTCACCCATCAACACTCATCAAGAGGAATCTTGATGAGTGGATGGGAGAT
Source organism: Protopterus annectens (assembly GCF_019279795.1). Taxonomy (NCBI): domain Eukaryota; kingdom Metazoa; phylum Chordata; order Ceratodontiformes; family Protopteridae; genus Protopterus; species Protopterus annectens. Next base: position 296,581,357 of record NC_056749.1, on the reverse strand, counting down.
GGTAGGTTTACCCTGGGTATCACTGTTATGTCACAGGTAGACGGAGGCACAGTATACTAACCATGACATATGTCATGGCAAACTCCAGTTACAATGTGTGTCGAAGGACAAACACACTCTCTGACTAGCATCAGAAATGACCTAGGGCACATTGCTAGTGTTTGCCAATGTCCACCTATGTTGTGGAATACACTACCAATGTTGGACAAGCCTGGTTTAGGTAGTCCATATCTGAACATAATGCAACATGGTCATATGTGCACAACTGGCCCCTACACAGTCTGTTGTGCTCACTATGAAGATTTCAAGCAGTGATAGGACTAAAGCCCAGGATACTGTCCACCACAGTGAAAGTACTGAACCAGTACACTATACGGTACTACAGTGTTAGGTCATTATGAAAGGATGTTGACAACTGTATGCAAAGTATCCCATGCAATCCCTGCAGGCACAGTATAATCCCTGTTGTGGTCAGACACGAAGCAGTTGGCCAGTAAGTACACAACATGACACCCAACACACAACCATAAACGTGAGATATTGTTGAAGTTCACACTCACCCAAATATGTGGTGGACTGCAGAGTTCAACATATGGAAAGCTCACACTGGGCATGCTCACAGACTTTGATAAATGAGGCATATGTCAGACAACATGCCATGGAAATGTTGAACTGGGCATGCTCACACACTTAGGCCATATCTCCGTTTAGCAGTTGGCCACACATATCTGGTATTTGTATGTGTCATTCCAGGAACCAACCACAACACAGCAATCTGCCCAGTACACACAGTAAATGACTACAGAGACATAAGTGATATAGTGGATCCCCCTCATATTCAAACATCTTCCACAGATACACAAGTTGTTCATAGGAACAGGGAATGCTATGGCAATAAAGACCTGCAAACAGTCTAACAGCAACAAATATTGTGCATCTGACAATTAAACATATGGGTGTAGAGGTCAATACTAGGCTGTTTGCCCTAGGGAATGACAGCTTAGCCAGAGTGTGCTTGGCATCTGCATCCCCAGTACAGTAGGCTACTGTGCCACTGTAAAGTAGGTCACATAAGGCAACGTGTGAGGCTAGTGTGCTGTGCCTCTGTCAAGCAGGGACACAGTGGAGATCCCAGGATTTGAATGTGCTAAGCCACATCCATGTTGTTGGTGTGTGCTGGAAGAGGGTTGCTGAGGACCTCTAACAGTAAGTGAGCATCAATAACAGACTGAGGGGAGCCCTATCTGCATTGTCTGGACAATTTCACTGTCAACACTGTGTTGTGATGATTATGTGGGATTGAAGTGTCATGCCGGTACTGTTCAGAGATGTCCTCCCTTTGTGGGCCACAGCTCTGCAATGTATTAGCTCACTCTGTCTGTTGGACGGCTCATATATGGCTGGTGTACACCTGACAGGTCATGGGTATATGTGGGATAGCATGATCAATGCAAACCTTACACATGCTCATAGAATGCAATTGTCAAGGATTATGCAGAGTGGCCAGTATAGTCCCCCAGCATGGGTCCTTTGAAGTCTTCCACCCCAGTCTTCACAAGTGTAGAGTCTGCTTGTGCTAAATACAGTTTGTTTGCAGTGACAACCTTGCCTGGGGGTGGGGATGGGATATGGATGTCCAGGGAAAGGTGGGTATGGTCAGATATCAACAATGGTGGTCTACCTCTGGTGTGGAACAGTGAGTACCCATGTTGCAGATGGACAGGTGCAATATGTATTCACCCATGTGGCTGTGGTGAGTGGTTCTGCCATAGCACATGGACCCACAAATTGTAGTGGCTGTAGGGTAATGTTGTAGAGGCCTGAGTAGTTCCCACACACAATATGCCTGTACCTGATGTTAACAACTGGACTGGTGTATGTGAACACCTGCATATCCCGGCACTGTTCCCAGGGAAGCAAAGTGTGTGTCCTGGATGTGGGAGTGGTGTTCTGGACTGGTTGCGTTGTGTGTTACAGGTCCTGTGGTCACGAAGCATGGTATAGAACATAACCTGCCAGTGTGATGTGCATATCTGACCCTGAAGTAGGTGGCTGTAAATGCATATATATGCTATCCCCCACCTGACAGGTAGTACTAGATGTACATACCTCTGTAGAAATAAAGATGTCAGCACCCTATAAATACTGCAGGTGCAGAACAGATGCCCAGGAATTCGGATAGCGTGCTCTGCTAATGCGTCTCCCTCAAGTGCCATAATATAGTTAGGTAGGAGTTTGTACCATGCAAATGCTCAGTGTGTGTGTGTGTTTGGGTGAGCGGGGTTGTTGTGTGTGCAAGTCTGTGTGAGGGAAGTGTCCCTTTTGGCAACTGGGAAGACACTCTACACGATGCACATTAACCTTTCTAAGCACTGATGATGTCAGCACCCTATAAGTAAAGCAGGAGAAGGAAAACTTCCCAGTAATGTGAATAGCGCGCTCAGCTAATGCGTCTGTCATGAGTGTCATAACATAGTTAGGTAGGGGTTTGAATCCTGCAACTGCCCAGTGTGTGTTGAGGGGGGTTAGTCTGTGTGAGGGAAATGTCCCTTTTGGCAACTGGGAAAATACTCTACAGGATGTACATTCCCCTTTCCAAGCACTGAAGATGTCAGCACCCTATAAGTACAGCAGGAGAAGAGAAACCTCCCAGTAATGCGAATAGTGCGCTCCGCTAATACGTCCGTCACGAGTGTCATAACATAGTTAGGTAGGGGTTTGAATTCTGCAGCTCCCCAGTGTGTGTGGAGGGGGGTTAGTGTGTGTGCAAGTCTGTGTGATGTCAGCACCCTATAAGTACACCAGGAGAAGGGAAACCCCCCAGTAATGCGAATAGCATGCTGTGCTCATGCGTCTCTCTCAAGTGTCATAACATAGTTAGGTAGGGGTTTGAATCCTGCAAATAACAAGTGTGCGTGTTTGGATGAGGGGAGTTTATGCATGTGCAATTCTGTATGAAAGACATGTGCTTTTTGGCAATCAGTAGAACACACTATATGATGCACATTACCCTTTCCAAACACTGATGATGTCAGCACCCTATAAGTACAGCCGGAGAAGAGGAACTTCCTAGTAATCCGAATGGTGCGCTTCGCTAATGCGTCTCTCTCACATGTCGTGACATAGTTAGGTAGGGGTATGAATCCTGCAAGTGTGTGTGTGTGTGTGTGTGTGGGGGTAGTAGGGTGTGTGTAATTGCAAGTGTGAGAGAACAGATCCTTTTGGCAACTACTACAATGCACCAGATGCTGCATATTCCCCCAGTAAACACAGGGGATGTCACCACACTATCAGTACAGCCAAACAGGGCTAATTGCTCAGTAATGCCAATAGTGCACTCCGCTACTGGGTCTATTACCACTGTCAGAGCACAGATAGGTATGTTTTGGAAACCCACAACTGCCAAGTGTGGTTGTGTCACACAATATGACCATGTGTGGGTTGTTGTTCATAACAATGCATGCCATTGCCTAAACCAGCAATGGCAATGCACACATGATGTATGTGTGTGACACATACACATATATACCTGTGACCTTCAGTAGTTACCATGTCTGACACGTGCCTCAAGCATAACATTATGACTGTGTCTTACTGTGCAGGGGCCGCATGTGGTATGTGTATATACAGTGTGAGTTGTATATGGTGTAATACCAACAGCAGGGGATACACATCTGGTCTGGGCCATATAGTCTACATGTAGTCGATGAACAGGTGCTGCATGTTTCCACCTGTTGTGGGATTGGTAACATGTTGTTCCACTGCAATTCAGTGACTACATGCTGGGAACCTTTCAGCTAGTGTGTTGTAGCTACAGTAATGCTCACGCACAATGTTTGGCTGGATGCAGTCCAGCCATATAAAGACATTTCTAGAGACTGTCATATTGCCAGTGTTGTTAGGGAGGACAGGTGGGTTTCCTGTGTATGGGAGGGTTGTGTGTGCCAGGCTATGAACCAGAAGGCAGTCCAACACACTGTTAGCTGCTCATGGATAGGCCCTGATGCTTTGTGCTGTGCCAACAACCTGGAGGTGTGTGTATCTGTGGTGCCTTGAGATACCACCCCCTGTCCATGTGTGTTACATGTGTAGGGGATGACAGGCATGGTATGAGGTATAGCCTGGCAGTGATGGGTTGCACCTGTGAGCCGTGAATCAGGAATCTGGTACTGCACAGATATTGCAGTTTACCGTGCTGAGGACAGTGTCCAGTGCATGCATCTTGCAGTGTACACTGCTGGTGTTGTGTAGCATCACTGCTAGTGTCCTATCCCGTGTGATACCCATGGAGGTAATCTGTGTCCTGCAGCAAAAGGCACTATGTGTGTATCAAGGGGCTTTGCCAATATACAATGGCCCATGGGTGTCACATGCAAGCTGCCCCTCGCAAATCATTGTGGCTTCCCTAGCATGTAAGCATACATTGACAGCCATTGGATACCCTATGAATGACATTGGAGATTGAGCAGAATGTAGACATAGAACACCCTTCCTACATATTGTGGTAGCATACCTGGTGAGGGTATAATGGCAACCAAGGTCAGGCTCATACTGACCTGTGCCACATGCTGAGAGAGCCCTTCTATGTTCCCTGTCATGTAGTCCAGGGAGGTATGTCTCAGGTCATCCATAGTGGCATGGACAATGACTGAGTCATATGTGTCCATGCCTCTGACTGACCTGTACGCATGTGTTTTGTGGTGGACCATAGTGCCCCACGGGCATGTCACTGTGACCTTCACCATGTACAGCCTGTTGAGCGGGACCCTGCTGCAGCGGCCAAGAGAGGTGCCTGACACATCTGTAGCAGGTGTGTTGTGTAGCCCTACAGGCTGTGAGTGTGTGGCACACGGGATGTGTGTGCCATGTGTGGCATGTGCTCTGCTCCGACTTAACGTATGCCTGTGTGCCAGGATGCTATTCTGAGTCTCCAAGTATGCCCCAGTGTGTTTGGATTGCTGTCAGTGCGGGTCTATGTCAGACTGGTATTGTAGTCACTGTAGTATGTCATGCCACCTGACAGGGTATGGCAGTACTGGGTTCAGAGTGCTCAGTCCCCAGATTGGCTATGTGGTGGCATCTCTCACATGTGTTGTACGTTCCTGGCCAGGGGAGAGGGTTGACTGCATACATGTGGCAACTATGACATTACGAAAATACACTAGATCAGAAAATGTCAAGTAGTATTCAAAAACACAGTAGTCATGAACAAACAGCTTTAATGAAGCTTTCGGGTCTACACCCTTCATCAGCACATAAAATCAACTTATACAAACCACATTTAAATAGAGGAACATTTGAAAATCACATGAACAAGCCAGCCATTCAGATAAAGACCCAAATTAATTATGCTAATTATTTAAAAGCACATCATACCTAAATTTCTTAAATACTCTATTATACTTATAAAATACATATATAAAATATACATATACTTAAATCATCCATATTAAAATAAAATATAATAAAATATAAGGAACATTAGAAAAAATGATAAGACAAAACAATTCTCATAAATTCTCCCTTTGTCGCTTAACTAACACTGGTTTTATACTTACTGACCCATTTAGGCCCGGATACTACTTGACATTTTCTGATCTAGTGTATTTTCGTGGTGGAACATTGTTGTAGCAGGTGGCCACTTACAACAATATAGGAGGAATTTAAAGCCAGCTGTTTTGATATTGTTGTGTATCTACACTGCCGTTGCAGGGATGAGTTCAACTATTAAAAGGTTACTAACTAAGTCAACTAATCCGTTGCTACAATCCAAGGTTGTGGAGTCTTCACAAGGTGATAATGTAACTAATGACTTAACTGAGTTTAATAAGCTGCTTGGCCATTTAGAGAAAATAGTTCAAAGTTATAAGCATTTACAATGGCAGAGGCTTAGTTTTTTAGCCTATTTAGACTTGGGGGTAGTACCACGTGGATTGCGTATACTAAAGATGCCATCATATGGAAATACCCACCAGGAACTTTTAATGCAGTGACAGCAATTGAATCTTGAACTCAGTAAGAGTTATATGAAGTTAATGAATCAATTTTTCGAGAAAGTGGAAAGTGAATTATTAGAAGGAATGCACAGCTCAGATGTCCATGGTAGAACTGATATTATGTCATATTTAATTGTAATTTGTAATACATTGGTACTGCACACATATTAACATGCGCAAACATCCACATTGCATAGTCGTTGTGGGCAACATGCCACCATTACTGTACATGTCCATTATTGCGTATCACTACTTGCATTAGCTTCTCTGCTGTGCTACCTATGTATGTGGCTATCTGTTGACATCCTTACCACCAGTATGCAATCATGTGCAGCTGTCACACTATGGTACTTACTATGGGTGTAGATAACAATTCAGGACAGTCATACAGTTACTGCATCAGGCATGCTGGGATATACACACAGTCATATCAGCACACTGTACTGTTACCAACATGATACTAGTAATACACTTCTATGTAGTCACCCTGTGCATCAGCAATGTGTTTACCTGTTCCTGCACTGATGTTGGAGATTGCAGGAGGTGGCACAGTTTCATCATATGCACAGGGTGTGAATTAGGTATGCCTGAGTCTGCCACTGATACCACCAATTGACATGTGTGTGTATGTGTGTTGGTGAGGGACAGCAGTACAGGGTGGGGCACTGTTGGTGCAGTGTGTGCGTGTATGTGGTAGCCCTAGGTGTTAACATTTTGCATGTGTGTATGCATGCATGCACACAGTTCCACCTCATGGCTGCCATATACTGGAGTTTGTGGACAGCCACAGACTGCACCTGGCAGGTCATACAGATCAGTGTCTGTGGGCACAGACACGGTACCTGTGCCTGGCAGGGGTGCTACGGACCGTATCCGGTACTAAGCCAGACTGGGTACTGTCATCAGAAGCGGGAGTGTGTTGACTGGACACAGGTCCCTGTTGGGACTGTCCAGAGCCACGTGCTGACAGCACAGACCCAGCATTGCTGGGGCTGCTGCTGGCACTATGGGGGCGTCCGCGGGCCTGTTGTCATCAACACTGACTGCCAGCTGCTGCTGTTGCTGGCATACGGCCACATCGACGCCACAACCGTCCACCATTGCCCTGGCTCATGGACATGTGGTTGTGGAACTGCTGTAATATGTCCCCACAATGTCTGTCTATGACATCGGTGAAATTACGAATAGCATCCGCGATGTCACGCATACTGTCAGTCATAGATGTGCGACATGCTCTCAGCTCCCTCAGACCCTGTCTGGTGTACCTTTCCATACGCGACTGTGCCTGCATGACAGCCCGAAACATAGCTGAGGTGGACAGACCTCTTTGGGCAAGTCTGCCAGAGGCAGTATGCCCACGGATGCTCCCACAAGAACCCATGGGCAACTGTCTGTGTGGTACCATCTCAGGACCCTGCCCATGGCTGCTGTGTGGGGAAGCATGTGCCACAGATACCACATTACCCTGGTCAATGCCCACTGTGTCCTGTCCATCACCTAGGGACAATGGTGACATAGAATGTACTGGCAGGATGACTGTGTGCAATGATGGGGTTGACAGCTGTGTACTGTCAATTGGCTGACCAATGACAGACCCTGACACACCTTCCTGTGCCATTACACAGATATCATCATTATCAGTACCTGTGGCACCAGATTCAGGTTCCCTGCTGCAGGACACCAGAGCAGCACCAGAACCTGTGGGAGGAAGACAGGAAACACAGTTTACAATGTCTACACAATGTTACCAGTGATGCACTAATGCACACATGCACACGTGGACACATGCACACATGCACACGTGGACACAGGCACACATGCACACATGCACATGTGGACACAGGCACACATGCACACATGCACACATACACATGTGGACACGTGCACACATGGACATGTGGGCACGTGGACACATGCACACATGCACACATGCACACACGCACACGTGGACACATGTACACATGCACACATTTACACGTGGACACAGGCACACATGCACACATGCACACGTGGACACATGCACACATGCACACATGCACACCCCGCAGTATACACACAGAGCACTACTGAGTTACACTATTATTACTAGCACTATCAGGACTATTATAGGTATTGTTAAAACACACTCACCAGCATGGATGGGCTACCTTGCTGTAACACCGGAGGGACCTGCAGAAATGAGGGGATTAATGTCAGTGGGCACAACTGTGCCATTGATACTGCGTATGATACAGTGCAGTAGTACACCAGTTGCCTTTCACATGTCAGCTGCTGATATTGGCAATATCACACCTGCACAATTACATACTATGTTGACAGCTACATACCACGGACACACCTTACACATGCATAAACTAACAGTGTACAGAACAGTCAAGTGTACATATGGCATATTACCTGCACGCTCCATGTCGTGTTGCTGTGTGGATCCAGCCTCCATCATAATGCAGGTGTGTTGCTGTTGATGTTCCTGGGCTGGAGCCACAACACTTAGGAGTAGCCCCTCCAGTCTGGTGAGGGGGGTGTGGCCACCCCACCTCCTGTGGCGACCTGTTGCCTGTGGATATCTGACGCACGCTGACGGACATTTTTGATTAAATCACTGCAGTGATGTCGTACCTGCTCATATGTCCTATTATGCGTGCCAATGTCATTTACCCTACGGACAAGGTCTTGCCACAGTGCAGCCCTCTCCTGCTGATTCTGGCTGGTGCGAGAAAACAGTATGTCATAATCCCGCACCAGGCTCTGGTGTATCCTTCATCTTCTGCAGCAGAGTAGGCAGGATTTCGCTGATGCGCCATGTCCTTGAAAGAGAACACAAACAGGATATCAGCAAACGATGCCAGCAATATATGGCACATATACTATACATGATACTCAACTGTAGTGATATACTACTACTCCCATATGTAGCACGTGTGTGTCTCTTGGTGGATACACAAGTACATGGCCAGATATCAGTGCTCAGCCAACACCTGTGCAACAATACCTGCCACATTCCATACAACATAGTAGCAAGCCCCATCGGTCAGCACACTGAGACAGGTCCAATGCACAACCTCACTCTGGGGGTTCATACCAAGGTACTGTATGTGGAACGCCATCCACTAGTGTGATCTGAACACAAATTACTCGGCCTGGATATACATATCCCACCACCACCACCAGCACAGTAGACTACTTTGATATATATGTGAATAGACAGATATTCACTTGTTAGGACTGCCATGGTATCCATGCAGCCCACTGGGCCAGTGGAAGCCAAAACCCACAATGCTGACCCCTTTGCGAATGCTTCCCACGGACATCCCAAAGAATGCATGGAACATGCACACACATTTCTAACCCAGACCCTATGCACAAAGGTTAGGCATCCTGTCTGGTGGACCCCAGCCAAAGGCAGATTGAATAATGATAGAAGGAGGCTACTGCAGGACAGAGCAGATTTACATAAAGGGAAGGCATCTGTGGTCAGCACTGGTAATAAGCTACGGTCTCTCATAACAACATCCACGGTCAACTCTGAGAGGGAAATGGCCATGGACACTATAGAGAACCACAAGACCTTCTTCAGTTATGTTAGACATATGAACCAAAAGCCTCAGATATGCTCTGAGTTACTACACACCTACTTAACATTCACTGAACACACAGATATTGGGAACATTCTGGCAGACAGGTTCAGTGCAAGTATCCCCCCTCCCTCTCCCCCACACTTAGAAATACTTATCACAGCTAAATGTAACCTCCCTATCATCTCAGATGTCCAGGTGAGGGCTGGCCTCAGCAAAGCAGAACACACAACATCAATGTGACATGATGGTATCCCTGGATGTGTGCTACGTGAACTCCAAGAGGAGATAGAACCGCATATAAGACTGATATTTAACCTTGGCCGTACTACGGGATATGTACCTGAACACTGGCATACAGCAACAGTGGTCCCACTCCACTAAGGAGGCACCTCTACTGACCCTGGGACCTACCGCCCCATAAGCTTAACCAGCCTGGTCTGCAAAGCTATGGAATGATTCATTATGGGACGCATATACAGCGATATTGGGTACCTGCAGACACTTGATCCCACCCAGTTTGCCTTTGTGATGGGCTAATCCTGCCTTTTGAACCTGGTTGACCTTTTCAAAACAGTCACTACAGCCATTGATGAGGGCAAAGCAGTCCATACAGCCAACCTGGACTTGCCTAAGGCCTTCAACACAGTACTCCACTCAGGCATCATAGACAAGCTCATCAGCTTACATGTTACTACATATGTCACATGATGGGTTGCACACTGGTTGAACTACAGAATCCATAATATCAATATTGCGGGAGCCATGTCAGACTCAAAGCCAGTCGCATGTGGTATCCCACAGGGCTCTGCCCTAGGACCCCACTTGTTTGGCATTTACTTCTCAGATGTGAAAGCAAACATGTGCGGGTTGTGGATGACAAAGTTCCCAGATGAATGTGAACTAAGTGCCATAGTCGTTACACCAGCTGACACACACATCCTACAGACAGGCCTCACTGAAACAGACAACTGGTGCCAGAATCATGGCCTAATACTGAATGACATGTAATGTATAGTCATCCCCTTTGGGTGGAACTACGTGCACACAACTTATCACATGGACATACCTATAGATACAGACCAATGACACATATGGAGGGTTCACAGTATGTAGACTATTAACTTGTTACTTTACATTACCTGTGTTTGTCACAGCTGGTTGCGTTACCGTTACTATAGCTTCCTGCTGCTGCTAGCCCAGCTTGATACTGACACTGATGACAGCTTCAACTTAGTTTGTGTTACGTGTGTTTTTGTTTGTGTTCTTATTTTCTTTTTTTTCTTTTTTTTTTTTCTCTCTCTCTCTCTGTCTGCCTCCAGATGGTGCAAGGAAAGTATTGCATGTGTGGAGTGGGAGTACAGGATGCTTTTGTAGGTATCTGCCTAAGTCCATGTGATGGCCTCTGCACCAATTGTAAGCCAGCATTTGCTAATTGCATGCAGCCAGTTGTGTACTGATTGCAGTTCTTACTGTGATTTCAGGACAGTGCTATAAAAGGGTATGTGAGATAGGCATTTCCCTTTCAGATTGTAAGGGCGGGGACCATTCTGGTATGCTGTGGACACTGTTCTGTGAGTGTAAAGGTTAGTATCGCTTTCATGATTCAGGCTGTATTGTAGATTCACATTTCTCCATTCATCTCTCCTGTTTCCTGTACTAAGTGTGTATGTACACTGACACCTACACCTACAACTATATATATATATATAAACATATATATATATATATATATATATATATATATATATATATATATATATATATATAAACATATATATATATATATATATATATATATATATATATATATATATACACATTTATATATGTATAATAACTGACATTATTACCTACTAGCTACCAAATGGCATGGCTGTTTCTGTTCACACACTACTATTATAGAAATCCACAGCAGAACACACAGCATCAATGTGACATGACATGCTTTGTGTACTACACATCCTATATTCCCTTTACATTCATTCCTACTATTACATGATATATTTATTTTAGCACAATGCTCTTGTATAACAGTCATGGCTTAGTGGTAAGTCATGCAGACTACTGTTTCCAAGGTCCTGGGTTCGGGGCTGACAGTGGGATTTTATTTTGCTTTTGAACTGACTACAGGACCTGTCAATCAGAGGGACTAAGGCACTTTTAAGCAGTTGTAACTAGGTTTGCGCTGGTTTGCGTGGAGCTCCCGCATGCGCACTGGCATTCAGCTCCACGCACACCCGCTTACAACCGCTTAACAGTGCTTACTCTGGTGCACACCCGCACTATTTTCTTTGAAAGAAATGAAAATGGGGAGACAGGAAAGTGGTGAAAAAGGGGTCACAAAGAGGGTAAGACAGTAGGGAAACAAGCTTGGGTTTTGCAGGAGGGATGTAGGTAAGGCCCATAGCTGCCCATTTCTTCATCAGCAACAGCTGTGCATATGTTTGTAATTTCGTGTGACATTTGAAACCTTCCACCCCTGAGAGAATTGTTAGGACAACAATAATACTTGTTGTACAGCCAATTGTAATTGATAGTTTCCATGTCCAGCAGACATGTGTGCGGAATGGGCAGCTATGTATGGGGCGTAATTTTTTGTGGGTACAGAGTGCCCTTTTTTTTTTTTTTTTCAGGTGAGAGTGGTATGTCAGGTAAAGGACGTCGGTATAGCTGGGGAGGTAGGTTGGGTAGGTCAACAGACAAGACAAACAAGACGCATATAGGGGCGGTGTATGACATGTGTGGGGGGGTTACACAATTGACGGGGACGGATGTTTGGATATCCAGAGCCCATGAGCCCACAGATGGCAACAGTGGAACTGATATCCCCACCCATGGGCAGTTGCCACTGTTCCTTCACTGCCCAGGACAGGGCTGTGCTGGGGGCTGTGTAGGCCGGGCAACAGGCATGCCCGTAAGTTGTGCCACCTGTGCCTCAAGCTGGCATAGGGGCCCAAGAACAGAGTCCCGGATCTCCCTACGCACCACAGTCCGGATGCTACGGAGGGTGAGTGGTGGTTCTCCTCCGGCCACACTTGCAGAGGGGGGACGGGCCCCATCCCCTGCAGCGCTTCCACCCACAGGTGGCACAGGGCCACCGGAGGAGGGTCCAGACTGGGCACTAGTGCCAGGTGCACTCGCCAGCTGAGGTGGGAGAGGTGGGTCCGCTGGAACACGCCTTCCCTGTTGTCCTATGTTTTGCATTATGTCATGACAGTTTGGGTTAGTAACATACAATACCATTCGCAATTAGTTGTAACAGCATGCATTAGTATTCCCATTAACCAAACACCCAGATATTCACAACATTGAACAGCGAGCATAACACATGCATAATTTGAACAGCAATACACAGCCCAACAACATGCAGGGTTGATTGATGGCAACAGGCCATCTGTTTTGGATGTATGAACAGGGCAGATGCATCAACGGACATGCAAATATTTATGACCCAACAGGACAAATGTCCAGGGGTGTTAATTGTGATTGCACATACCAATTTCACGTGGAATGGATTATATGTGGTTATAGGGTGGGGTGAAGAAAATATTATTAACACCTTCGAATACCAATACATATGCTGTACATTTCTAATAGCTACAGATATATACACACTACTGTTCTAACTACAGTTTCCTATATGATAACTACTTCAATTTGGTGATAGGACTGTTACTGCTACATCAATATACATTTTATTGTTATTCATACACGTTCATATCTGGCTTTGTTCAGCTACATCATCCTGCTACATTTGCTTTATATAGCTATAGACAACTGTGGATGTTTGGTATTTCAGACAATCATACTATCTGCATATTGCAGACTGAGAGCAACATATCCAGATTTTGGGATACACATTCCAGCTGCAGCAACACTTTGAACACATTTTGCAGTTTGGTTCTGCTTGTCACATTCATTTCATTTTGTACTGACTGCAGTATACTTTATTCATGGGTTATTACTACTTTATTGGTGGATTCATAACTCTTTCTCACACTCTCTCACTTGTTTTCATTTTACTATTCAGGATGATACTTACTTCTAGGCTTTATTGACATGTTTTACCTGTAGTTATTACAATTTCAGTATTTCAACAGGGATATATTTCACACATGTGATTTGCTCATCTTCTGCAGCTGTACTTTTCAGCCTGCTGCAAGTTGTGTACTATTATATTACAGGTGGGGCATCTTTATTTCAGACTTTATTTCAGACATTTTCATTTTTCTGTTTGGATTACAGACTGCAACACACTTTTGTAATCAAGCAATACTTGCAAACACTCTTACACTGTTACTTGCACATTTTATTACTTAGTGACTACACTGCACTCTTTTGCTAACTGTCATACTTTTATATTTCTTTACAGTTACTGGGAGAGGATTACTGACCTGCCTGGTGGAGCAACCGCACCAGCCTATCGCCATAGGCTCTGCGGTTCGCAGAACGGACACCTGCAGATTTAATATAAATGAAGTAATTTTGGAATACACATCTCCATAATATCAGCTAGTTTAATTTCTTACATACATAATTAAATGTAACTTACTCAGTAGTGGGGCGTTGGGCATTTTCCGGGCCTCCTGGATCCAAAGGTTCAATTGGTCCTGCTTACGTCTCTTCAGGTCCGCATGGTGGTGACGGACCTGCTCACCAGTCCTTGGAATCCCTGTGGCACTGGTGAGATCATGAGCCAACCGGTCCCACGCCTCAGCCCTATATGCTCCCCACAGGACCTGGCCCTGCATGAGTTGGGCCTCATGATTGTGGACTAGGAGCCAGACCATATCTGGACTCCTCAACACCCCACCTCTGTGCTCGAAAGCAACTACCCTCACCTACTCCTGACATTCTGGCTGCAAGTTAGTTCTACAATCGTTTATGCTGTGTATTCCCACCTATGGGGCTTATATATGCCGTTTTTCCCACACTTATCTGTGATTGGCCATTTTGGAATTGTATCAGCTTCACAAAACCTGCTTTGTCATGCTCCACTTTCTATTCATTCCTATATATTTGCTATTACTGCATTTCTAAGTACAGCTGTCATGGCTTAGTGGTTCAGTACCTTGACTATGGTGCATAGTATCCTGGGTTCGAACCTGGCCATTGTTTTTTATATTTTATGACTGTCTAGACAGGCTAGGGGGTGTGTCTGTGTAAAGGCAGTTTTGTTACAGCTTGCTCAAAGTTGCCCGTCGGTTAGCTTGTTGGCGCGGTGCGCAGCTCCACGCAAACGGGTTACGCTGGTTTACGCTTCATTTGGCTGTCAGCACGCATATTACACTCAGCTCAGCTAGGGGCACAAAGTTTCAGTGTGTTAAACCACTGCTCACCTTCGGGCACTCATTTTACATCTATTAAACCACTGATCACCCACGGGCAGATGCACTCACCTTGTTAAACTGTAGCTCAGCTCTAGGCACATCTGGCATTTTTTATTATTTTGTTATCTCACATTTCTTCACAATAAATGGCCTATGTCATTACATTTTACATAAAATATAATTTTATATGTGTACATATATGTCAGGGACTTGTTATGTGCTTATTTCACTAAAAATAAAAAATGATGTTGTGGGGGCTCGAACCATGACTGCCTACTCTTCAGCTGACATCTCTACTGCTACGCTATTGCTTTTTGGCTTACTTTGCATAGTTAGTTCTTATATGCTTTTCCACTTACTGCTAACTGTGGCTGAGCTTTGGGCACGCCCGTGCAAATGAGCGCACTCATGGGCAAACATCTTCACAGTTAAAAAAAAATATAACATGTTCATTTATATAATTTTATGTTCATAGTCTGTGGGGGCATGTGTTGTGTTGTGCTTATTCACATTTCCATGTACTCTGTCGTGGGTGTTTACTTTGGGCACTTTTACTCTTCTGGGGGCATGTCTGTTTGCAGGGCTCAGCCTACGGACACGCCCCCTACTGTCTTCTACGGACCGTGTTAGCCTTAGGTGTGATTCAGCATGCCCTCATGCTTATGCATGACATGCTGACGTCACACCGTTTAACTGCAGCCTCCGTGTAAGCCTTGTATCTCTTACACGGAGGCTTTGTGAATCCTGCCCAATGTTTTCATTTACATATGCTTTTTCCTTTTTACTTATAATCACTATTTGACAGATTTTTTTGTATTTATATTGAAAAATATTCACTATTATAGGTTCATAGGTAGGTACTAGGCTATTAGCCCTAGAGCCTATATAAGCCTAGCCAAAAAGGTACCCTGGCTTTCACCACCGAAGAAAATTATTTACCTGTGCTCCTGTCGAGTACAGCCACAGAGGTGATCCCCAGGCTGAATTTTTTATTTCCCATCCAATCATCAAGATTTTTCTTGAAGAGTGCTAATGAGGAGCTTTGTTTGATATAGATAGGTAGTTTTTTCCAGAGTATGGGAAGTCTCTGGTACAGGAATCTATCCCTCCAGCATGTTCTGTTTATTATAGTGACAAGGTTTAGGTCCCTAGAGCATGTAGCTCAGAGTGATTGGGATTTCTTTACATGGAGCATGTCCAACAGCTCTGGGTTTGACATAGCTTTGTATGTTAGGCAGAGATCGCCTCTGAGTAGGCGATATGTGACAGAGTAAAGCTGGAGTTTTTTGAGAAGGTCTGCAGAGGGCATCTGTTCGAGGCTGGTAATCCTCTTTGTGAGGTACTTCTACAGCCTTTCCAGTTGTTGTAGACATCTTGTGAGGTACATACCAAAAGGGACGTTGTACTCTATAATGGGTCTAATAAATGATGAGTAAAGGGGAACAATGACTTCTTTTTTCCTGGATGAGAAACCTTTTTTGATGTGTGCTACGTAGAAGGATTTCCTGACTACTGTGGTGATGTGATTATCAAAGGGGTCACTACTGTTCACCTGTGTCCCAAGGTCTCTTATCACAATTTTGGTGTTAAGTAGACTACCGCCTATGTGGTAGTTCATCGGTACAGAGTTTTTACCAAAAGGGATGACAATGCACTTTTTGGCATTGAGCTTGAGGCCATGGCTTTGACACCAGGTATCTGTCTCAGTGAGGCCCTTTTGTAGGATGTCCACATCATTAGGATTTTTGATTATGGCTCCTAGTTTGCAGTCATATGCGAATTTTGTTAGCCAAAGACCTTCTATGTTAGCCTGTACTTCAGAGAAATAGATAACAAACCGGAGAAGACCTAGGACTGAACCTTGTGATACTCCAATTGTCACTAGTCTAAAGCTGGATTTAGAGTCTGCTACTTTGGCAACTGATCTTGTGACATAGAGATTTATACCTAGTTTAGTGAGTTTATCTATAATTCCAGAGTGGGTGATGGTGTCGAAAGCCTTGTCGAGATCTAGATAGGCTGTGTGAACCACCTTACCCTCATCTATGGCTTTGGTGACTGCTTCAAAGAAGTCTATCAGGTTTAGGAGACATGATCTGCCTTTTACAAACCCGAACTTGGTAGGGTCCAGAGTTTGGAGATTCCCAATGTCATTGTTTATAAGTTCCATGATGATACGTTCCATAGCCTTGCAGACCAGGCTCATCAGGCTAATGGGGCGTTAGTTCCAGGGGTGCATGGTGGCTCCCCGTTTGTGGAGTGGGATAACCGTTGCTGTGCACCATTCAGTGGGTACAAAGCCTGAGGTGAGGCTATGACTGAATATGGTACTTAGGTGGGGTGCCAGTTTGTTCTGTAGTTCATGTAGAACGCAGCCTGGGATGTTGTCAGGTCCCTTGGATGCTGTGTTCTTGGCTTTGGTGAGTGTGTTTTTTACCTGTGCAGCCATGATTACAGGAACTTTGCATTCTTCTGGTATAGAGATGGGCTCTTTAGGGGATGAAAGACAGGTAAAGTTAGCACTGAACCTATCTGCCAGGATGTTGGCAATATCAGTTGGTTCTGTATATTTAGTGCCATTGTGCTGTAACTCAGAGCAGATCTGAGTGTTGCCATTGAGATTCTTGACATAGCTATAGAATGCTTTGTGGTTGTCTTTAGAATTAGTGGCAATTTTGTTTTTCTAACTACCTTTGGAGGATTTTATGAGGGATCTCAGCTTCTTACTGAGGCTGAACACAGAGTTCCTCCAGTCATGGGATTTTACTGTTTTTTGCAACAGTTTCTTTCTTCTGTTGTAGAGTTTGTTTATAAAAGGGGACCACCAGATTGGCTTCCTTTTTTTGGAGGCTAGCATCTTGGTTCTGTTAGGGATTGCACGATCCATGCACTCGTGTAAATGCTTATAAAGTGCAATTGTATAGGATTCAGCAGTCGTACCTTTATTGTCCATCAGCATGGGTGTCATGAAGTTTGCAACTTCTGTCTTAAGAAGCGTGAAGTTGGCTTTGAAGAGATTTAGTACAGTGGTTTCTCTAATGGGAGGGTGGGGGTGGGATGTGGATCTTAGTTCTACCTAGTTTAGTGAGTTTATCTATAATTCCAGAGTGGGAGACGCTGTCAAAAGCCTTGGCAAGATCTAGATAGGCTGTATGAACCACCTTACCCTTGTCTACAGCTTTGGTGACTGCTTCAAAGAAGTCTAACAGGATTAGGAGACATTATCTGCCTTTTACAAACTCAGACTGGGTGGGGTCCAAAATTTTGAGATTACCAATGTCTTTGTGTATAAGATACATGATGATACGTTCCATGGCCTTGCAGTCCAGGCTCATTAGGCTAATGGGATGGTAGTTCCCGGGGTCCATGGTGGCTCCCCCTTTGTGGAGTGGGATAACCATTGCTATGCACCATTCAGTGGTCACAAAGCCTGAGGTAAGGCTATGATTGAACATGGTGCTTAGGTGGGGTGCCATTTCATTCTGCAGCTTGTGTAGAATGCAGCCTGGGATGTTGTCAGGTCCCATGGATGCTGTATTATTGGCTTTGGAGAGTGTGTTTTTTACCTGTGCAGCCTTGATAACAGGAACTTTGCATTCTTCCAGTATAGAGATGGGCCCTTTATGGGGTGAGAGGGGGGTAAAGTTAGCACTGAACCTATCTTCCAGGATGTTGGCAATATCAGTTGGTCCTGTATATTTAGTGCCATTGTGCTGTAACTCAGAGCAGATCTGAGTGTTGTCATTGAGATTCTTGACATAGCTATAGAATGATTTGTGGTTGTCTTTAGAATCAGTGGCGATTTTGTTTTCATAACTAGCTTTGGAGGATTTTATGAGGGATCTCAGTTTCTTACTGAGGCTGACCAGGGAGTTCCTCCAATCATGGGATTTTACTCTTTTTTTGCAACCGTTTCTTTCTTCTATTGTAGAGTTTTTTTATGGCAGGGGACCACCAGATTGGCTTCCTTTTTTTTGAGGATATCATGTTGGTTCTCTTAGGGATAGCACAATCCATGCACTTGTGTAAGTGCTTATAAAGTGCATTTGTGTAGGATTCAGCAGTCATACCCCTATTGTCCATCTGCATGGGTGTCGTGAAGTTTGCCATTTCTGTCTTAAGAAGCGTGAAGTTGGCTTTGGAGAAATTATTTACAGTGGTTTCCCTAATGGGGGGTGGGGTGGGATTTGGATGTCTAGGTTGATTAGCTTGTGGTCGGATCTGATCAAAGAGGAATTGACCTCTGGTGTGGAACACCAGTCACCCATGTTGGTAATGACCAGGTCTAGGATATTGCTGCCCCTGGTGGGGGTGTGGATAAGTTGATCCAAGGCATTGGAATTTATGAGTTACAGAAAACGTTGAGCAAAAGAGTTGGTACATGAGTAATTTTCCCAGTTAATGGTGGAGTAGTTGAAATTGCCCATTATTAGGGTGTTGAGTTGTACCCTAATATTTTTCAGTGTATCAAGAAATGGGGAGTGGGAATTCTGGGGTATGGTGGGGGATCTGTAGCAAGTTACAATTTGGATTTCAGTCTTGCCCAGAGTTAGTTGCACTTGGATAATCTCGGATGCATTATGGTGAGCAACTAGCCTGGAGGTGTGGATATCCTTAATGAATATGGACACGTCTGTGCCTTTAGTGTTTCAGTACAGGTTAGATGGCCGAAAGGTGTGGTATGAATTATAGCCAGAAAATGCAGGGCTGCTCTTTGGAGCCTTGAACCAGGTCTCTGTCACTGCACAAATGTTGATGTTCTCCATTTTAAGGAGTGCCTCGAGTGAATGCATTTTGAGGTTTAGACTTCTAGCATTGAGTAGCATTACCATCAGATTTTGCTTGCTTGTACCTGTTAAGATGGTGAATTTGTCATTTGAACATTGCCTAAAAAAGGCAGTATAGAGGTGGCAAGAGCCCTAACCAGTATCCAGAATCCCAAGAATGACAGGTGCAGGCCATCTCTGGCAAAACATCATGGTCTGTCGATCATGTCATCCCAGGCAGACAGATACTGGATCCTCTTAGAATAACATTAGAAGGTTAGCCAAGTGTTGAAGTCAATCTTTTTTGCCCTTGTACTGTGGTATAATTCTGGGTGATGGCAGGATGCTACTCAGGGCTAGGGTCATACTTGCCTGGGCTACAAGATCAGAGAGCTACTCCATGTCTCTTTTCATGTAGTCAAGGGAGGTACATCTCAGGTCATTCGCACTAACATGGACAATTACAGAGTCATATTTGTACTTATTGTGAAGTGACCTGAGTTTGTGTATTATGCGGCAGATCCTGGCACCTGACAGGCAGCTGACAGTAACTTTCTCCTTTTTTAGCCTGGTGAGTGGAACATCAGTGTGCCTGAATATAGAGTCACCTATGACTAGAGTGTTGGGTATGTTGTTATGCCTTATAGGCTATGGTGAGCACTGAGTTTGTGGGCTATGTGTCATTTGGGGTTCTGTTGGGGAGTGGAGGTTGCTTGCATTTCTGTTTTGGAGGTCTTTGTTGCTTGAGCAGATTTTTATCGAGACCCTCCATGAATGTAAGTGTGTAGTTCATGTTTCTATGTGTGTGTTTTGATGGTGTAGGTTTAAAGGGACAATGTGATGAGTGTGGTGTGGTGCAAGTGTTTACCTTCTCCTCTTGACTGTCTAGTCCAGTCTTGGCTGAAGAGAGCTTTGCTTCCAGTTTGGCTATACAAGTTCATCTCTCACAAGTTTTAGTGTTGGGTGGGAGGAGGAAAGGGTTGTCTGTGTACATGAGGCAATTGCTGCATTGCCCCAAGATGCCCAGATTCATCAGGTAGACAGGAGAAAACACCGGGAACTAACCCTTAGACATGTCTGGATAGGTGCTTATTTATTAAGTACTAAAAACAATTTTTTCCTCTAGACAAGTGAGGAAAGTTGAGTGCTGTAGTAATTTGTAGCTTATTTAGTGCTTACATTGAGTTCTTTTTTTTTTTCAAAACAGGTTTATTGTTTTAACATATAAGAGAAATATCATAACAATTTTATACAAGTAATTAAAAATAGGTATTATTATAATATTCAACAAAACAACTAAAGTATTTACAAAGACATCCACTACAATCAGATCAATTAATTAAACTAAAATACTGTGCTATTGAAATTAGAATTTTTTTAACAAATTTTGTAAATTATCCCATACAATATAATATGATGTTTTTCTAGTTGTTCTCATTCTAATTGTGCTTATTTCCATATGGCACATTATATTCATAACATTTTTAAATTCATTGAACGAAGGAGGTGTATCTGAAATCCAATTTCTAGTTATTATTTTCCTGGCCACTGCTAGGATAGACCATAACAAGGGAAGCTTAATCTTTTTAACACATTGAGGTACAGGTGTGTTGAATAATATAAGAGACTTAGAAATAATGAAATTATCTGTAAAAAGAGCCTGCAAAAAATCATTAATTGACTTCCAGTATTCTTTCAACTTCATACAGTCATAAAACATATGAGCCCAGTCAGCATTAATTTCTACATTACATCTCTTACATAGATTATCTTTATTATTTATTTTATTCATCATCAAAGGTGTATAAAAAGATCTATGTAAAAATTTCCATCTATAAAGTCTCCAGACAATGGAAGATGTAGTTCTGTAAGCAGATTCCAATATATATTGTTTATCTTGTTGAGTTGGTGGGTCCCCATTAATAGAGGTGAAATAATTCCAGTATGAATCTACACTGTAAAAAGTTTCTTGTCTGATAATTTTATGTATATATGAAAGTTTACCTTTATCAGAAACTTTATGCTGTAAATTTAATATCAAGTAATCAATCAGTTTTGGAATAGATTCTTTAACTGTTATAGACATTAGATCTATTCTATCAATGAGATGTTGTCTAAAGATCTGAACCTCTAACCAGCAAGTTTCTCTTAGATCAAATTCTTGTTTTAAGAAATCTAGATTTTTAACTTTATTATCAGATATCAGCTGATACCAGTACTTTAGATCATTATCTATAGCTAAATGAGCTCCTTCAGAAGTAGATGACATAAGCATACCCTGAGTATACATTATAGGAATACAATAAAATTCCATTCCCTATACTTAGGGTGCATGAATATAAAGTTACGATAACTAATAATAATATTTAATGGGTAACAAACCATATGTTTAGGTGTAATAGGTGAAGTACAAAATTCCTTTAGCAACCACAACATGGAGTTATTTACAATCATATTTTTATGTGTTAAGGAGATTTTCATGAAGTGCATACTAATTAGCTCCCAATAATCTTTCCATTTTGCGATATATGACTGATCTATTAATAAAGTAATAACTTTTATAATAGAAGAGATAATATATAAATTAAAGTCTGGAAAAGAAATACCCCCTTGAGACCAGCTATTAGTATGTTTCTTTAATGCAATCCTAGGTCTATTAGGTGCCCATAAGACATTTAACATTAGTGTATTCAGTTTCTTGATAATTATTTTTGTAGGTGAAAGTATTATTGATTGTATTAAGTATAAAATCTTGGGGAATATTATCATTTTAACAATTGTAAGTCTCTCCTCCATAGTAAAAAACATATTATTCCAGGTATTAAAAAGGTTTTGTATATTAAGAAAACAGGTATTATAGTTATTATATATAATAGATTTAATATCTTTAGATAGTATTATACCTAAATAAGTTATCTGACCTGAATTGGGTACATATTTAGTAAAATCACTAATGAGAATAGTATTTTAGTTTTTTCTTCATTGAATATTAAACCAGAAATACTTTTAAAATTCATCATTTTATCAAATAAAGACTGCATAGAAGAATTAGATCCTGCTGATGTAATTAGAACATCATCTGCAAAAAGTTGAATTTTTGATGTTGTATTTTCGTCTATTTCAAAACCCTCTATGTCAGTACTGTTTCTAATCAAATTAGCCCAAGGCTCCATTACTAAAGTGAATAATAGTGGAGAAAGTGGACATCCTTGCTTTGTACCTTTAAGAATGGGTATTTTTGTGAAACATATGTTCCTACCTTAATATAAGCCAGCGTTCCTTTGTATAAATGCTCAATTAAATTTACAAATGCATCAGAGAAGTTTGTGCATTTCAGTAAGGTAAACAGATAGTCCCAACTTACTGAATCAAATGCTGAACCTATATCAAGATTAATAAGTGTTAAATCTTTCTTTTCCTATTTGCAAAATCAATTAATGTTAAAGTTCTTCTTATATTATCAAAAGTATTTCTATTTACAATGAAGCCCATCTGATCTATATCTATAATGCCGGGATGATTGTCTTCAATCTATCAGCAAAAATACTCATAAACATTTTATAATCAACATTAAGTAATGAGATGGGTCGATATGAAGAACATCTAGTTGGATCTTTATTAGGTTTTAAAATTGGTGAAATAAATGTATATTGCCAAGATGGGGGGGTTATTAACTCAGTTTGGGCCAAAATAAAAACCTTATGTATTAATGAATATGCAGTTTTAGAAAGGATTTTATATATCTCTGGTATAATACCATCATTACCCGGTGCTTTGTTTGATTTAAGCTTATTTATTTGTGTAATAACTTCTGTATATGAAATACTCTTGTCCAATAGTTTAATCTGTTGTTTATTAAGCCTTTTTATTCATGTTTGTGGTTATAAACTTCTTTATTTTATCTTTAGGTTCCATGTTAATGTTGTTATGGTTAATCTTGTGAAAGTGATTTCTAAATTCATCCAGTATTTCTGGTATACTAGAAACATTCTTCTTTTCCTTAGAGAAAAGATTTCTTTGATATGGTTTTGTTTATTCAATCTTTTGTTTTATTTTTAAGTCTATGTAAGTATTTGGGGCTTATTGAATAAGACAAAACTTGTATTCTCTAAAGTTATTTTAACTTTATGAGTTAAAATTTCTTTGTATTTCTCATTTAGTTTGTTTATTTCTTCAATAACTTTCTTGTCCATAATATTTTCTTTATTATTATGTTTATAAGAGTCTAATTTACTTTGAATATCTAACAATTCCTTATCCCAAGATTTCCTTTAATTATTATACCATCTGATACTTTGTCCATATAGATATGATTTTAAGGCATCCCAAACATAGACAATGGAGACTTCAGGAGTATTATTTATGTCTAGAAAATGTTGTACTTCTGAAAGTATATATTCTTTATAGTCTTTTAGCTGAGTTAAGTATGCTGGTATCCTTTTGATCTGAACATTATGAGTATTTGTTATCATGAATTCAAAAACAATTGAGTTATGATCAGATATAGGACATGAAATGATTTTGGAATTAATTAAATCTGTTACCATCTGGTTAGAAATAAAGACCCTATCTATTTTTGAATAAGTTTTGTATTTGTTAGAAAAAAAGGTGTATGGTAATGATTTTGAATCTATCTGATTATTAATATCATTCAAATGATAAGAATTAGCAAAATCATTTAAATGTTTTGCATTAGATGTAATTCTTCTTTTCCTTATAGTGGTAGTATCACTTTCATGTAGTATACAATTAAAATCACCAGCTAAAATAATATCCCCTATAGAGAATGATATGATCTTATCAATATGATGTTTCACTGTATTAATACCAATTCCAGGTATCCAATATACATTAATTAAAGTGTAAGTCTTCCCATTAATTTGTATTGTAACCATACAAAACATTCCTTTGTCATCCTGAAAAGACTTAATGGTTTTAGGAATGGGCATACTTTTATTCCATAAAATAGCCACTCCTCTTTTTCTGAGTGTGCTCTGAACTAACCAATACTGTATACTTATTAGTGGCTAGTTTATCAATATCTTTTTCAAGAGATGGGTTTCTTGCAGGAAGACTAGATTGGCCTTGTGTAAATTAATGTATCTTATTAGGCTTGCCCTTTTACACGGATTATTCAATCCATTAATGTTTAAAGAAATTCCTTTTAAAGATGTCATTTGGCATTTTAAAACTCAAGAATCTTATGATCGAAATAACAAATAACAAGATAAATAATGTTACATCTCCTCTTTTAGGTGTACCTTTAAATATAGCTGTATTTATTAAATCTCTTATGGGATTTTGTATAGGATTCAATTTTGTTTGTAGTGACAATGAGTGTACAAAATATATTGTGGATGTCAAAACTATATACATATAACAATGAACAAGTGAAAATAATGTAAGGATTAAACCTTGCATCCAGACTGGAGTTGAAAACTCCAACTTAGAGTAGTATTT
The DNA here is from genome assembly GCF_019279795.1 of Protopterus annectens. Classification (NCBI taxonomy): domain Eukaryota; kingdom Metazoa; phylum Chordata; order Ceratodontiformes; family Protopteridae; genus Protopterus; species Protopterus annectens. The sequence goes on along the minus strand of NC_056749.1, from coordinate 296,556,227 downwards.
ACTACTCAAGTTAACCCCCTACCCTAAGCAGCAGTACCTCAGCTACCACCTTATCAATTTAATACTAGTTATATTTAACTGAGGTTAACAGTTTTCAATTCAATTATCTGTCAAGACAAAACTACACATTTGGTAAAACAGCATCATATAAACTAAAATAAACTTTTTTTTTTTTTTTTTTAAACTGTTCATACTACTATATAGATCTATGTAATATATAACACTTGTATTCAAATAGCATTCAAATAATCTTGATGTTAGAAATCAAGAGGAGAGAAAATTAGGTTCTAACATTCATTTAAATCAAAAACTTTGGCTAATATGATTCAGACATTACATATATTAAGATGCATCTATTTTCTGTCATGTGAATACTATTAACAGCTTCCAAAAAAAAATCTTGAATTGTTTGTATATGAGCATTTACTTAAACTCATTATTGTCAATAGAGTAAAATATTGTATTCATAAAATTATTATAAATCATATTGCATAGTTATGCAAATTCTCAGAAACACTTGCATTATTAAAAAAAAAGCCATCACACACATACACACACACACACACACACATACATTAACACACACACACACACACACACACACACACACACACACACACACACACACACACACACACACACACACACACACACACACACACACACACATATATATATATCTGATCTCACTGAGTTATGTCCTTGTTGAGCATTATCCTACTTGCTGTCCCTAGAATAAATCTGTCTGCTTTATAGAAAATAATGCACAGCAAGCACATTTTAGTAACCAGATTTTACAATCATGCTAACCTACTGCTTTAAAATATATCACATGACATTTCTTCCAGAATAGAATTATAAAATTGTTTATGCTTGTCAATCAGATAAATTAAATGAATTATAATAAAGTATATGTTTGGAACAGAAGTTTTTAACACAGATTATTATGCTGCTGTTAAGTAGATTTTCAAAAACATTTAAATAAATGTTTCATTTTCTATGCCTTCTAAAATAAGACATTTACTTACTACAAGAAACTACATCATTTAAACTCATTATAACTGACATTTTATGAATAGAGTATTTTTCCTGAATCTGTGGTGTGTCAGTATAATAACTATGTCAGAGGTTATACTAACTGCTTTCAGTTTCTCTGTGAGTTGAAGCTTTTGAAGTAGTTCATGGACACTGTGCATGAGACAGTTTGTTTGGAACACAAATTTTTAACACAGATTATTATGCTGCTGTTAAGTAGATTTTCAAAAACATTTAAATAAATGTTTCATTTTCTATGCCTTCTAAAATAAGACATTTACTTGCTACAAGAAACTACATCATTTAGACTCATTATAACTGGTATATTTTATGAATAGAGTATTTTTCCTGAATCTGTGGTGTGTCAGTGTGATAACTATGTCAAAGATTATACTAACTTTTAGTTATGTACTCACCATAACTTCAGATGTTTGGGATCCATCTCGCCTACATTTTGACTGATGGGCTGGGAGCCGATCCCTCAGCTCCGACTCGGCACGCTTATGCTATAGAGCAAGGCCTCTAATTGGCTGAGCTATCTTTATCCCAGGATGCACCACCACTAATCCCCCAGATCTTGTTTGTCCGCATTCATGCACACATGCAGAGCTTGTTTATATAACATTGTTAGATGTTTCAAGATGAAACAACAGGATTCGGACCTTCTGATGTCCTCTGATCTCCAAGGAAGGGGGAAGGAGGGTGGGTTATTAGGAATGTAGGCGAGATGGATCCCAAACATCTGAAGTTATGGTGAGTACATAACTAAAAGATGTTATGTGATCCTATCTCGCCTACATTCTGACTGATGGGACAGCGTCCCTAGCACCTAAATCCTGGGTGGCTCATTGGAAAACACTCCTGAGCACTGTGGAACCAAATGAAGCTCGTCCTCTAGATGCCACATCTAATTTGTAGTGAGAAATGAAGGTATGCGGGGAAGACCATGTAGCCGCAGCACAAATGTCACTAATAGCAAGCTTAGAATGAAATGCTACCGAAGTAGCCATAGCCCTTGTAGAATGAGCCTTGACAAAGGTGGAAAGCTCCTTGTTAGAATAAACATAAGCTTGAGTAATACAGTCCCTGATCCATTTGGCAATAGTAACCTTTGTGACTGCGTTGCCCAATTTGTTTTCTGCAAAGGACACAAACAACTGATCTGTCTTCCTTGATTGTTTGGTCCTATCCAAATAAAAACGTAACTGCCTGTGGACATCTAGTGTGTGGAAAATAAATTCCGCTTTATTGGAGTATTTTGGGAAAAAAACTGGGAGCTCTAATGATTGTTGCAAGCATAAAGTAGAACAGACTTTAGGAACAAAAGAAGGATTTGGTCTGAGGGAAACCCTGTCTGTATGAAAAACCAAGTACGGAGGTTTCACTGACAAAGCTTGAAGTTCTGAAACCCTTCTGGCTGAAGTAATTGCCACTAAAAAAGCTGTCTTCCATGATAGAAACTTTAAATCACAGGTAGCTGCCGGTTCAAAGGGGGAAGAAGTCAAGGCGCGTAATACTATGTCGAGATCCCATGGGGGTGCAGGATGAGAAACTGGAGGTCTTAATAGGGCAGCACCTTTCAAGAAGGTCTTACACAACCTGTTGCTCATTAAGGGTGGGTCTATGGATTAATGAAAATTAGAAATCGCTGCCAATTGTACTTTGATGGTAGAAACAGAAGAGCCTTGATTGAAAAGATAGTTTAGGAACTTGAGTACTTCTGTTACAGGGGTTGAAATGGGGTCCAGGCCCCGGAGTTGAGCCCATATAGCAAATCTTTTCCATTTACTAGAATAAAGTTTCTTCGTAGCAGACTTGTGGGCCGAAGACAATATGTGCACTACATCTGGGTCTAGTGCATGTCTCCTGACTATGGTTGGAAGAGGAGGAGCCAGGCCGTCAATCTTAATGTGTGTAGGGACTGGTGTAGTAGTCCCGACTGATGAATCAGTAGGTCTGGGACCTGGTCCACGAACCATGGACCTTCCAGAGCATGTTTCCGAAGAAAGGGAAACCAGACTTGACGAGGCCAGTAAGGAGCAATTAAGATCATCTTGCTCCCTAAGAGAGAAGCCTTCTGAATTACCTTGGGTAGGAGAGGAACTGGCGGGAAGGCATAAAGCAGGCCGGTGGGCCAAGGATGGGCTAACGCGTCCATAGGGCTCTTCCGCGGAGCCGGGGTTAGGGAGAAAAATTCTTTGCACTTCGCATTCAGAGGAGTAGCGAAGAGGTCGCAGCACGGAACTCCCCATTTGCTGAAAATCTGTTTTGTAATAGTCATGTTCAGAGACCATTCGTGAGGAGAGAGGATGGTTCTGCTCAACCTGTCGGCTATGACATTGGATTTGCCCGGTATGTGAGAAGCCACTAGGAAGCGTTTGGTTGAGACTGCCCATTGCCAGACCCTCATCACTTCTCTGCAAAGAGGATAGGATCTGGTCCCTCCCTGCTTGTTCAGGTACCAGACAACTGACATGTTGTCCAAGTGAACAGCAATTACGCCCTGAGGGAGGTAACAGTGAAGGGCTTGAAGGGACAGGAGTACTGCTCTCATTTCTAGGATGTTGATGTGGAGAGAGGTCTCTTCCGTATGCCATTTGCCCTGGACTGACCTGCCCAGGGAATGCCCCCCCCACCCCGTCTGGGAGGCATCCGTGGTCAAAGTGGCCGCCGGAGGAGGAAGAACAAACGGTCGTCCCTGATCCAAATTGGACGACACTAGCCACCAGCAAAGGTCCCGTCTGCAAGATTCTGTGATCCATATTAGATGATTGAGAGGGAGTTCCTGAAAGGACCACTGAGTTGAAAGAAACCACTGGAGGATTCTCATGTGTAACCTTGCCAAGGGAACTAACAGAACTGTGGCAGACATCGATCCCAATAGTTGCAAGACCATTCTGGCTGGGGCTTTGGACTTGGGGAGTAGGGCTCGAACCTGATTTTGTATGATCCGAATTCTTTCTGCAGGTAGATAGACCCGCATCTGGTTTGAATCTATCTCTGCCCCTATGAATTTTATTCTTTGAGATGGCCGTAACACAGACTTTGGCCAATTGAAGGTGATTCCTAGGGAATTGCCCAGTGATGTTGTGGCTTGCAGGCTCTGTAGAAGTAGATGCTTGGAGGTGGCAGTTAGAAGCCAGTCGTCTAGGTACGGAATCACCTGGAATCCTAGACTCCTCAAGTGAGCAGTCACTACTGCCAAGCATTTGGTGAACACCCTGGGGGCTGTGGTGAGACCAAAGGGCAGCGCACGAAACTGAAAATGACTGCTTCCTAGGCTGAAGCGCAAGTGTCTCCTGGACGTTTGATGTATTTTGATATGGTAATACGCGTCCTTGAGGTCTATGGAGCACATCCAAACACCTTTCTCCAACAACGGGAGAATGGTTTGTAAAGTGACCATTGAACTTGGACTTCTTGACTGAACGGTTTAGGTTGCTTAGGTCCAAAATGGGCCTCAAGTCCCCGGTCTTTTTTGGCACTAAAAAGAATCTTGAGTAAGTCCCTAATCTGATCTGGTCTGCGGGGACCGGTTGGATGGCTCCTTTTTGCAGCAGTTTTGAAATTTCTATGGCTGCGGTATCCTGTTGACGGGGTGGCGGATCCGGGATTCTTTAGGACTGAGGGGGGGCACAACAGTATGGGATGGAGTAACCTGCGGCGATAATTCGAGCCACCCATCGCCCCTGAGTGATCCTTTCCCAGGTCTTTAGGTGCTTGAACGACCCCGACTGGCTCCGGAGCAGCACAGCCGGGCAATCCCTCAGGGACTATGAAAGGTTGAGGAGCCACGAAAGGACTCGCGGTCTCCAGTGTTGCGGGGGCCTCTGCCGCCTCTGGGACGGCATCTTCCTGATGAATTTCCCCCTCCTCTGCCTCTGGAGGGGGAACCTTCCTGCTGAGAGGGGTAAGACTTCTGCGATCTCCGGAACCACATTTTCCCTCCTCTTTTAGCCTTGGGATAAGGCCGAAAGGGAGTGGAAAATCGTGCCCCTACGGCTGTCAGAGTCTTACCCTCCTGTTCACAGCGGGTAAGTGCGTCTTTCACCTTGGGCCCAAACAGGGAGGACCCATCAAAGGGGGCGTCGGCGAATGAAGACTTGAAGGCCTCCGCAAAATGACACAGGCGAAGCCAGGCTTGTCTCCGTAGAGCAATGCCTGTACCCACCGCTCTACTCGCCCCCTCGGCCACATACGAGATGAGCCTCATGGACTAGTTCGAGATGGATGACATCGTAGCCAGCTGAGATCCAACCATCTGGGCCAACTCCTCAGGCAGGTTACCTAAGAGGGTATCGGACAGCTCCTTAATCAGATCCCTCTGGAATCTCATAAAGTGTGTTAGGTAGTTCAGATACCTCAAAGTAAAGGCCGCTGAACTAAGGGTGCGCTTGCCATACCGATCCATGCTCCTAGACTCCTTATCAGGAGGATGGATGGATGTAGAAGCCTCTGCTACATCCTGCTGTGTAGCAGATGCCACCACCATAGCATCCACAGCCACACCTTTCGTGAGGAACTCTCTATCTGGGGGTGCTGAAAGAAATTTGTTTGGATGAGCGGGCACCGGTTCCACAGAGTCCGGGTGTTCCTACGCCCTTTGACAGATCAAATCCAAGAGCTCGTCGAAGGGTGGAGACACCCAGGAGGCGGAGGGCTGAGCCCCGAAGGCCTTCAGGAACACTGACTCATCAGTAGAGGGAGGTTTGGACTGCCAGCCGCCTCGTTGTTTTAGGGCTTCAAGGATGTCTGCAAAGGAGACATCATCCGAGGACGACTTGGGGGACCCCTCTGCATCATCGAGATCGGTGTCAGATGTCAAAGACTCGTCAGGGGAGTCAACGTGCTTCCTCTTGCACGTTTTCTTCCTGGGAGGTTCATCCGAAGAGGCTTCAGAAGGACCTCCAGGAGGGGGAGAAACCCCAGCGGGGGTAACCTGAGGCCCAGGGGCTCCACTGTCTGCTGACAGGGGAACTGTCAACGACCCAGTCTCCAACTGTAGGGAAGGAGCTGGGGAAACTGTGGAGGTAGCCAAAGAAGATTTGGCTAGAGCACTCCTCATAGCCCTGAAGGCGGGACCACCAGAATCCTGGGAAGGTCCCCCCTCCATGGCCACGACAGTGGACGGTACTCCCGCCGCTGACGCATCGAGGGAGACTTGAGACCGAAGGTATCAATCCCGAAGCCTCCCCCCCAGGGCCGAAGGAAGAAGTCCGTGCACTGAACTCCGACCCAGGAGCCGGAGTCAGAGCAAGGGTCGGGCCTGACCCTAACACCTCCACTGGTTCCACCAACACCTGCTCCAACGGTGCTGAAGCTGTTGGAGGAGGAAGAACTGTAAGGGAGTGGACCATCGGCTCCGAAGCCAAATGGGCTGGAGCCGAAACCATCTTTTGGAACACCGGAGACTGGAAGAGTAAAAGGAGTACCCTGTCGATGTCCGAATCAGACATCCTGGAAGATCTCGAGGATACCGATCGGGCCCGAACCGATTTCTCCATCGGCTCCGAAGGGCTTGGGGACCGGCTCCGAAAGGACTCCACAATTATCGGCTCCGAGGAAACTTTCAAAGAAATTTCCCTCGGCGCCGATAAGGACTTCGGCTCCGAGGGGGAAGTGTCTGAGCCGATGACCCTTATCGGCTCCAATATCAGTGGAGCCGATGAGGGTGACCCACCTCTCGATGCTCCAGACCTCGGCTCCGAAACCCGAGGGATCGAGGTAGGAGGCATCGAGGCAAACCGTTCCGACCTCGGCTCCGAAGTCCGTGGAGCCGATGGAGAAGTCTGCTTACCTTTTTTAGCTGTCAGTTCCGACTGACTGGTCGGGGCCGGCGCTTTCCTCTTCTTGGAAGGAGACGGAGAGGAAGATAAAGCCTCTTCGAAAGAAGGCTTGATTAATCCTTTAAGGATTAATTTGTTTTTCCTCTCCTGGAGGACTCGGGAGGAAAACGCATGGCATACACTGCATGATTCCTGGAGATGTTTGGCACCAAGACAATAGACGCACGAGGAGTGGTCGTCCGTAATGGACATTTTAAACCCACACCTCGTGGACTTTTTTAACCCGGAGGGTTTATGTTCCTTAGACATAGTTGTGCAGAAAAAGACAGAACACAACAGTAAACTTCAAACAGTTCTATGACACAGGTACAAAAAGTATGCTCGTACACAGAATGTTATAAACTGAAGAAACTTTTTTTTTTTTTTTTTTTTTTTAAATGCAGACAGAAAAAAGGGAAAAGGGAAGAAACAAAGAGGGTCAAGACCCTCTAACTCAAACGGGTACTTGACCCACACACAACCACTAAGGAAGTTAGTACAGGGGAAGGCCCCTCTAACTAAAACGGAACCTTCTCTGACAGGAAAATTAAAGCAAATTTGTATAAATCAACAAGAGACACACTCGTACACAAAAAATAGCTGTTAAAACAGCTTTTGGGTTGAAAAGAGAGAACTACTGACAGGAAAAGTAGACTATTAATATAGTACTTAGCCCAGCCAATGTTGAGACCATGTCCAAGCTTTGTAAGCGGCAAACGAAATCTGAGGGATTAGTGGTGGTGCATCCTGGGATAAAGATAGCTCAGCCAATTAGAGGCCTCGCTCTATAGCATAAGCGTGCTGAGTCGGAGCCGAGGGATCGGCTCCGAGCCCATCAGTCAGAATGTAGGCGAGATAGGATCACATAACATCTGCTTTCAGTTTCTCTGTGAGAATTCTGTGAGTTGAAGCTTTTGAAGTAGTTCATGGACACTGTGCATGAGACAGCCCACATCTCAGATTGTCTCTCTTAACATTTTGGTGGGAAACTTATTAAAAACTAGTGACAAACATTCATTTAGTAGTGTAAATGCATGTAAACATGACAAAACCTTCACAATGTATTCCACAGACCATTACAGCCTCTTACTTCTTTTCAGAAAGAGAAACAAACTGAATCACAGCTTGCCATTAAATCTTCAGATATTTTGACTGGTTATGAAACAAAACATTATAACTGACATATTTTATGAATAGAGTATTTTCCTGAATCTGTGGTGTGTCAGTGTGATAACTATGTCAAAGGTTATACTAACTGCTTTCAGTTTCTCTGTGAGAATTCTGTGAGCTGAAGCTTCTGAAGTAACTCATGAACACTGTGCATGAGACAGCCCACATCTCAGATTGTCTCTCTTAACATTTTGGCGGAAACTTATTAAAAACTAGTGACAAACATTCATTTAGCAGTGTAAATGCATCTAAACATGACAAAACCTTCACAATGTATTCCACAGATCATTACAGCCTCTATGTAAGTGAAATTAAGCCCAAAATTACCAACAAGCAATAAAACTCAACATTCTTCTCCCAACTCAATTTTCATACAAATCCTATTATTCACTGTGCCCACACAATCAAAAGCATTTCTATATATTAATAAAGAAAAGAAAAGAGAGTAGAAAATAAAAGGAGTGAGGCAGAAATAAAAAATGTAAGAGAAAGCTGTAAGAAGTATATACAATGGAATGTTACTTACTGTTTATATTAATAGAGTTAAAATAAAACATATTATTTACTCTTATTTAGTTCTGATTATTATTAGTTAAAGCATAACAGATTATTTACAAACAGGCATAAGCAGTATAATCAAGAAAGTATAATTAGAAATAGCATTTGAAGAACTTATAAAAACTTTTACAAGGAATAAATATGTTATTATTCTATTAATGATATTTTCATTACTGTTCTCTCCTGCCCTCCGCCACCCTTTACCCACTACATAATCTAAATAGAATGGCATTGTTTAAACAAAGAAAATAATAAAAGGAGAAGGAAAAAAAAGGTAAAGATAAAAAATGTATCAAATTACTAACCTTACTTCTTTTCAGAAAGAGAAACAAATTGAATCACAGCTTGCCATTAAATCTTCAGGTATTTTGACTGGTTATGAAACAAAACATTTCTTTGCACATAGAGAATAACTTTGATTAAATCTTTTCCAAAATATTTGTGGCTTTCTGGAAATGCAGGAACTATATTCAAAAAGATTAATAATGAACTAAAATGATGAGAGAGAAAAAAACATATAACAAATCATTTGTTTTTTGGTCGCTTCTTCTTCTCTGAAGTCTTCCACGAAGCTTCGGTTGCCAATCTCTTTAATGAAGAACTAGCCCATTCCATTTCTTCTATTTTATCCAAAATCCTTTTTTCTTTGACAAACAGTAAAGCAGAGTCTAAATCATTGAAAACCTTAGGACCATCAGGAAGGAAGATTTTAAGCTTGGCAGGAAACAGAAGGTATGTTTTAAACTGTGTTTTTTTAAGCTCCCTTATTAGTGGCAGAAAAACTTTTCTTTTAGCTATTACCATGGAAGAATAGTCATTGTCAAAACGCACAGTTGTCTCATTAATCTTAACAGGAGCTTTAGCCCAAGCAGTTTTAAGAACCATCTCTTTATTAAAAGATGATAGAAATCTAACTATAACTGATCTAGGATATTTTTTGTTAGAGTTAGTATTAGCTATAGATCTATGTGCTCTTTCGATACCAAAAGAGAATGCTTCTGGTAAGTCTAAAGTTTTAGGGAGCCAAGTTGTTAAAAAAGAAGTAATATTGTTACCTTCAATATTTTCTGGCAGTCCAAAAATCCTAAGATTATTTATCCTAATGTTATTGCGCCTAGATCTATTTTCCAGGTCATCCAGCTTTGTTTGTAAATGTGTATTTTGTTTCAGCAGAAACTCAATGTTGATTTCCTCTTCTTGGATTCTATTTTCCATGTCATTCACAGCTTCTTCTATGCCTGTCATCTGGTTCTTCTGTTGTTGCAGGTCTGTATGTAACAGGTCTATTTGTTTTGTAGTTTTTTCTATGAAGGTGTCTATTTTAGTATCCATTTTATCCATTTTATCAGTAAGTTGCTGGATTATAATTATCAGAGACTGAAGTTCTTTCTTGATGCTGGAGTCTTGAGAATTTGTCTTACTGGAACTTATTTCAGACTGATAAACTGACAGGAAAATTTCCACAGTGATTTCTGGCAGGAATATTGTTAAGATTTCCTTTCTTTTTTAGATATAGTTCAAGAACTATATAAAACAAACGTATTTAGAGAGAAAATTACTTCAAAAATTAATTTTTTAAGTAATTAATTCCTGTCAGTGTAATGAAATTGGTGGAGCTGAAGAAATCTGCTGCTATCCTGTGTTCATCCTTGGCCACCGCTTACATTGAGTTCTGAACAAGTGCTGAGCTCAAAGAAACAGATTTTAGTGCTAAAACTACAAAACTGACTTGTAAGGGAAAATTTGAAGATCAGACCTTATGGTGCAAGAATAGTTTATCCCTTGCTAAGCGGCAATGCATAAAGTGTATATATATATATATATATATATATATATATATATATATATATATATATATGTATATATATATATGTATATATATATATATATATTTATTTTTTTTTTAATATAACAGTAGCAAATGAGCACACTGATTTAAACAAATTAACCAATTAACCAATAAAAAGCTAAAAACTGAGCTCCTTTCCAGCAGTCTTCTATCAGACAAGTTCTAACTGCACACTCCTGCCACTAGGCTGCAGGGGAACCTCCTCCAAAAAAGATGGTCTGGATTAGTGCTCATGTTATACGAACAAAGCTAGATTCAGCAGGTCTGAATTTAGTCTATGCTACAGCAAACAAGGTGTACAAATTTCAGAAAGAAACAGTTCAAATAAGCAGGCACAATAAGCCTGTAACCAGAAACTCCCAGCTCAGAAGGGCAGAATCTACCCTCTCCTCCCACAAGAGTGCAGACCACACCTTAATGTAAAACAACTGGACCAAAGTTCAAGTGCTTAAACCAGAACTAATAAACTTTTAGAATAATGGACACTAAGCCTTCAATCAGCAACTCCCATGTAAGCTACATGTCCTGCCACAACAGTGCAGACTACAAACCTTCTTAATGTAAAATAACTGGTCTGAAGCCCAAATGCTTCAACCAAAGGCTTAGAATAACAATTACAATTTAATCAGGCTACTAACAAGCAGTAATAAATGCAGCAGAATAAATGCAATTAAGTACTTTTAAGAACAAGCAGCAAAGTAATAAAGTAGGAAAAACACACATACAGTAAAGGCAGATGAATAAAGTGCAATTTTTTTATATAACAATAAAAAAGAGCAAACTGATTTAAACAAATTACCCAATTAACCAGTATAAAAGCTCAAAACTGAGCCCTATTTCAGCAGTCTTCAATCAGGCAAGTTCTGACTGCACACTCCTGCCACAAGGGTGCAGGGGAACCTTCTCCAAAAGAGATGACCTGGATTAGTGTTCAAGTTATACAAACAAAACTAGATTCAGGATGCCTGAATCTAGTCTATGCTACAGCAACCAAGATGCACCAATTTCAGAAAGAAACAGTTCAAATAAGCAGGCACAATAAGCCTTTAACCAAAAATTCCCAGCTCAGAAGGGCAGAATCTAGCCTCACCCCCACAAGAGTGCAGACCACAAACCTTCTTAATGAAAAATAACTAGCCTGAAGCCCAAGTGCTTTAACCAGAACTAATACACTTTTAGAATAACAGACACTGAGCCTTCAATCAGCAATTCCCAACTTAGAAGGATGCAAGCTATCTGTCCTGCCACAACAGTGTCAACCACAAACCTTCTCACTGTAAAACAACTGGTCTGGAGCCCAAGTGCTTAAACCAAAAGGCTTAGAGTAACAGTTACAATTTAATCAGGCTACTACCAAGCAGTAATAAATGAAGGAGAATAAATACAATTTAGTACCTTTAAGAAGAGGCAAAAGCAAAATAAAGTGGATTTTTTTTTAGTGAAGTGCAAGGAGAGAGGAAGAAGGAGCAGAAGGAAAAAATTAAGGTTAAGAACCTAAGTGAATTGGCCTTCTCAAATGTTCTCTCTGTATTAAGTAGAGTGAACACCAGAATGGGAGGTGTGTCCCAGATCAAATTTACAGTAGTGGTGGGCAACTGCAAAGCCACCATCTATAACACCACCACAAGAATAGGGTGGGGGAAGGGGAAATAGTTTCAGGACAGATGAGAAACAGAAAACAATTGCAGAAAATATGTAAAATAATTCAGTCAGGCAAAATTAAGACAATGCAAAACTCTGAAAGGTTAAAATGCCAAGAAATATACTTAACAATCAGCGATATATTTCCAGATTGAGAATCACACTGCAGCCAGAATACCAGCAGTTTCCAACAGTGTGTGCAGGAATTTACAAACAGAAACTATTTTTAAATCAGCAAGCCTTGAAGCAATCAGATAACACAAAAACTGTTAGACCAGTTTTATAAACTTCACCATAAGAATAGGGGGAAGCAGTTTCAGGACAGATGAGAAACACAAAATAATGCAGTTTCAGAACAGATGAGAAACAGAAAACAATGCCAGAAAATATATAAAATAATTCAGTCAGGCAAACTTAAGACAATGCAGAACTCTGAAAGGTTAAAATGTCAAGAAATATACTTATCAATCAGCGATATATTTCCAGATTGTTTGAGAATCACACTGCAGCCAGAACACCAGGCATTTCCAACAGTGTATCCTTCTGCTTGTAATTAAGCTGGATTGCTGTTTGGGTAACACTACCATAAACTGTTTTGGAGAGGTTTCACCTTTCTAGCTATTGTAACTGTGAATCAGATATATAAGTTCAAGGGTTGGGAAGGCTTATGCTCCACATGGGAGGCAAGAGCTTTTTGATTTGTGTTAGAAGGATGTAAATGTATTGTTTCTCAGCCAGTTGTGATCAATGACTGTTTCAATGAATTATTATGTCTTAATTACTCAAGCAGGAAACATTTTATCCATTTTGAATCTGAAGAAATAAAGTAATTAAGGATTAGAATAAATAACAGAATACAAAACTTGCAATTTTAGGTGATTTAACTACGATGTGTTCCTGTTTATTATTATAGAGAATGGTAAGGTTAGGTAAACAAAATAAACTGCTTGTTCCTAAAGCTGCAAGATAAGAATAAGAAAGTAAGTACATTGTCTGTAGTACTAAGTATGCTATTTTTCAACAAGTGACTTCTATTTTTAAATCTGATATTTATTAAATATGCTATATAGTTAAGTTCCTGGAAAACGTCAGTATAACTAGGCATAATTTTGGTGCCCCAAATTGTAATACATTAACTGGATAAGAAGGGTAATAGAAATTATGAAATTCTTTGTTGTATTATGGATGACTTTTCAGTAAGTCATGTTACCCATGAGGTGGGATTGAGGGGTAGTCCTAAGTTGTCTGACTGTTAAGGTGAGTGTCAAAATCCTCTCGTCATTTCCGCTAGTCACTCAAGGCCCTCCTGCTCCCACTTCCATTAACAGAGTCTTTTAGGCATTTGCTTGTGGCTTTACCCCCCATGATCCCCCATATTGGTGCCCAATGACTTCACTGTGCAGCTTGGTTTCAGTTGTACTGGTGGCCATATCAAGAGGGGTTTCAGGTCAGAAGGCAAGACTTACAGGGCTTTGTTACTAGGTCTGAGGTAGCCTAGGTCAAACACCCAGTCCTGTAAAGGTTAGCCAGAACAAGTTTGGTCACATGAACTAGCTTAATATTTAATGTTTACTGGTTGTTTGTTGATATGGTTATATGTGAACATGCTATGGCATCTTTAGTGTTGTCATTTGTATTAAATAAAGGGTTGCAAAGGCATTACAGTGTGGTTATTGACTCAACTTGGTGGACAAGATGTACTAATGCTTTCCTGTGACAGTATTTACAAGCTATACTGTTACATCAGTGCTGTAATAGACAACAACCAGAGCCACTCTAGTCTCAAAAGTAGTTGTAGAAGTAGTGTATGGCTTCTCTAACTAGCTCAGTTCCACTTGCATACTTTTTTTTAAATATAGATAAATCAACAATCTGCAAGTAAAGAAAGTCAACCTTTGACTATGTATCTAATGCAGAAATGCATGGATCATTTCCCAAATTATTAAGAAATGTTAAAAGCAACTTCACTTATCCAGTGTACTCTCATTATTTATATATACTATCATGTAAGCTTATTGTTTAGGCAGATGTACTCAATTTTTACATCTCATTTTCTGTAATGACTTTGAATAAATCAGAATTATGCCAGCAGAGTAATGCCCCACATTACCTAAAGTCATACTTAATACATAAATTAACAACAGTTAAGTTGTTTGCAACCTAGTGACTGCAAGTATGTTGTTTATTCATATTTGGCCTTACAGTTTGCTGAAAATGCTTGTTCTGTGCATCTGAGGCTTGGTATTAACTAATCCATAAATGAAAGGAGAACAGTTAGTTTAGTCCACCTACTTGCCAGTCAAACAAAAAAAATATGAACAAGTTAGCTAAACACTGCCACATTACAGTGATATATTACAGTGATATAATTCCACATGGTTAGTTAACATTAATTAGACAAATACTTTCATATAGAAAAAAAATCTACATAAACATGTTCTTTTTCCTTACTGGTATATTTTTATTTTACCATTTATGAAGAAGTAATCATCTGGGATTTGGTTTCTTTTAGGAAGAGAGTAAACGAATATGCATGGGCAGCAGTAAAAGGTGAGCTTGTAATGTTTTTGTAGTTCAGAGGTAAACTAAGTGATATAGATGTATGCACTTAATGGTAATCACAGTGTGCCAGGTTCCAAAAGACTTGCTCTCAGTGTTAGTGACTTTCATCAGTCTTAGCGAGTTTCTTATAAATAGGCTTACACTGGGGCCAGATTCTAGAAAAATAGCTGTCAGCTTGCTCTAAGTGTAAGAGGTCACACACACTGAGAGCAAGTCTTTTGGAATCCAGCCTAATATCTTCAGAAGTAAATATATCAACAACTATTATGTGTACAGCTTTGCACAGATCTTTTTAACTTGATGAACACATTATGGAGAAAAGTCAGCAATGGTGACAAAAACAATATGAATTATGCCTTATGTGCTTTTGATGAGAAACCATTGTTTTAAAGAATTCCATAAATGTCAGAAATACTTGTTTCTGTACTAACAAGGATTGTTTCAAGTCGCTGAAATGTTGTCAGAATTTTGTGAAGGAACAATAATGCATACCTCTGACTCTGGCTACCTGCTGTTTGAAAATTGAATGCATTGAGCTTTGCATCTATATTTATGCTTTTCTGATTGATGGGCTGTATGTGTTTACTGCAGAGCAATTTGGTAGTCATGAAGAGGTAGTGCACAATTACAAATTACAGCAAATCTGTAATTATACAAATAATAATCATTTTATAATTAAAACTTGGGCCACGATTAAGGAAATAATACAATTAAAGTAAGCTGGAGTCCTAGAAATCTCCAGTATTTCAAAAAGTTTTTAGAAATATGTTTGAAAAAATTGTACGCAAAATACAGTTATCTTTAAAAATTAGGAAGGAGAGGTACAGGTCATTCTATTTTATAGCATTTTACAGTAGCTAACACATGAATCATTGCTAAAAATTATATGACATCTTCCAAGAAGGCTCTGTGATGTGCCAGATCAACTGACAGGCTACATTTAGAAATTGCATTGTTCTCTAATGACACTGCTGTTTTAAAAGTTCATACCTGACAGTGCATGCACAGAAAGAGAGATATATGTAAAAAGGAAACTTTAGGTTAGAAAGTAGATGAAAGATTCAAAATGCAGAAAACATTTCATAATCATCTTATACAGATGGTCTGAAACATTTAAAAGGAATATGCCGAAAACTTATTTTTTTAAACCACCCACCTCCCCAAACACATCGCAATGCTGCCTCTGGCTATTCTTTCTCAGCTTCAACTCATGTCCAGTGTTAAATCCCTCATTTGCTACTTTCCAGGAACTTCAACATATCTTTTTGCTGAGGGGGGGGGTATGATTCCTTGGAAAAAGGACCTTAATTACATACTTTTAATTAATTTAAGGGGATAGACAGATCCGATGGGAAGTTGCATCCATGGAGCTGGAAGCCTTCATTGATGTACTATATATGCCATAATTCCTAGTAGGGGAAGGAGCTAGTGCAGTAATGTCAGGATATAAAGACCACCCTACTAGTAACTAAAGGTGGCCTGTTAGAGTCCTGATCTCCACTAGGGGTCACACAGTCATAAGAAACACACTTACACTTCCCCAGGGGTAGAAAGTAGCTGGCCATCAGCCACATCATCTCATGATCTTATCAACCCCCCCCCCCCCCACCACCAAGCTAGTCCTGTCAGTGGCCTCAGTTAATTTCCTAATACTGGGAAATATCTCATAATTTTGCAACATTTTTTCAATATCACCTTAATAAGAAAACAAGTATATGAGTTATCCAAGTGGTTGCCTTTCATGAAATACAGGATAACTATATGATGGCAGTAATAGACAGACCACTATTAAATAATTAAATACCATCAGCTTATAAAAGACCAGCTCATCAATATCTCAGTTATACAGTACCATCAGCATCTCTGCAACACAGCAGGCAACTAAGGGTAATCCTGCTCTAAACAAAAAGAAGTCAAAGTGCAGAGTCTTTTCTTATTACATAACAAAATGATACACCTGCATGTCACTTAGTAATGCTTTTCTTCAAGTAAATGCTATTCGTAATCCATTTTTCTCTGAACATATTTGTGATATCTGTGCATGCGTATACAGACATGCAATGTAAATGCATATACACAGACATACATGCCTATACATACACTTTCACACACACACACACACACACACACACACACACACACACACACACACACACACACACACACACAGAGATGACTGCATACACATAAATGTACGGGTAAAATATACTAGCAAATTTGCTTGCATACTTGTGCACACACACACACACACATGCTAAATTTGCTTTTCTTAGAAAACTCAGATATGCACTGAACTAGTGCAAAATAGCACACAATATACTGAACCTACTAATATTGCCAACATCTAGGCAGATAGATTCAGTGCAAACTTCACCCCCCTCTCACCTCCAAAAGGGCCCACAGCAATACTGGAAAAGAGTAGTGTCCCAAAAATCACAGATGTACAGGTGAAGACAGCCCTTTCAAAAGCCAAAAACACAGTGTCAATGGGACCAGATGGTGTTCCAGGCTGCATCTTGCACGAACGACAGAGCAAACTAACTCCCCACCTAAACATGCTATTCAACCTCAGCCTCTCCACAGGCTATATGCCCATAGAATGGCGCACAGCAATGGTTATTCCTCTCCACAAAGGAGGGGTCACAACTGACCCTGGTAACTATCACCCCATAAGCCTGACTAGCCTGGTCTGCAAGGCTATGGAGTGCATCATCATGGACCTCATTAACAAAGACATTGGGAACCTCCAAACACTTGACCTGACCCAGTTTGGCTTTGTTAAGGGCAGATCATGCCTACTAAACCTGGTTGACTTCTTAGAGACAGTCACCAAGGGCATAGATGAGGGAAAGGTGGTTCACAAAGCGTACCTTGACCTCGCCAAGTCTTTCGACACCATTCCCCACTTGGATATTACAGAAAAACTCACCAGCCTGAACATAAACCCCTATGTCACGAGATGGGTTGCCAACTGGCTTACAGACAGAACTCACACGTAAGAATAGCGGGCTCCAGGTACGACTCTAAACCAGTCACAAGTGGTGTCCTGCAAGGCTCAGTCCTGGGACCACTACTGTTTTGGCATCTACTTCTCAGAAGTACAGGCAAACACAGGAGGACTATGGCTAACAAAGTTCGCCAATGACTGCAAACTGGGAGCCATAATTGACTCTCTGGCTGACACAGACATCCTCCAAAAGGGCCTTACTGAGACGGACACCTGGTGTCAAAGTCATGGCTTCAAGCTAAATGCCAAAAAATGCATAGTCATCCCATTTGGGAAAAAGAAAACACCCACGAATTACCACATAGGTGGCAACCCCTTTAATACAGAATAGGTAATAAGAGATCTGCTGATCCAGGTAGATAGTAATCTCTCCTTTGACAATCATATTGCCAAAGTAGTTAAAAATCCTTCTATGTGGCCCATCTAATTACTAAAGGGTTTGCATCTAGAAATAAAGAGGTTATGGTGCCCATCTACTCATCACTCATTAGACCCATCATAGAGTACAATGCCCCATTTGGGATGTACCTCACAAGACACTTCCAACAGCTGGATAGACCACAAAAATACCTCACCAAGAGGATTACTGGTCTCAAACATATGTCCTATGCAGCCCGACTGAAAAACTCCAGCTGTACTCAGTGGCATATCGCTTACTCAGAGGTGATCTCTGCCCGACTTACAAAGCCATGTCCAACTCAGAACTGATGGACATGCTCCACCTAAAGAAATCCAAGTCACTGCCAGCCACATCAATAAATAGAACATGCTGGAGGGATAGATTCCTGTCACAGAGACTCTCCATGCTTTGGAAAAAAATTCCAAATTACATCAGGCAGAACCCCTCACTAACACTCTTCAAGAGAAACCTTGACGAGTAGATGGGTAACAGAAGATACACCCCTGGGATCACTTGATTGGCTCTGCTTGACAGAGGATAAGTTAATTAATCAATGGGGTGGCAAAAGCCAGCACACTCTGGCTAGGCATTATAAATGCCCTCAGGCAGATAGCCTAGTACCTACCTGTTTTCCATTTTCAAAAGTATATGCAGATTCCATATTAGTTCTCCAACATTCAATTACTCAAGAGGTGAGCTACTCAAAGAAAAGTAGGTGGCTTACTTTTTAAGGAGAGTGCTTTAATGTGGGACAAAACTCCAAAACAGCTATACATCGGGTTTTTACTCCCAAAATCCCCTGGTTTACTATGATTTACTCTTAAGATCAATGTACAACAGAAAAAGACATAAGCCCTGAGTTAAGAAGAATATGCTTTGTATAAGCAAAGGCCATTTAAGAACAATCCAGTTAACCTGATTAATGATTCAAGACAGAAAAATGAACCCCAAATGAAGTGGAGGCCACACTCCTTATACAGCTTTTTCTTCATGACTCTTTCACTATTAAAGGCTACTTTAATGTTGATCAATTCTGGGATTAGTTGTCACATCTTTAGTGTAGATTTTGTTGCATTTGTTGCCGTCTCCCAACTGTGTATTACTTTAATGGCTGCAAATTATATAAGTAAAATCTAACATACTGTATACTGAACTACAAAAAAAAAAAAAAAACACAATGGCACTACTTTCTCACTGTTTAATAGCAGGATGTCTGGTTCCTGAAAGAAAACAGATGAAAGAAGAGCAACAGGGGAATTGAATATAGAGATATGATCATTACTATATAGTATGCCATACTACAGAACATGCCAGTCAGTGCAAAACCGCAGCATACAGTGACAGCCTTTAAACTCAGCATGCTATGGTCTGCCCTACATAAAATACACAAAAGAAAAAAATGTACAAATAAAATAAAGTTGGCAAATAGACAGACAAACAAACAAACATAAAAAACCCTAGGGAAGGTAAGTCATAACAATGATACATAATAATGAAGTTTACATACAAGGCATATATTTACATAACCATGTAAAGAAAGTGCAACATGACACATTATAGCATTTTTCATAAAGTTGATGTATAGAAATAATACTTTAGTAAGTTTCTTGCAGAAAGGAATGGAAATTAGATGCTACAAATGAGAAATGCTCATGACACATTAACACTTTTTAGCCAGACAAAGTCATTAAAAGTAACCAGATGACCATCATGAAACAGGCAGCAGACATAAATGTCAGTAAAGAATATACGACATATAAGAGCATGGAAACAGCATTGATATATCCAGAATTGTGCAACAAATGGCTTCTATAGGTAAAATTAATTTATACGAATGCAAACCACTTGGCACCACAGGACCCGGAAGCAGGTACACAAAGGCTTTCAAAATAAGCAGTAGAAGAAATCAATCAGCTGCTAGGTCTCCAATAAGATCCTTTAATATGACAAGGCAAAGTTAAAATCACAGTCTCTTCCAAGCGCTTTCACTCGACCACTTGCGAGCTTTTTCAAGGCAAAAAACATGAACTGGAAGTTCATTCACATTAAATACTTCCACAGTCATCACATGACTTCCTATGGATCTTTCCCAAAAGGAAAATCACCATATAAGGCAAATTCTAAAATACATTCTTATTGTCATTAAAAATGATTCATTTTGTAAAAATGTCTTGGCAACTGAATAATCATGTTAAACATAACATTAAATCAAAATGTTACAATGTACCAAGAAAATTCTGCAGAGTGTTTTTGTAATCACAAATAAATGCAGTAACCCCTTTTGAACATCGGGGGTAAAATCAAGATTCCAAATTAAAATCTAGGGCTACTTAGTAGCATTATAAAAACATTTCTTTTCTAAGTTTCAAATGGGTAACTTAACCTTCAATGTGTCTTATTCTAAAATCTTATGAATACAAAAGTGAATAAAAAAATAAAATAAAAAAAATATATATATAAAAATATAGTGTAGTAATATAACAGATGTCATGTTATGCTGAATTGTATTATAAACGGGCTTGCCTCAATTTCAGAACACTAATAATGCTAAGAGTGTCGTTCAGACCTGGGTGTCTAGTAGCGTCTAAGCGGAGCTGCCAAAATAGCTCACGGTATTCTAAATTGGACTCCCAACTACCCCCTCTTATATCTGGTTGTACCTGTTCCAACACCATAAACTTTATTTCCATGTCCTTACATGTCAAAGAGTGTTTGCAGAAGGCATTACTTTCCTTCCTTGCACTGATGTCATTGAAGTGTTCATAAACTCTTCTCCTAAACACCCTTTCAGTTTTCCCAATGTAAAAACCATGGCAGGTAACACAACATCCAAGGTAGACTACCCCCTTAGATCCACAGTTAAAATGTTTGTTGGAGTGGAACCTGAATCTTCTCGAGGGGAGGTAGTAGGACCCCGAATTCAGCATAGCATGGCATTGCTTACACATCCCACAGGGATAAGTGCCTGGTTTCTTTCTATTCTGATTGTGTGGATCCTCCAACCTAATTTCTAACAGTTCTTTCAAATTCTTGCCCCTTTTCCTGACAAAAGAGGGAAAGCTGGGCATAGAATTCTTCAGATCTTCCTGTAGTCTGAGAATGGGCCAATATTTCTTGACAGTCTTCTCAATCTGATCTGAGTTGTTGGAATATGTGTGTATAAAGCTATTTTTAGACTTTGAAGTGTCTTTTGAAGGGTTTGGGGAGATCTCGTTGACCCCACCCCCAATAAAGGGGGATACTTATTTGATCTCTTCTCAGAAATTTCTACAACCAGTGCTTCTACCAAAGTTTCCGGATATTGTTTTTCCTTAAAAAATCCCCTTAAAATAGAAACTTCCTCTTTGAAAAGTTTGTCAGTGCTGGACATCCGTGAAGCTCTAATGAGTTGACCTTTTACTATTGCCTTTTTTTGATATAAGGGATGTCCACTGTGGTAATTTAAGTATGCATTCGAAAAAGTGCTTTTCCTGTAAATTTTGGACTGAAAGCACATGTTCGGATAGTCCTTAACCAGTGAAATGTCTAAATAGTCAAGTTGGTGTTTGCTGATCTTGTGAGTGAATCTAAAAAATGTGGTCGTGTTAATGTAATCCATAAATTCCATAAGACTTCCTTCATCTCCCATCCACATAAAGGAGATATCGTCCAGAAATCTCCTATAGTGCAAGATATCCTGGTACCATGTGCTAGTAAAAATATATTTCTTTTCCCATTGGTATAATACCAAATTTGCGTAGATGGAAGCACAGGGGGCACCCATTGCCACACCTTTTTTTCTGACGATAAAATTCCCCTTTAAAGTGGATGAAATTATTTTCTAAAACTAAATCCATAAATTCCAAAATTAAGTTAGTGAACTTGGCCCCCAGTTGGACTTCATTAGATAAGTAAGTACATAACCACTCAAGGCCCGTATTGTGTGGGATGCTAGGGAATAAGTCGACTACATCAACAGTGACCATAAACATCTCAGGTAAAAATAAACTCTGATCCACTCCTTTTAGGTAGTCCCATGAATCCTTACATATATGTTTAATTTTCTCTGCATATTGTTTTAAGGAGAAGTCGATGAATTTAGCTAGGGGTTCTGTAACACTTCCACTTCCTGCCACTATAGGTCTGTATTTAAGGGGGTTCAAATTCTTATGTGTCTTAGGAATTCCAAAAATCTGGGCAACTTTGGGTCTTTTAACTAATAAGTAGTTGTATAACTTCTCATTAATGACATTCTGCATTAAATGATCATATAATAGATAATTTATTTTAGCTTGAGCTATGTTGATCTCGTTTCTTGAGACAAGTTCATATTGATCAGTGTCCTGTAGCACCGTGTGCAAGGTAGCATCATAGTCCCAGTTGTACATCAAGACAGCCCCTCCCCCCTTGTCTGGTTTCATGACTCTACATCCCTCCATTTTGAGATTTTTGATTAGAGTCAACTCATTCTCAGTGATGTTTTCAGATATTTCACAGTAATCATTCTCCTTAAGTTTTCTAATGTCAGTCTCAACTAGCTCCTCAAAAATTTTGATGGTGGGGTGAACTGGTGGGTTGAAGGTGCTTTTTCTTGTGAGAGTTCTTTCTAGATTTCGTTCGTCCTTAAACAGTAAGTTAAAGTTAAGCTGCCTCATAAAAAGTTTTAAATCAATTAAGGTTGTAACCATGGGGGAAGGCCTAAGGGGAACATAATGAAAACCCTTGGAAAGTAAATTAAAAAAAATGTCCGTTATTAATAAATCAGTGTAATTGAAAATGGTAAAATTACCTTTCCTGTGTTCAATTTGTTTCCCTTCAAATAAAGTGGTGCTGTTGTCCTCATCCACTATAGGCCTTAAGATTAGTTCGGTGGATGATTCCAGCTGTTGTATTGTTCCCTGCGCCCCCTCCCTCTCCTCTGGGGATAATAAAAATCTTGGGTCGAAGGGTTCCTGTTTTTCTGTGCTATTCTCTCACTTCGTCTGGGATTGTCATTAACTGTCCCTATAGGTTCACCCTGCCTATTAGTTTCACCCCTTTCATGAAAAACATTTTCAGTGGTGTAGTTGTTTCTTTCTTTTGTAAAAGGGAGGGGGTAGGCTCTACCTTCCTTGTATTCAGTTAAGTCTCTCTCTAATTTTCTGATTTTTCGATTAAGTACCCTAGAACAATGCTGGTCTACATCACTGAACAACTTGTCATAATCCCTCTTAACTGAGCTAAAAGTTTCATCTTTTATCATGTTTATGTTGAGCTCATCTAGATCTTTTAACAAAACAGTCATTTTTTTCTCATAGTCCCTCACCATACATTTTAACATGTCCAATCCTGCGTTGTTGAAAATTTCACAAAGTTGGTCTAAGCTAGTTGAGACTGACATTAGGAAATTTAAGGAGAATGATTACTGTGAAATATCTGAAAACATCACTGAGGATGAGTTGACTCTAATCAAAAATCTCAAAATGGAGGGATGTAGAGTCATGAAACCAGACAAGGGGGGAGGGGCTGTCTTGATGTACAACTGGTACTATGAGGCCGCCTTGCACACGGTGCTACAGGACACTGATCAATACGAACTTGTCTCAAGAAACGAGATCAACATAGCTCAAGCTAAAATAAATTATCTATTATATGATCATTTAATGCAGAATGTCATTAATGAGAAGTTATACAACTACTTATTAGTTAAAAGACCCAAGGTTACCCAGATGTTTGGATTTCCTAAGACACATAAGAATTTGAACCCCCTTAAATACAGACCCATAGTGGCAGGAAGTGGAAGTGTTACAGAACCCCTAGCTAAATTCATCGACTTCTCCTT
Source organism: Protopterus annectens (assembly GCF_019279795.1). NCBI lineage: Eukaryota > Metazoa > Chordata > Ceratodontiformes > Protopteridae > Protopterus > Protopterus annectens. Next base: position 296,532,380 of record NC_056749.1, on the reverse strand, counting down.
AAAACAATATGCAGAGAAAATTAAACATATATGTAAGGATTCATGGGACTACCTAAAAGGAGTGGATCAGAGTTTATTTTTACCTGAGATGTTTATGGTCACTGTTGATGTAGTCGACTTATTCCCTAGCATCCCACACAATACGGGCCTTGAGTGGTTAGGTACTTACTTATCTAATGAAGTCCAACTGGGGGCCAAGTTCACTAACTTAATTTTGGAATTTATGGATTTAGTTTTAGAAAATAATTTCATCCACTTTAAAGGGGAATTTTATTGTCAGAAAAAAGGTGTGGCAATGGGTGCCCCCTGTGCTTCCATCTACGCAAATTTGGTATTATACCAATGGGAAAATAAATATATTTTTACTAGCACATGGTACCAGGATATCTTGCACTATAGGAGATTTTTGGATGATATCTCCTTTATGTGGATGGGAGACGAAGGAAGTCTTATGGAATTTATGGATTACATTAACACGACGACCACATTTTTTTAGATTCACTCACAAGATCAGCAAACACCAACTTGTCTATTTAGACATTTCACTGGTTAAGGACTATCCGAACATGTGCTTTCAGTCCAAAATTTACAGGAAAAGCACTTTTTCGAACGCATACTTAAATTACCACAGTGGACATCCCTTATATCAAAAAAAGGCGATAGTAAAAGGTCAGCTCATTAGAGCTTCATGAATGTCTAGCACTGACAAACTTTTCAAAGTTTCTATTTTAAGGGGATTTTTTAAAGAAAAACAATATCCGGAAGCTTTGGTAGAAGCACTGGTTTTAGAAATTTCTGAGAAGAGATCAAATAAGTATCCCCCTTTATTGGGGGTGGGGGTCAACGAGATCTCCCCAAACCCTTCAAAAGACACTTCAAAGTCTAAAAATAGCTTTATACACACCTATTCCAACAACTCAGGTCAGATTCAAAAGACTATCAAGAAATATTGGCCCATTCTCAGACTACAGGAAGATCTGAAGAATTCTATGCCCAGCTTTCCCTCTTTTGTCAGGAAAAGGGGCAAGAATTTGAAAGAACTGTTAGAAATTAGGTTGGAGGATCCACACAATCAGAATAGAAAGAAACCAGGCACTTATCCCTGTGGGATGTGTAAGCAATGCCATGCTATGCTGAATTCGGGGTCCTACTACCTCCCCTCGAGAAGATTCAGGTTTGACTCCAACAAACATTTTAACTGTGGATCTAAGGGGGTAGTCTACCTTGGATGCTGTGTTACCTGCCATGGTTTTTACATTGGGAAAACTGAAAGGGTGTTTAGGAGAAGAGTTTATGAACACTTCAATGACATCAGTGCAAGGAAGGAAAGTAATGCCTTCTACAAACACTCTTTGACATGTAAGGACATGGAAATAAAGTTTATGGTGTTGGAACAGGTACAACCAGATATAAGAGGGGGTAGTTGGGAGTCCAATTTAGAATACCGTGAGCTATTATGGCAGCTCCGCTTAGACGCTACTAGACACCCAGGTCTGAACGACACTCTTAGCATTATTAGTGTTCTGAAATTGAGGCAAGCCCATTTATAATACAATTCAGCATAACATGACATATGTTATATTACTACACTATATTTTTATATTTTTTTATTTTATTTTTTTATTCACTTTTGCATTCATAAGATTTTAGAATAAGACACATTGAAGGTTAAGTTACCCATTTGAAACTTAGAAAAGAAATGTTTTTATAATGCTACTAAGTCGCCCTAGATTTTAATTTGGAATCTTGATTTTACCCCCGATGTTCAAAAGGGGTTACTGCATTTATTTGTGATTACAAAAACACTCTGCAGAATTTTCTTGGTACATTGTAACATTTTGATTTAATGTTATGTTTAACATGATTATTCAGTTGCCAAGACATTTTTACAAAATTAAACAATAAGAATGTATTTTAGAATTTGCCTTATATGGTGATTTTCCTTTTGGGAAAGATCCATAGGAAGTCATGTGATGACTGTGGAAGTATTTAATGTGAATGAACTTCCAGGTCATGTTTTTTGCCTTGAAAAAGCTCGCAAGTGGTCAAGTGAAAGCGCTTGGAAGAGACTGTGATTTTAACTTTGCCTTGTCATATTAAAGGATCTTATTGGAGACCTAGCAGCTGATTGATTTCTTCTACTGCTTATTTTGAAAGCCTTTGTGTACCTGCTTCCGGGTCCTGTGGTGCCAAGTGGTTTGCATTCGTGGTTTGGTTTTGCTTCCAGTTTTGTTTTTTCTTGGTCTAAAATGAATTTATACACATAACATATGGTGGCAGTACCCTAACCTTCTCCCTCTGGCTTTGCCCCTGTGCTTCCCAGCCACCTGACTGGAGTGAAGGTTCATTGCCATTCATTCCCTATGGGGTGAAAAAAAAAAACAGCTGCTGTGTGGCTATCAGACAGGTACCCAACAGGAAATTGTTACCCTTCAAACCCTAGAATTCTATCAACATGGAAATCTATGGGAAAGTTTACCAGAAGAAGTGATAAAAGCCATTAAAGTAAGGAAAAAGTAGTGTACTAAAATTGTAGAGTATTGGGATACTAATAAATAAGTTGTCAGTAAAGGAGAATATGCTATGTACAAAGAAAATGGAGAAGAAACAACATAGCATGTTGTTTTAAATGTAAAACAGTGGTTAAACTCTGAAAAATGTGTGAAGAACTTCTGAGAATATTAATGACATAAACAATATAGATATGAACATGATTGTACAAAGATATTATAAAAACAAAAAGAGAATATGTAAGTAAGAAAGATAAGCATTTATGAAATACGTGTTATTTAGAATGAAAGATTAATGGCATTTTTTAATGGGAAATGGATTTTGATTGATGTATGGTGAAAATTAGATTATGGTTCTGGAAGAAAGAGTGGGGGTCAATTAAGGAAGAACAATAATGATGAAGGTATATAGGAATGTGTAGATATGTATGTGTATATACTGTATATAACATATATAAATAGGTAAATGTTTTATGTTGCGCTAATTAAAGGATCCCTACTATTTGGAGTAGAGGATAGGAGCATTAGGGTTGCTAATGTGGTTCTGGGAATTTGAAAATGGATGAGAGTGCAGCAGAGCTGGACAGAGCAGCAGAAGAAAACTTACTGAAAGAAGGAAAAGGATAAGAAATTACTGCTACAGAGTTAGAAACTGGAGGACTGGAAAAACAAGTGCTGGTAAATTCCATGAAGCAATCAGATACAAATGGAAGAGAGGAAGCAAGATAAAGTGACATTGCTGAAAATGTATTGAAGTGGAAGAAATGAGGACGTTGGAAACAGAAACAACAGCTGGTGAAGAGAAAACACTGGTAGTATCCTCAGCTGCTGGTGTAACCAGTTTTAAACCTTTAACTCTGCAACAAGTTTTTTCTTACAAGAAAGAAGTAATGCAGATGCAGCAATGCAGGGAAGAATGGAAGAAGGAACTGAAAGAGCACAACAAATTGTAGTTTCTCAAAAATCACAGAGAAGACAACCAGTGGTAAGAACAGAAAGTAAAAACAATGGCAGTGTGAACAGGTCTGACATTAAGCTAGTATTATTTTATCACTTGAGTTTGGTGTTAAAGACGTGAGAACATTAATTCATTTGGGAGCTAAAAATGTATGATGAAACAAATGTGTGGACCCCTAGAGTCGCAATTTATCTATAGTCTTCAAACAGGTTAGTACCATAAGAATGGGGGACTTTGACATTCACTCTCTTCAAAAGGGAGGACCTTCAACAGATCCTGGAAACTAGTGACCCATTAGTCTGGCTAGTCTTATTTGCAAAGCTGTGAAAGGAATCATCATGGAAATTATCAACAAGGACATAGCAGACCTCTAAAAACTGGATACATCCCAGTCTGGCTTTGTCAAAGGAAGTTCATGCTTAGGGAATGTTGTAGATAACTTTGAAAAGTTCTGTAAGGCAATGGATGAGGAAAAAGCTGTGGTTACTGTCTACCTAGAGGGTCTATATTAGAACATCGAAGTTTCAAAACTTCGAATGTTCTAATATCGACCCTTATTCAGCGAAAGCTGAAAATATCGAAGCAACAGAAAACCAAATTTTTTCCTAGGGAAAGAATTTGGTTGTCCGTTTCTGTTGCTTCATTATTTTCAGTGCTGTGGTGGAAAGTTATAGGTCGGGTTCAGGTAAGTGTGTGATTGAGTGCGGGTTAGGTTAGTTAGGGTTGGGGTGCGGGTTAGGTATGTGTGCGATTGTGTGGACGTGAGGGTTAGGGCGGGTTAGGTGAGTTAGGGTTAGGGCGCGGGTTAGGTATGTGTGCAATTGTGTGGACATGAGGGTTAGGGCGGGTTAGGTGAGTTAGGGTTAGGGCGTGGGTCAGGTAAGTATGTGATTGTGTGGACGTGAGGATTAGGGTGGGGTACGTGCGTTAGGGTTAGGGCAAGGGTGAGGTGAGTGTGTGATAGTGATATTCCTTAGGGTTAGGGTTTGGGTTAAGGTAAGTGGATAGTTAGTGGTGTGTGTATACTTTAGTGTAGGGTTAGGTGTAAGATTTTAGGTGTATGTGTGTGGATTGCTGTTTGTTTGGTGTGCTTGTGTTGTGTGTATGTGTTTTGAAACAGCAATTTTTTTCCCTAGGAAAAAATTCACTGTTCTGTATGTTCGATGTGTTCAGCTTTCGCTGAATAGGGGTTGATATTAGAACATTCGAAGTTTTGAAACTTCGATGTTCTAATACAGACCCTACCTAGATCTGGCTACAACATTTGATACAATCTCCCTCACTGGCATTGTCAAAAAACTAAATAAATAACACACTGGCTAGCTAGCTGGCTCATGGATAAGACCCAACAGGTTAGAATTAGTGATACCATCTCTAGTAAGAGGCAGTTCACCAGTGGAGTCTTGAAGGCCCCGTGCTGGGTCGTCTTTTGCATTTACCTCTTGGAGGTCAAAGCCAATGTCAAAGGCATATGGATGACCAAGTTCACAGATGACTGCAAACTGGGAGCAGTCATTGAATCCCCCAAGATGAGAACATTCTTCTGGATGGTCTAACACAGAGAAATGTTTGGTGCCAACCTCATGGCTTAAAACATACTACCAAGAAATGCATTATAGTACTTTTTGGAAAGTCAGCCACCTTGGATAACAATGGCATCAATAAAACACCTTCAAAGGTTGACTCACTAGTTACGTATCTGGGAACCTTTGTAAATAGTAACCTAGACTTCAACCAACATGTGTCCAAGGTAGTAAAAAATATCCTTTTGTGTTGCTTAACTTATAATTAAGGGCAAAGCATCTAGGTCCAGAGAGGTCATCACACTACTGTACCTGGCACTCATTAGACCAATCATAGAGTATACTGCCCCCTTAAGTACGTACCTAACCAGACACATACAACAAATGGAACATCTACAAAGACTCCTTTTAAAAATAATACAGGAATAAAACACAATGTCTTATGCTGAATGCCTCAAAGTCCTGTCTTTTTACTTTATATCGTACATATTTTAGAGAAGTGATCTTTGCCTTACATAACATACCTGGACCCTGTTTTGATGAACCTTTTGCATAACCACAAAACAAACGGCATTATAACTATTGATCAAAACACCCGTGCTTGTGACATAAATAGGACATGTTAGAGAAAGATATGTTTCTCAGAGAATTCCTATTCTTTAAAACAGGCTCCAACACCCATGTGAAACAGAGCTCCTCCCTAAACATATTTAAGCACAACATGGACCAATGGATGGGAAATGAGAAATTCGCCCTTTGTCTGGTGCTTAAATCTCTGATGGACAGAGGCAGTCAATAAATCACTCCTGTCCATAAATCAAACTTGTGGGGCACACTTGGGTTAACCTAGTATGCACCTATGAACTTATGAGCCTATGACTTGGGGTAGGGAAATGTGGGTAGCAATGCATGTTAATAATGGGAATACTCAGATTTCAAGCACAGTAACTGTGAAAGGTAAAAGACAATTTGATAGATGCTAAGGTCACCCTAAAGCATGTCATTTCTGTGGGGATGAAAAGCACTTGTTACAAGACTTTAACAAACACAGAGCAGCCAATGTGGCAAGATAAGACATAGCAACAAAAAAATGTATGCCTCTTTGTAGAATATGTGAAAAAATGGACACTTCAGGTATGACTGTCACATATCAAAAAAGGAAAGGGTAGATGAAGAGGAAAGCTCAGAAGAAAGACAAACAGTAGGAAATATCAATACAAAATATGTTGAAAAGAAGGTGCTATGGGGAAGGGATACTGAAGGAAGGTTAACTGCTAAAGAGGTAATTAGAGAAGAAATAACTGTTCCAAGTGAAGTTATCAGTACACAGGAAAAAAACACATTTGCAATTTTAGAAAGTAAAGAAGAAGAGGGAGAAATGGATACAGGAGAAGAACAAAAGCAAGATAGAAGTCTAAACCTCAAGATGCACTCTCTCGAGGCACTTCTAAAAATGGAGAAAATCGATATCTGTGCAGTAACTGAGACCTGGTTCAAGGCTCCAGAGAGCACCCCTGCAATACCAGGCTACAACTCTTACCACACTTTTCAGCCACCAAACCAGGATCGAAACACTAAAGGTGGAGGAGTGTCCATATTCACCAGGGATATTCACACCACCAGGTTAGTTGCCCAACACAATGCATCTGAAATTCTCCAGGTGCAACTAACACTAGGTAAGACTGCAATCCAAATTGTAGCTTGCTACAGATCCCCCACCATGCCCCAAGATTCTCACTACACCTTTCTAAACATACTAGAAAATATTAATATACAATCAAACACCCTAATACTGTGTGATTTCAACTACCCTGCCATTAGCTGGGAAAACTACTCGTGCACCAACACCTTTGACCAATGGTTCTTGGAATTCATAAATTCCAATGCCCTGGATCAACTAATCCATAGTCCCACCAGGGGCTCCAATATCCTAGACCTGGTCACTACCAACATGGGAAATCGATGCTCCACACCTATGGTCACCCCCTCGTTGGTCAGGTCAGACCATAAGCTAATCACCCTTAACATCCACATCCCCTCCCCCCCCCAATAAGGAAACCTCCATAAAAAGCTTCTCTAAAGCCAACTTCATGCTACTCAAGTCAGAAGTTAAAAACTTCATGACACCCATGCAGACGGGAACTGAAAGTTCGAATGCTGAGTCCTACACTAACGCACTGTATGAGCACATCCACTCATGCATGAATTGTGCCATCCCTAATAGAACCAAGATGCTCTCCTCCAAAAAAGGAAGCCAATCTGGTGGTCCCCTGCCATAAACAAACTTTACAACAAAAGGAAAAAAAACTGTTGCAGAAAAGAGGAAAATCTCAGGATGCAAAAAACTCCCTTACCAGCCTCAGTAAGAAGCTGGGCGCCTCATAAAATCCTCCAAAGCTAGTTACGAAAATAAAATTGCCAAAGATTCCAAAGACAACCACAAGGCATTCTATAACTATGTCAAGAATCTAAATGGCAATGCTCAGATCTGCTCTGAGCTACAACAGAATGGCATTAAATATACTGATCCCAAGGATATTGCCAATATCCTGCCAGATTGATTCAGTGCCAACTTCACCCCCCTCTCATCCCCTAAATGGCCCATCTCAATACTGGAAGATTGCTAAATTCCGGTAATAACGGCCACACAGGTAAAAAACGCACTCTCCAAAGCTAAGAATACAGCATCAGTGGGACCAGATGACATCCCGGGCTGTGTACTATATGAACTACAAAATGAACTGGCACCTCACCTAAGTGTCATGTTTAATCATACCCTCACCTCAGGCTTCATGTCCAGTGAGTGGCGCACAGCTTCAGTTATCCTACTCCACAAGGGGGGATCCACCTTGGATCCCAGGAACTACCACCACATCAGTCTGATGAGCCTGATCTGCAAGGCCATGGAACGTATTATCATGGAACTTATAAACAAAGACATTGGCAACCTTAAAACACTGGACCCCACCCAGTTTGGGTTCGTGAAGGTCCAATCTTGTCTCCTGAACCTTATTGACTTCTTCAACTCAGTCTCCAGAGCCGTGGACGAGGGTAAGGCAGTCCACGCAGGCTATCTGGACCTGGCCAAGGCCTTTGACACCATCCCCCACTCTGGAATCATAGATAAACCTACTAAGCTGGGCATTAATCCCTACATCACTCAATGGGTTGCCAACTGGATTACTGACAGAACCCACACTGTAAAAGTAGCCGACTCCATATCCAGCTCCAGACAAGTGGAGTACCTCAGCGTTCAGTGCTGGGACCTCTCTTGTTTGGCATCTACTTCTCTGAAGTACAGGCCAACACTAAGGGACTCTGGCTAACAAAGTTCGCAGATGACTGCAAACTGGGAGCCATTATTAAATCCGTAAATGATGTGGATACTCTACAAAAGGGCCTTACAAAAACAGATGCTTGGTGCCAGAGCAATGGGCTCAATCTCAATGCCAAGAAATGTATAGTTATCCCCTTTGGGAAAAAACATGTACCCGTGAATTATCACATAGGTGGCAGTACACTAAACACTGAAAGTGTGATAAGAGACTTAGGGACACAGGTGGACAGTGGTCTTACCTTCAATAACCACATCACCACAACAGTCAGGAAATCCTTCTATGTGGCACACCTGCTGACTGCCTTAAAAAACTCCAGCTATACTCTGTCGCATATTGTCTACTCTGAGGCAATCTCTGCTTAAGATACAAGGCCATGTCAAACCCAGAGCTGTTGGACATGCTACACTTAAAGAAATCCCAATCCCTCAGAGCCACATGCTCCAGGGATCTAAATCTTGTCATCACAATAAACAAAACATGCTGGAGGTATAGTTTCCTGACCCAGAGACTCCCCAGACTCTGAAATAGACTGCCCATACATGTCAAGCAGAGCGCCTCTTTTGCCCTCTTCAAAAGGAACCTTGATGATTGGATGGGAGAAAGGAAATTCACCCCAGGGATCATGTCAGTCACCCTGCTAGACAGGGGTCCAGGGAAGTAAATAGTGTGGAAAGAAATAGCAAGGGAATTGTTATGGCTACGCTTGTATAGGCCCTAGGGCTGATAGCCTAGTACCAACCTTCGAACCTATGAAAAATCAATTGGTAGGAGACTTAGAAGACAGAAAAGAAAAATAAGATATAGAAGTAAAACATTTACAAAAAAAGGAAAACATGATATAGGAATTGTAGCATTACATGTGAGTGCTTTAGAAACCATATAAGAGGCTTGTTGGTGGTGGAATGTTGTAAAAAAATAAAAATTGGATGATTCTGCTTGCTGGATGCCATATGTAAGATTTTTCAAGATGGTTGGACATGGAAAGGGAGAATCTGATTTGAATTTAAAAAATTCTAACTAGTGAATACAATATAGACTGAAAGTAATGCAAGTACTGCGTGTGAAAGTACCTAGTCTCTAATTAATTACTATATCTGCTTTGCACCCACTGCATGAAATGTCCTATATACATTTTGCTGTCTGAAAACTACTCATACAGAATGTTCTCATGTATATACTCTTTATTGCTTGGATAATATGCTTGATTTGAGAATGATTACATATGTACTGGTTTTTTTTCCACCAATTTGTATAAGCTGAAAATAATATGTACTAAATGTTTTTATTAATGTAAATTCTGTATTGTATGTGAAATGTCCTATATGTGGAGCTTTTCTCCCTGGGACTCCACTGAAAATGGACACTTCTGGCTCAGCTGGGCAATCCTGGTAAACAAATGCAAATAAATAAATAAATAAATATTTTTTTGACTGTATAGAAATAGCAAGACATTCTCTTTGACCTTAATAATGTACATGTTTTTCATAAATAAATTTAATAAGCAATGTATTTTTAAATATTTTGACATTTATCATATTACGAATGTTACACAACATTAAAAAAGATACGTTTAAAATTAATGCAAAGATTTTGTTAGATCTATAGGAAATGTGTGTATCTTTTAGCATAATAAATGCATATATGCATTGATTTTCCTATTATATAATAGTTTGGTAAGATGTGATTACCTGTCACATGTAAGTTTACAGATATCTTTATCTCTTCAAATCCCATTCTGTTCTACTTATTTATTTAGAGATTTTGGTCTAATAATATTGAATGAATGAATGAATAATTTAGGAATATTTAACTGATAATTATACTAGTATTACATAAATACATATATAGTACATTATTTGTCTGAATATTTAATATTTGGGATTAATAGAAGAGGATTGTTAAACATTTTTGTAGTAATGGGGGATAGTTTAAAAGGGCAAAATATAAAAGTAAATGAATAGCCTCTTATTTTTTAACTTATATAAACTATTATATTAATTATGTGCAAGTGACAATAGATTTGATTAGCTCTTGATGAATTTTTAGGTATTGGTAGGTGGAAAGATAGTATAGTAGATTGTCTGTCTGATAGGCAAACTGGGAGCTTCAGTATCCATAGTAGGTTGCTTTGTATTAGTAATCAAACATATTATATATATATATCCATCTATAAATAGATAGATATAAATACTATATATATCTATAACTATAGCTATGTATATATATATATATATATATATATATATATATATGTATGTATGTGTGTGCGTGTGTCTGTGTATAGCTACAGTTGTAGACTTGCTTCTGTTTTGTTATATACACATTTTAGTAGTTTATTTTGCCAAAAAGGAAGACTTAAAAAAGGGGGGACTGTTAAAACTGGGTTGGAGGAATGCATCAGAGTTTTGTACACAACTACATTAATATGGTGGATAAATAATGTCATATTATCTGTTAAAAGAAATATTTTCAAATACACAGTATAGCTAGTTTTAATTTATTATTGATTAATGTAAATGGATTAAATTACAGCAACAAAAGAAAATCATTAATGAGCTATCTAAAATTAGAGGAGGCACTATATTCTTGAAAGATACTCATCACCCAAAGACTCCCTATGCTGTGGAACAAAATCCCGGTATATGTGAGGCAGAGCACCTCGCTGGCCTTGTTCAAGAGAAATCTTGACCAATGGATGGGAGATCGCAGATATACCCCCAGGGATTACCTCAGTGTCACTGCTCGACAGAAGCACAGCAAAATAATGGGTATAGTTCCCCATACTAAAGGGGTGACGTAAGCCACAAAACTATGGGCTAGGCTTGTAAATGCCCTCGGGCAGATAGCCTAGTATGAACCTATGAACCTATCTGATAGATAAAGATATATAATATTTCAATAACTTAGGTTACAAAATCTTATCATCTGCTTCTTTTAACAAAGCAAGTAGAGAAACTGCTATACTTTGGAGAAAAATCTTCTGTAATACCTAGGGTCATGGAATCCATTAATGATCACAAAGGAATGTATACATCTGTAGTAAATAAAACTGGATACATTAGGAAATGTTCACTATATCTCTGGAAAAGGTGCAAGAGTAGCTAAAGATCACTTAAAGTCATAAAGTCATAGGAAGGGTAGTTTAACTTTAGCAGGGGATTTTAACTACATATCTAGTATAAAAGATACAAGTGAACTGCAGAAATCAAATTCTAGCATCAGTTGCTTTAGCATTAAACACACGTCTTTTGCCTATTATTGGATGGATGATGGTATTACTATCATCAATAAAATGACAGGCTTTGCATCTGTCACATTTAGGAGTTTCTTGTCTCAAAATACTAGTATTTTTCTTAGAAAAGCCATCTTTATTACAAAGGAGTCTCTTAATATTCTTCTTGTTTTTAAATGTGAACCTTGGTCGCTCTGCTACAAGAGGGAGCCATCATAGTAATGGAGACAGTTTGGTATAGGAATAAGATGCTAGGTTTATTAAATTATACTTTCATCCATCCAATAACAGGCAAGAGATATGTGTTTAATGTTAAAGCAACTTTTAATAGTGAACATCTAGCATATATAGAGTGTTGTCATCTTTGTTCCTGTTTCTATATAGGCAAAACTGATCAAAGACTGAAAGGCAGGGTTTTACATCACCTTCATGATATTCATCAAAGGATATAAAAAAATGCACTAGCTTCTCATATTATATACAATCCAACTCATAAATTCAGTTTTAAACCTATAGAATGCCTTTCTAAGGGACACAGGGCAGGGGATATTCAAAATAATACTGAGATCTTTGAAATTGGGTGGATCAACGACCTAAGAGCTAACCGCCCTCCAGGTTTAAATGTTATGTTTCCATTGAAAATGATTCTGAAGCAAAAACGTCTTTCTATTGGATAAAACTGGAGGCTTGTCTGTTTCCATGAAAGAGATTGGTTGATTATGATGAAAAGCGTACAATTAAGGAAATCTACCAAGTGCTGGTAGAGAAATATGAAATAGTACAAGGGAGTGATAAAATATAGGAAACTGAAAAAGAAACAGATGTACGAAAAATAAAAAAAAAGTGAAAATTATGTTACACAGTCAAAGTTTTTTTTTTCTTAAAGGAAAGAAATAAGAAATTTCCTCTTATTTAAGAAAATGAGCAAAGGAAGAATGAATCCTATCTTTGATCCCAAAGGAGATATAAAATATAAACAAGAAGATACTATGGAGGGGTTAGACAATTTTATAAAAAATGCATTAATAAAAATAAAATGGATGGACAAGAAAAATGGAAAGTGAAAAATTTGTGAAAACGTAAAGAATTGTTTAAAAATGAAATAACAATAGAAGAAATGAAAAAAAGTAATAAAAGAAGGTAAGGGGGAGTCAGTGCCAGGACCAGATGGTTAAGTTATGAGTATTATAAGGAAGTGAATAAAGACTAAAGACAAGTTTTTTTTTTTGAAATAATAATGAATCTATAAAGGTAGATATAATAAAAGAAAATGTGGTAGAATGATACAATATATATATATATATATATATATATATATATATATATATATATATTTATATATATATATATATATATATATATATATATATATATATATATATATATATATATATATATATATATATATATATATTCACTCTTTCCCTTAAAACTGCTCTAAATCTCTAATTAAGCACTCTATTTTCATTCTAAAGCCCTGCACTTGGTCATATAAGTAATCTCATAGGTAAACACAAACTAAAGCACTACATCCTCTTATACTCCTTCTAAGCATTTGCCCTCTATTGGTTCTTGTTGATCAGTCAATAAGTAGTTCCCTATATTATTCAGGCATGTCCAAAGGTCAGTTTCGAGTTTACTCTCCAGTCCAGCTGGTGAATCTGGGAATCTTGAGGCAATGTTACAACTGCCTTATGTATACAGACCACCCTCTCCTCCTCCTAACAAGCTCAAATATATGTGAGAGATGCAACTATATAGCCAAACTGGAGGCTAAGCTCTCTCAACCCAGTACTGGCACAGCCTGTCAGGAGGAGAAGGTAACCACACACACCACAAATCCAGTCTCACATAGACCTATCGCATCAGCAAACCAAACACATAAACACACAAAAACATACTCAGAGGCTCTAAATAAAAATCTGCCTAAGCAGCAGAGATCTCCAAAGCAGACATCCAAGCAACACCTACCACGAAACAATATACACTTAGCACATAGCTCACAAAGTCAGTGTGCCACACAGTCACAGCCCTTAAGGCTAAACAACACACCTAATACACTTGTAATAGATGACTCTATTGTCAGACACACTGACGTCCCACTCACCAGGCTGAACAAGGAGAAGGTCACTGTAAGTTGCCTGTCGGGTGCCAGGATCCGCCACATAACACAAGCACTCAGGTCACTCCAAAGCAGGTACAAATATGACTCCATCATTGTCCATGCTGGTGTGAATGACCTGAGATGTACCTCCCTGGACTACATGAAAAAAGACGTACAGGAGCTCTTTGATCATGTAGCCCAGGCCGGTATGACCCTGACCTTGAGTAGCATCTTATCCTCACCAAGAATGATGCCACAGTATAAAGACAAAATAATCAATTTTAACAATTGGCTAAAGTATTGGTGTTATTCAAAGGGGATCCAGTGTCTGTCAGCCTGGGATGACATGCTCAACAAGCCACATTGCTTCGCTAGGGGCGGCTTGCACCTGTCACCCCTGGGTTTTCGAATACTGGCAAAGGCTCTTGCCTCCCCCATAGTGCCTTTTTCACCCCCATAGACAACACAAAGAAAAAAAAAACTAAGGGTAATGCTGCTCAATGCCAGAAGTCTAAACCTCAAGATGCACACACTCGAGACTCTCCTCAGTATGGAGAATATCGATATCTGTGCAGTAAAAGAAACCGGGTTCAAGGTTCCCGAGAGTACCCCAGCACTAACAGGTTATACTTCATACCATGCTTTCCGGCCCCAAAACTCGGATCGAACCACAAAAGGAGGGGGAGTATCCATTTTTATCAAAGATTCCCACACCTCCAGGTAAGTGGCACTGCACGAAGCATCAGAGACCATCCATGTGCAACTAACAGTGGGAAAACCTGCCTTTCAGTTTGTAGCCTGCTACAGACCACCCTCCCAAACACAGGAACATCACTCGGCTTTCCTGAGAACAATGGAGAATATGAAGTTCTCTCCAAACACTATTATATTGGGTGACTTCAACTACCCAAACATCGATTGGGAAAACGACTCAAGCCCAAACATCCTCGCCCAATGGTTCCTAGAATTTATAAACTCAAATGCTATGGAACAACTGGTCACCACTCCCACAAGATGGGAAAACATATTGGATCTGGTCATCACCAACATGTTCCACACCAGAGGTATACCCCTCATTGGTAAGATCAGACCATAAACAAATCTCACTGGACATCCATATTCCATCCCCACCCCTAGCCAAGGAAACCACGGTGAAGAACTTCTCAAAAGCAAAATTCACACTTCTCAAAACTGAGGTGGAATCCTTCAAAGCCCCCGGGCCAGTGGAAAATACGGCCCAAAATGCAGAATCCTTTACAAAAGCATTCTATGGACTCCTACAGGAATGCATGGAGCATGCTATCCCAAATAAAACCAAGACTCACTCCTCCAAAGGCAGGAGACCTGTCTGGTGGACCCCAGCCATAAATAAGCTATACAACAAAAGGAGAAAACTACTACATGACAGCAAAATCTCAAAAAGGGAAGGCGTCACTGATCAGTACTAGCAAGAAACTACGATCCCTCATAAAATCATCTAAGGCCAGCTTCAAAAGAAAATTTGCACAATACACTAAAGATGATCACAAGGCCTTCTTTAGTTATGTCAGAAACCTGGGAGGCAACTCCCAGATATGCTCTGAGTTAGTGCAAAATGACAAAAAATACACTGAGCCCACAGACATTGCCAACATCCTGGCAGAAAGGTTCAGTGCAAACTTCTTTCCCCCTTCCCCCCCAAAAGAGCAAATGTCTATCCCAACAGAGTGTAGCCTTCCTGAGATCACAGATGCACAGGTGAGAGCTGCCCTCTCCAAAGCAAAAAACACAGCATCAATGGGATCAGACGGTGTCCCGGGCTGCGTCTTACATGAGCTCCAAGAAGAACTAAACCCTCGTATAAAGTCACTGTTCAATCTCAGCCTTACTACAGGATATGTACCCAAGGAATGGCGTACAGCAACAGCGGTCCCACTCCACAAAGGTGGTGCCACAACAAACCCCAGAAACTATCGCCCTATAAGCCTGACTAGCCTGGTCTGCAAAGCTATGGAGCGTATCATTATGGAAATCATAAACAAAGACATTGGGAACCTTCAGACACTGGATCCTACCCAATATGGCTTTGTTAAGGGCAGATTTTGCCTCTTGAACCTGGTCAACTTCTTTGAAACAGTTACCAAAGCCATAGATGAAGGGAAGGTAGTCCACACAGCCTACCTGGACCTCGCAAAAGCCTTCGACACAATACCCCACTCAGGCATCATAAATAAGCTCACCAGCTTAAATATCAATCCCTATGTCACAAGATGGGTTGCAAACTGGCTCAGGGATAGAATCCACATGGTCAGAGTAGCAGGTGCCATGTCAGACTCTAAACCAGTTACAAGTGGTGTCCCACAAGGCTCAGTCCTGGGACCTCTCTTGTTCAGTATATATTTCTCCAAGGTACAGGCTAACACGGGTGGACTATGGCTGACCAAGTTCGCAGATGACTGCAAACTGGTTGCTGCAATCGACTCTCTGGCTGACACAAGCATCCTCCAAAAGGGTCTCACAGAGACAGATAACTGGTGCCAGAGCCATGGCCTAAAGCTAAATGCCAAAAAGTGCATAGTCATCCCCTTTGGGAAACACAAAGTGCCTACAAATTACCACATAGGTGGTAATCCATTAAGTACGGAAGAAGTAATTAGGGACTTGGGGACCCAAGTAGATAGCAATCTCTCCTTTGACAATCACGTTGCCAAAGTGGTTAGAAAGACCTTCTGTATAGCCCACCTTATCATGAAAGGGTTCACATCTAGACCAAGAGAGGTCATTGTGCCCCTCTACTCATCACTTATCAGGCCCATAATTGAGTACAATGCCCCATTTGGGATGTACCTTACCCGACACCTTCAGCAACTGGAAAGACCCCAAAAGTATCTCACCAAGAGGATCAAGGGGCTCAAACAGAGGCCCTATGCAGTTTGGCTAAAGAAACTCCAGCTCTACTCAGTTGCGTACCGCCTACTCAGAGGCGATCTGTGTCTGATGTATAAAGCCATGCCCAACCCAGAATTAATGGACATGCTTCACCTCAGAAAATCCAAATCTCTTAGAGCTACATGTTCCAAGGACTTGAACCTCAGCGCAGAAATAAATAGGACATGCTGGAAGGACAGATTCATATCCCAGAGGCTCCCCTTACTCTGGAACAAAATCCCAATCCATGTTAGGCAGAGCCCCTCACTGACCCTCTTCAAGAGAAATCTTGCTGAGTGGATGGGAGATCATATGTTTATCCCTGGGATCTCTTCTGTGTCCCTGCTTGACAGAGGTACAGTAAACAAACCTTAAAAGGGCTACCTTCTGTGACCTACTATACAGAGGCACAGTCAACTAATCTAAAAGGGTGGCGAAAGCCAAACACACTCTGTCTAGGCTTATAAATGCCCTAGGGCAGATAGCCTAGTATCAACCTATGAACCTATATATATATATATATATATATATATATATATATATATATATATACACATGTATAAACGCTGAAAGAAAAGATATAAAAATTGGGGGACTGTAATACTAGGGAATAATGACTATGAAATACTTACGAAAATACTAAAAAAGGATGTAGAATGAACTGGATAAAGTAGAAGAAAAGGGGTCTATAGTATAAAAGGAAGGGAGGTAAAGGTTGTTGTTTGTCTTTTCAGTTTTTCCCAGTTAGGGGTCACCACAGCGGAACTCCTGTCCGCTAATGATTGGCAGTCGATTTTTTTTTTTTATGGTGCTAAGTTGCCAGCCCAACGCCCAACCTTCAGCGAAGGCATGCCTATTCACGCATGTCTTTCAGAGGCCACTTGACCATGGGGAGGACATGCAGACTCCACACAGAAGACACTCTAGCTGAGAATCGAACAGAAGAACCTCTTGCTGTGAGGCAGCAATGCCACCGCTGTACCACCATGGCTCAAATGTTAATTATAGTGAAAGTAGTAGTAGAAATGATAATGAAAGAAAATAAAGATGTAAAATTGATAGTATGAGATACACCTAAAGAATTTGATTAAGTATGCCATAAAGCAATATAGCAGATTTGAGAGGAATATGACATAGGAGAAAAATATTAATATAAAAAAATGTTATGAAAATTCATGGGAACAAGTTATGATACATGGATGGATGGGAAACAATAAATGTTATGAAATGAGTAAACCAGTGATGCCTAATGACTATGTGCTTGTGTGTTTGTATTAGTAATGAATGCAGCAGTATAGACATGTATGTATTAAACGAGCAGTGAAATGGAAGGAAATGTTATATTACTGATATGCACAATATATACAGATGATTTAGTTCAAACAGCAAAATACAAGGGATGGTGACTGAGGTTGTGATAAGAATCAACAAACTGTTAAAAAGCTGGTTTGCAGTTGCAGGTGTAAGAAATTTGGTGAGAAAAAAAATAAATGGAATATATTTTACTAGAAGGGAAATAAAATTTTGTGAAGTAGCATTTGGCGGGTATGAAAGTGTAATAAGTCAAATGAGAGAGACAGTGAAACAAATAAAAAAAAGTAAAAATCTTGGTGGAAGTTCATTTTTTTATCATTTTAGAAGATGCACTCACACACACACACACACACACACACACACACACACACACACACACACACACACACACACACACACACATAGATCATCAACTGAAAAAGTGTTATTAGATTTTTGTTTAGCTTCATTTGTAAAAGGGACAATTAATAATAAAACAGAAGAAGAATGAATAAAAAAAATCCAATGGTTCAATTAGCCACACATTTATTCTGAGTAATGAGAAAGGCAAAATAAAGTTAAAAGAAATGACAGATAAGATGCTATATGAAGAATAAAAAAATGTTATGGGAAGGGAAAAAACAGGAAAAGAAAAGAAAAATAGACAGGATTAGGATAGAAGAGAAAGGCTATTAAAACATTAAATTATGGAAGTCAAAAGTAAGTGTGGTTGATAAGAAAGGAGTAAGGTATAATGTGATTTTAGAAAAAATGTTTTTCAATATGCCCAAGGAAAGAATTAAATTAAGTTGAAAAAAAATCAATAAAATATAAAATAAAAAGATTTGCTATTTTTTTTCAAAGCAGAGGATTTTTGTGGAGAGCATATTAAAAATGTTAACAATAAAAATAAATTTTGCATTCCTCTGCTATAGTGCGGTCACGGAACATTCAGATTTAAACTGCTAGGGTACAGGGGACCTGGCCTCTTGCAATAAGCTAAGTTAACTTTTTATTTTTTTAAACCTAAGGCTCCCATTCACAATTTCGAGTGGATGGAAGTTCAAGATTCTGGTCTCTAGATTATGAATTTCGAGCTTCCATCCATTCGATCTTGTGAAGGGGAACCAATGTAAACAGATTAAGCACTCTTTCTTTTTTGAATAAGTGTCATGGGATTTTGTAAAGCCTTGTGATCTACCACAAATTTAATCAGATAGGACCTGGTTTTAATGTCTTATCTGATGGATTGAAGGAGAAGAATTTGCAAATGGTCACACTGCTCAGTGGTCACTGATTGTAGCAGGTATACTTACTTTGGAGATGAAAACGGTTTAAGAGTGCTCAAAGCAAGACCATATGAGTTTGGTTTTGATTGTAACATTGAAGATGTGATTTGAGGGCTGACTTAGTCTGGCTTTAACCAGTCACAGAAGTTTGCAATGCAACAGATGGATGCCTGAATAGCAGTGGTAGTTTGATTTTTTCCCCTGCAGAACATTTTGTATTTCTTTTTTGAGATTGTTTTATAGTATACAGTTGGGTAGGAAAGACACTTGGGGTGGCTGTAGAAAAAAATGTTCTTAAGCTCTTTTCAAATTTGCTTGTTTTCTTGGACATTTGACAGATTTTCTGAAAAAAAATATGCCTGATGCTAATGTTCTGAATAGCTTACAGAACATTCTAGGTCTGTTGAGCATGTTAGCCTGTAGTACGCACATGTAGGTAACTTTGACCTTATTGGTATTTATTATCATGAGCTTTGTCAACATGTGGTGGTTTACTTGTCTACCTTGATTTTAGATCTCATTTTTCCATTGTAGCCAAGCTTCGGCCATCTTTAAATATGTCATTTTTGATTAGTGCCTATGCAAAGAGCACTTTCAACTTAAAATCTCTAATTATGGGGTGAAAACAACAAGTTTTGAATTGGGTTAGTATGAGGTAGAAGGTAGAATGTGTAGGATCCTGACATTTAAAACGTCTTCAGTTTACAATTTTAGTTCATTACCTATGTAGCCTCATTACCTTTTGATTGGGTCAATGTTAGCATAATCAAGAATGCTAGCTTTTTAATATTAATATTCCATCTTCAAATGGCTGAAAAATAATTGCTTAATGCGGGTGGGAGGAACTATACTTCAGATAATTTGCTTCAGATATTTCTGATTACTTCTAGGGCACTACATTTAACTGTTTTGGGACTGGACATGATACCATCTCAAGCCATTATTATTTAATAATACTCCACTATTTAGTTGATATCAAGGTTTAACTTACCCACACATACTATAGTTTGTGCCTTTGGAAAGTGATAATAATAATGTTTGTGTATGGTTTCATTCATTATTTTGTTGGAAGACAGTGATGGGATATAAACTCGTGCTACTAAAATCTTATTTTCAAGTACTAGATTTTCATTACTGATAGCTCTTGTGCAATTTGTTGGTGACCCCTAGGATATTATTTTGACCTCAAGCCCTTTAATGGCATATTATTCAAGGACTATATGAATATAAGTGGTAGTCTGGCTGACAAAATCTGTGTAATATATAGTACTCTTGTAAGTAAAACAATGTTAATATCACTTTAGCTTTATTCACCTATTAGTAAGTTGTATCTTCAGCTGTTGAGGAAATATTATAAATGTGTATAATCTGACAACTACTAGTTAGACATTTTTTCAAATGTGGCTGTATATTTTTTTGTAAATGTAAATCATTGTTTTTCTCAGTAGGAATACTGTCAATCATGTTTACTCGTTCACACAGATCTTTTGGAATACTGTCTTATGTCTTACGTCTTGTGTAGTTAAATGACATAGTCAGTGAAATGTGAGTAAGGCTTGAGAAAAAATGACCATGGGTATGCGATCATTTTTGATTAAACATACCCTGCTTTGTTATTATATACTCTGTGCAATGGTCTGATGAAATAGATGACTGCTATCATATTTAGGATATATATTATATTACACATTACTTCAAATCCATCCCATGACCATAAAATAGCTTATCCATTCAGAATGCTACTAATACTGCCTATCCCCTTTAGTTCTTTTTAATTAGAATATGTAGTATACGGGAGGTTCTTGGAGAGAAGAGATGTGGGAGCACTGGGGAAATGGAGTTTTATATTTTGATAAAATCAATGCCTAAATTGCACATATCTATATATATTGTATTTATCATTTACTTTCATACTGTTAATTTCTTGGGAGGTCATTCTGGGTTGCAATGGTCACTTCATTCTTTTAATTGGAATAAGGGAGAGGAGCTCTCAGGAAAAAGGATTTAAAAATAAATATTAAAAATGAAGTAATACACTTTATCTGGTTATTGGAAGGTGTAATAACTAATACATGTGTTTGGCAATATGGCAATATTGCCATCCACATCCCCTCCTGTCTTAAATCTTGCTGGGAACTTTGTTGTTTGCATTAATATATCATCTTTTTTCCACTCAAGAATGACAGATATAATTTTGTTTTAAGTGAAGTGACCATATCCACATCAATATTTCCGAAGAAATTCCCAGCTAGTCATTCCATGCTCCTTGACATTATATAGTCTGTTTCAGATATTCAGGCAGGACATGAGTAGATCCGCAGCAGGTACAGCAATTCATCCTTAGGCCTTAACAAAAGAAATAAAAGAATTTTACTTCATCCTCAGAAGAGACCATCTTTTCATTATCACATGTACCTAATTCCCAGCCTACACACAATACCATTCCTTCCACAGCTGCATGTGGACATCTCTGAGAAAGCACAAAGCATGCTGTTCTGATGCATATTTCTGCTAGTGTACCCATCCTTTAAGCCCTAAGGCACATAAATGCCCCTGTAAGACTGAGCTGATTAAGACAGGCACCTGCATCATTTTCAGATCATCCAGTGTAATCAAGATGTTCTGAAATACATCACATCTTGAAATCAGCAGAATAACATGATCAAACCCAACCAGCCCACAGGTACCAGACGAATACCAAAAGTGCGTGTCCAATAAGATACTGCCATTATGCCCCACTGGGCACAGGACTCCTGCAAGCACATTCATGTGCCTGCCTAAGCAGGTAAACTCCAGCTGCAAAAACTTGTAAACACCATTTCACCTAAAAAAGGCACATTGTATATCTACATAGGTGAGCGAATGCTGGGTAGATTTCATATGAAATTATCAGCCACAACTTTCACTATCTAAATCAGGTATTACATCTTTGGTGAGCAATGTCTTTCCAAGCAGTGGAACTTATAATAGCTTCTAAAGGTTGAGGATTTAGTAAATATTCATGTGAGATGGGAGTGCAATGAATTTGAGCTGCTAATAACAAGGGATAAAAATACTTATTGACAGAAGATATTGAATGATCATACATACACATACACATTGTCACTCTGTTAAGGACTGAAAAAGTATGGAATTTACATAGGTGTGTGTGTGTGTGTGTGTGTGTGTGTGTGTGTGTGTGTGTGTGTGTGTGTGTGTGTGTGTGTGTGCGTGAGTGTGATCTTAAGAGTGGACTGCAGTTTAAACTATGAAGATAGATACATTTTTTCCATAAGTTTTGTGCATCATCATGTTATCAGGAATTATCTGTATTTTTGTGCATCATCAGATTAATTAAACTTAACTTATTTACTCTGCTTACTAAAAGTTGAAGTAAAAGTTTATATATTATATGCACAAAAGATTGAAACTGTCACCTACAAAAAACCCTGTCACTCCTAAAGTAATTTATCCATAGTTTAATTTAAAAAGTGGTAAATTGCAAAATAAATCAATACATAAATACATAAATAATAAAAATAAACCACAACATAGGAAACATTTCCTACTCATTGCAGTGTAAAATAATAACCATACTTATTTCAGACACAAAATTGAACACTGAAGTCCACCAAACACACCCAATACCACATTAAATAAACCCATTTAACTCACTCAATCTGTAATTTCAAAATGCTAAATATAAGAAAGAAAACAAAGACCACTTTTACCTTTCATCACAGTGTAATAAACAAATAAATAAATAAAATAAACTTTAACTAAAAAATATTGGAAAAAATCACCAAAGTGGTTGTCTATTTATAGAAACCAACACAATATACTTACAGACCTATCTGGTAGAATTGTATGCAATTAACGTAGCCCTTTGAAGCCAATGGGAAACACTACCTTAACATTAAAAAAATCTATAAACTGAATAATTGAAAATCCAGTATCAAAATATCTTGTAAAGCTGAATTAGGAAACTTAGCACATTTCCTTACTCCTAACTTTCCTACTTGCTTCTGTACTTATTCCATAAATCATATGATAGACCCCGAATATTCCATATTTATCTATCTATCTATCTATCTATCTATCTATCTATCTATCATCTATCTATCTATCTATCTATCTATCTATCTATCTATCTATCTATCTATCATCTATCTATCTATCATCTAGCTATCTCTGTACTTATTCCATAAATCATATGATAGACCCCAAATATTCCATATTTAACTATCTATCTATCTATCTATCTATCTATCTATCTATCTATCTATCTATCTATCTATCTATCTATCTATCTGTCTATCTATCTATCTATCTATCTATCTATCTATCTATCTATCTATCTATCTATCTATCTATCTATCTATCTATCTATCATCTAGCTATCTATCTAATTGTGACAAAAATATCTGTACTTGTGCACTCTGTTTTATTCCCAATTCCAGTATATGACTTTGGGAAGGCTCTGATATGCTATATTAGTACCCAAAAATTCACAAAACCAAAGGCTTTTCAGGTGGTATTCCTAAATCAATGGAAAAATAATACCTAATCAAAATAAAATAAATCATAAAATTAATAAGACCTGAAATGATGACAACAAAATGTTTATGTACACATAAGATGGGGCCGCAGGTGTGGTTTCCTTTTATACCACTAAAGTTAACAGTGTAGCAGCTGCACTGCATAATTATCAGAGCGATGACCAGAACTGACCAGTGCTTAAAACAGAGTTACCTACTACATGCAAGCATAGATTCTGACAAGACTGAACTACTTACAAAAAGCAACTCTTCTGACAGTCTTTGTCTAAGAAAGTTATAAGGTCATGTCTCAGTAAACAGATATGTTATGTTTTCTTTCTGAGAAAGAAATTCTAACTACTGAAAATGTTATAACTTTACCTTAGGCATATTCATTTCAGACAGCTGGCCAACGCATGGTCATAAGATTATCCTTTGTATTATCTTCCTATTTTCCTCATGAAAGAAAATAGTCAAATGTATTAACTTTTTCTAAAATTGTCTCATGCAGCCTAATTATAATCATAGAAACCCTATCCGATTCTGTGTGAAAATACACAATCAAAGAAATCATGTCTAAATGAAATAATATTGCAATGCAATTTGTAGTGTAAAATTAACAGTACTTCTTGGCCATTAAACAATATTTCACAGTGAGGTATCCCCTTATCTTAATTAAACATGATGTTCTAAAGTGTAGCATTTACAGAGATTTCTGGTACTTAATATTACATTTCCAGGAAAATATCACAAGCTGAAAAAATGCACGTTTGTATTCATACATTTTACTTTATCAAAAGTAGTCTGCGTCCAAGTATGTCTTGGCAGTTATATCATTAAAAAAATATTTTATTTGTAGTACCATACATTTCCTAAATATTTTTTTTTCTGCTAAATGCCCTCTGCAACATGTTTAGAGCAAATAATTTAATTGTAACTTTACCTATGAATTCTTTCTATCCATTTTAAAATTAAAACTGGCTGTTTTGATATAGGGCAATGTTTTCTAAATGCTTTCATGAAGCTGCATTGTTCACACTTAGAAAATACTGCTGCTCAATGCAAAAGTATATTTTGCTTGGCCTGCCCGTAAAAAACTGTGAGAAAAATAAGAGCATCTGCTTTATACACATTCTTCATAAAATTCATTCCTTTAAAGCTAGTGGTGCTTTTTGATGTCAGTAATTATGAATGAAAATACTGTATCTCCTAATGTTAGGCTACTAAAGGAAGGCAATAATATTTTTTTTTACTAAAGTATCCTTAAGGAGAGTATTTTAGTAAACAGTTTAGGGAGAAAAATCATAAACTAAGAATATTATTTCTCCTTAGAAATCCTATTGCTTAGCCTGCAGTATACTGAACTTCATTTATTTTGGCCAAAGAGACAGCAGCATTATTAGCTTATTGTCTCTCACCTGATTTATTTTTCAGCCCGGTCTGTCTAATTAATGACTAGACATATTGTCAGATAATTGTCATTTAATGATGCAGTGCCTTGGAAGGCGGTGGGTTGTCTCATAATGGCTAAATTTGTTTCACCGTGAAGACAACATAGCTGCGAGGAGATGGCATACCACAGTGTTTTATCACATCTGGAAATGAGGAAAGTTTTACTTAACAATCTAACAAAAGTTTGGCGAATATACAAAAGAAGTGAAAACATGGCAAATTAAAGCCCATCAAGTAAAATTCCTTTTTGTTAATGAGTTTTCCTTGCAGAATCAATATGCTGCGTTATGAGAATTACTGGAATGGCACAACTATTATAAGTGTAACACTTTATAGAGGTGAAGCAAAAATGATGCATGCAGTGTACTCAGCTGAACATAAAAGCAAAAGTCATATTTCATTACTCTAAGTGTTTTGTTCACATACACTAATGCTCACGGAAATATCTTCAGTGTCCCTTGAGTTCCACATCCACCTTTTATTAGGAACTAGATTTCAGTTTCTTTACACAAAGGTATGCATAAACTTATACATCTTTATCTAATATCTAGAGCTATATCTACATTTATATTTATATATCTCTACACCTACCTCTATATACTGTATACATATAGATATATATATATGGTTATACCTGACATAATCGAAACCCCAGAACACCGACATCGCAATCACCGACACCACATAATCGACAGTGCAGAAACACGAAACCTCACATGCCCGACAACGAAATAACCGACGGTACACAAACACGAAACCGCATACACTGCACACACCACAATAACAACAATCAACAAACAAAACACATCCTCTGTCCAAAAACCACACACACAACACAAGCACACCAAAATCCCTACAAACCCACACTAAACCTCACATACACAACAATCTACAACCCTAACCCAAACCCTAACCCTAAGGTCCGTCACTATCGCATACTCAGCTAACCCGCGTCCTAACCCTAACTCACTTAACCCGCCCCTAACCCAAAGACTATCACTACCGCACACTTACCTAACCCACTCCCTAACCCTAACTCACTTAACCCGCCCCTAACTCAAACACTATCACTACCGCACACTTACCTAACCCACTCCCTAACCCTAACTCACTTAACCCACCCCTAACCCAAAGATTATCACTACCACACACTTACCTAACCCGCGCACTGACCCTAACTCACTTTTTCATTAGCAATTCTCATTAGCATTTTATACACTTTCCTCCCTGTGCATGACAAAGGAGGCAGAAACCATGATGAATCACTCCCTGACATGACTGCAGAGAAATGCAAGCTCATGTTAACTAAAATTCCTTCATGAAAGAGCACCGGACATCACCACGAGTCATACCTCTCGACTGTACAGATTTTTGCAGAATGTCCAAATTTTGGCCTCATATTTTTGGTCCTTTTTTTATAAAATTGCGGTTTTCTGGCAAACTAGTGTTAAATCATTATAGATCAAAGTTAGAAAATAATGGCACACATTTGAGTTTCAGACTTCATATCCTTCAGAAAAATTCATGCTAATGCAAAACTTGTTAATCTATAAATTTTCTATGTTTGAAAGAGCAATATTTAAAAAAAAATCCCCTATTTTTGGGCCTTTGTCCCACTTTGTTATGCCTTTGTCCATATTTCTTGCTCTAAGAGGTTAAGAGGTGTGCCAGGAGTTACTGACTACAGTGTTGCTATATCTGCATCCAGGTATACCTACCTGACTATTTTTAACAAAAAACATAAGTAAGCACTGAAATACAGCCAAAGGCCTCCTATCTACCTACTAGTTTAGTAGTTTCTGGTGGTTTCACTTTATAATAGTCTGACTAGTATATCTGATGGTATCACTTCATATTGTCTCACAGGCATGAGATTATGTTATGTAGAATAGTGATAAGCAAGGTGAGTAACAGATATATCTTTGTATGTCAAATAAGCAACATATTTCACTGTGCTCTATGTACTGCACTGTCTTGCAACTTTGACAGTTAGCAACAAATGTCTGTATACCTCTTGCAATCAACTACAGATGTACACACTGTCCTATATCTTATGCACCCATTTGATGCCTAGTTGCGACTCTGTTAGGTGACGCAAACCACTCTCTTAATATGCATATAAGATGACAATCACCAAGCTGGATGCTTGTCAGTTTTATGGAACGAAGTACGCAATCTCAATCTATGGCTGTCTTTGGCTTGATTTTTCTACATAATAATGTCTGGTATCTTTATGACTGCAAAAAGGGGGGGGGGCACATGGCACAACTCCTGTGCAAGGGACTGCACACTATATTCATTAACATACTAAGCAGATCACAAAACATATAGCCAAATCCTGCTGGTGTGTACTATTTAGAATAGTGTCTTCTTGTGACTGTTAAGGCAGACATTACTGACTCATTGCCAGTGGTGACAGAAGCTTTCAGATAATTTGTACCTCTAATGGAAGAATTGCCAGATTTGTTACATTCAGTAGCTGAGGTAGACTGGAAAAATAAAATAATGTCAAATAATCTCAATAATCAATGAATCATTTGCAGATCCTAAATTGTAAACAACTGAACATTACGAAGTATAAAAGGTAGTTGGTCAGTGCATGAGCAAAACATAGCTCTACAGCTTAATCCAAAGTCAAATATGTTGGTGAGGTCCATAAATGTGTGTGTGTGTGTGTGTGTGTGTGTGTGTGTGTGTGAGTGTGTGTGTGTGTGTGTGTGTGTGTGTGTGTGTGTGTGTGTGTGTGTGTGTGTGTGTGTGTGTGTGTGTGTGTAAGAATGTGCGTCTATTGTAAATTATAAGCAAGAGTATTTTAAAACCTTTTTGAAATCTGGTATTTCTTTACAAATTATCATTACAGAGGTTTTATCAACCACTGTCTAAATACTAGGGACAAGAGTTTATTAGTTCACCTGCCTAGTGTTAACACAAAAGCAAAGTCTTTATTTTTTCACTTTACGGCTGGGTTGACCATGAAATACTTTACCTACAGATATTACGTGTGCAAAAAAATATATATTAATATTTAAGCCTTTATTAGATCCATGTTTCAAATATTTGTTATATATAACAGGGTCAAAAATTAAGCAAGCCCTTCCTTGGTCTTTATAGGTCCTGGGGCTTGAAATGCATTTCACTGAATCACTGAATCACTGAATGAATATTCTAAACACTGTATTTTAATATATTGCATAGAAGAAAATTTGAAAACTTGTATCTTGCAGTCATTATATGTGTAGCTTGAATATGCCTTAGTATATCAAGTCAGTGGTACCTAGTTCAGCAATGTTGACATGCAGCTTAGGCTAAATGCACTACTTTTAACATGTAACCTGTCGTCAAAGTAGACACTAGCTACCATGAAATATTTTTAAATGAAATGCCTCAATAAAGCCTTCATTTGAAGTGAAAAGCTCCTTCCAACACATCTTGAAGTACTCCTGTGTTTTCTTCTTATTAAAAAGGATGGCGCTTAGAATAACAGAATCATCCCAAGCCCCAAGGGCTGATACTCCCAACAGTTTACCAGAAGGTGCAGACACATGCCATAAATCTTCTCCTACTGTTTGAAAAGTATCATGTAAGGATGCTTCCAACTGCTTCTTATTCCCTCATCTCATCTCCAGCAACTGTAATAATGACCTAGAAACATTTTGTTAGCATATGTATGGTGTAAAATAATACAAAATACAGCCTGCATGCATACAGCTTTGGAAATGAACAGAAATAGCTTTCACAGTTAACTAAAGTTCATATAATTCCATCACACAGCATTTCTAATTCAATCAGAAAGGATATGGAAAGTTTACAGTTTACGATGATGTCATGGTATATGGTTGATGTCAGCTCTCTCCAGGAACTCCATTAGAGAAGATTTCCCACCATTTAGTGTACATTTGATATATAGATGAAGCTCATATTCTGTGCTCCAATATTATGCAAAGCTGTTTAAGGTCTCTTACAGCATTAAAACTGAGACTGGCTGTTTACTGCAACTTGAATTGTTACTCTGCTTCTTGGTAGGACATGAATTTGTCTTTACTGAGCAAATGCAACGCTCTTCAAGTGAGTGCTTTTGGGCCTCTTGATCTAATTTTATTGCACAATTCAATTTTCATATCTCATTAATCCTTGCACAGTCAAGCAACAGGGACACACTCCCATCTGTCACTAATTTAGAAAAGCATTCCCTGATCTTTTTTTTTATCATTTTGCCCTCTCCCTCTTAGATTTTTCATTTTTTCTGTTAAATGACTGGAGATTATAGTAAGTGAGTAATGCCATGCATTGCATTACAGTTTCTTACTTCCTATTTCTCAGGATATGTATGTTGATACAAAATATATTTTTGAACTAGCTCTCTAACTGAATTAGAGTAGTATTTACAAGTGGTCCCTAATTTTAGGCATTTGTCCCCCATAACTTTTGGCTCTGTCAAGAATTATTGAGAAAAGAGGTTGAAGGGGATGAATGGGGGCATTTTTAACAGTTTCAGATTTTGAGCTAAGAAAAACCATTTAACATTCACCATCATAGTCTTAAATACAGTGCAAGCTACAAATGAGATGTTAAGGATGTCAAGTATAGTTCCTTATCTGGGATGGTGCTCTCAGCCAATATGTCAAGACCATTCTTTTCAATGCGATTTAATGGCTCATACTGTCCTAAGTCAATGCTTTTCTGAGAAGCTTGTGAGTTTTGAGGACTGATAATATCCACAAGGATGAAACTGCAACATTACAGGATAACAAATAAGTGCTTATGTCTATCAATCGTAACCACCTTCTTAGACCATGATCTTGTATCTCACTCTTGGATGACACAGACTGCAAAAGAACTGGACGGTCTCCTTCCTTATCTAGAAATATTGTTTAAGGGGTGCAAAGCCAACCTTAATGATCATTAGGTCATGCTCCATGCCTTAGCGGTATCATACGCATTAGTCTGAGACTATGTCTATGATAATAGCATTCACCATGAAAGAAAACATTCCTGTTTCCCACATGATTTGCATAAATAGTGCACAAATTGTCTGTTTCAACAAATAGGAAGCAATACTGTCACAACAATAGGATGACTACCTAGCTTCATGATGTCTGCATTGAGTTAAGAAACCAAAACTAGTTTTACTATGTGTATCAGTACTAATTGCTGAGCACCACCTATAAACTGATTACTTTATGTAATAAGGAGCCTGTGGCTAGGAAGACAAATCCTGTGATGAGCCTCTACAAAAATTCCTCATGAATACTTAATATTGGGCGATATTAATAAAGATCAGCAAACCATTCAGTCTGAAAATCCAACCAATAATACACATCTGTACAAGTTCACCCACTTACAGCACACCAACTTGATTTAACAAACCACAACCTGACATTCAACCCTCAGTTGGATCCTACTGTCTTCTGGAAAGCAAATCCCATACCACTGAGGTCTGTTAGATGGGTCTATATTATAATATTGACATCCGTAAATGTCGAATCCCACTTGTTCGACACAAAAATGTCGAACTCCAAAATTCCTGAATGGCTAAATCACCGATTTCTTTCCAATAGAAAGAAATTGGTTTGCCAGACACCAACAACACAGAAAAACAAACATATTTAATTGGGGGGGCTTCATTGTGCCCCCCGCACTCCCCTAATTAAATATTCTAACTACGAGACTGCATTATAGTCAGGGAAAGGGCAGGTGTAACAGAACGGCCAACCGATAAATCTGTGATTTGGCCGTTCATCAGAAACTTTGGAGTTCGACATTTTCATGTTGAACAAGTGGGATTTGACATTCTAAAAGGTCAATATCATAATATAGACCCCTATTAGACAGCCTAAGTGATCAGTTTCCAATTTATACCATTTGGAGCCAAAGCTGTGACCCCAAAAACACATCACTACATTCTGGTAAGGAAACTTACTACTTTTCATGCAGACATTTTTATTAAAACTCCTTAACTAGCAATTAATAAAGACTCTCCCCATAGAAGATGCTGTCTCACTTTGTGCTAAATAAAATTTTACTAGGTGTTTTAAATAAAATATTCCCTGTTAGAACAAAACGAGTTAAAGTCAACAGTACTGCTCCATGGCTATCCTTAGCAACTAAACAGCTTATGAAAAAAGAGACAAAACCTGGAAGATCTGGACAAAAATAAATAAACGAATACATAAATAAATGAAATAAATAAATAAATAAATAAATAAGAGCAACTT
Source organism: Protopterus annectens (assembly GCF_019279795.1). Lineage (NCBI taxonomy): Eukaryota > Metazoa > Chordata > Ceratodontiformes > Protopteridae > Protopterus > Protopterus annectens. The sequence continues at coordinate 296,501,042 of NC_056749.1, read as the reverse complement.
CTGCTTTACTAGCATATAGAAACTAAGAAACCTAACAAAACAACTTCTCACTAAAGACAAGAAAAGCAGTACTGAACCACACACACACACACACACACACACACACACACACACACACACACACACACACACACACACACACACACACACACACACATTAATTTAATAATCTAAAACTGTTCTGAACCTCAATCAGTAGTCTGTTAAATCTAGAGCAAGCTACACATCTGACACCCATCACCCAGAAACAACGTGATAACACGGGTAACCAATTTATTATCTACTTTATACAGACAGGTCCATCATTAATCAACCAGGCAACTAATTATCTCTTGAAGTCAGTAATATAACCTCCTTCAACATTTTTCCTTCCAACCAGTTTCCCACAGATACCATCATAAAATACTTCAAAAATGAAAGCAAACTACAACTGCCCCTGGCAATTTTTCTGGTGAACATATTAAAGTAGTTCTGATAAATTGATCCATGTTGGATAATAAAGCTCCATGTTATGAAAAAGTCTTTCATTATTCCACTGTGCAAGTGCTGAATCAATACAGATATTTCAAACCGTCGGCCAATTGATATTTTTTCTCCCCTATCAAAAATATAAAAAATGCATTTATACAAAGCTTCTCAGCTATCTAATACATAACCGGCTTTTATCTTTAACCCACCAGAGCTTCCATTCTCAGCACAACAGAACTACTGTTTTGCTGAATTTTGTTAACATTGTCAGCAGCCATAGAAATGCCAAAAGTGTGCTTTCCATCATCTTTCCAGATTTATCAAAAGCTCTTGATGTCTCTGACCAGAAATGTTTACATCAGCTCTCATCCTTAAGGCTCTTTATTTCTTTGCAGCAATGGTTACATAGGTACCTCTTAAAAAGAACACAAGCAGCCAAATTAAAAAAAAAAGATTTCTCCTTTTTCTTGACTGCACCTATTTGTGTCCTGAAAAGATCTATGGTTGGCCCCATATGTTTCAAGATATTTATCAATGCACTTTAAACTGCAACAAAATATGCTATCCTAGTTAAATATGCTGATGACTTGACCCAAATCTTCTCTGCCAGAATTCTTTGTAAACTGTATGATTGAAACATGGCTAAATAACTCAAACCTACTTCTAAACCTAAAAATAAATACAATAAAATGAGTGCTCTATACCTTCCACAACATATCTCTGTGTAAGTACCACTATTCACTATCGCTTTTGCCGACAAGTAAACCACACAAAATTACTGTGAGTCATCATAGATGACCAGCTGTATCATATGTCTTTAAAATAAAGACTCGTTTTAAAAAAAAAAAGATTATATACATTATACATTATACAGAGTAAAACCTGTTTTGTGATGATTGACTGGCCCTAAATAGTATTGGATAAGTTGGGCAGGAAAACAAGAAAGATGCTTCATGCTTATCAAATGATATATACAAATAAGTGTAAGCCAGGTTTATATATTCCACATTCTGAAGGAGGTACGGTCCTGCTCAAAATTGACTAAACATATAGAGCTACAATTGTAGGACTGCATACATATCTATTCACCTCACCAGATTCAAACAAAGTGAAACTTGTCAAACATGAAGAAAACAAATATAAGATGAATTCCCTACTTAGATTAGCAGAAGCATATTGTTGTCAAACAGGTATGGAAACCAAAGCAGAAGTAGACAAAAATCAGGCAGCAACTGAATGTGCCAAAAAACAAAAGAAAGAATATCAGGCAAAGGATCAGATGAGAAGGCAAGAAAAGTGGAATAGGCATACACAAAGTTGCATGTACAGATTAGGATCTGATGTAGGAATGGTTAAGGAGAGGTGAATATAAACCAAAAAATGAAAGGTTAATATTAGTGGCCCTGAGTTAGTGGACTACATATACATTGGTTTACAAAGTCCATTGAACATGTGAGAGAAATAGACAAATGCAGGTTCTGTAAAACAGAACTGGAAACAGTCACACATTATGTTGCTGGTTGTGATAAACTAATGGCAGAGGGCCTGTATACTGAAAGGCATATAATGTGGCAAGACTATTGCATTGGGGATTGTGTAGCATTGGAAACATGAGCCACAAAGCATTATAGAGACTGATGAAGTTTATATCACATGGGATCATCCATTACCAACAGTTCAAAAAATAGATGCAAAAAAAAAAAACAGTTACAGTAGTCCATGAAAAGAAGATAAAAGTAGCATTTATCACTGATTTGCTACACCTAGAGATTACAGTGTCTTACTTACAGAAAGAGACAGAAAGTCATAAAATAGCAATATTTGCAAGCAGAAACAAGGGCACTGTGGAAGAAGGATAAGCAGACAGTTCCAATAGTAGTAGGAGTAATGGGTTTTATAAAAAATAATTTATAGTCTTATTTAGACATGCTACTGATACATGTATCACCATTGCAGAAGGAATTAGTTCTGGGCATATTGTGGGTTCTATGGAGAACACTTTTGGCTAACATCAAAGAATGAAACAATACTAATTTCACAAACTTTAATTATATTTTGACTTAGGAATGGAGTCCATTCCTATCATAGTATTAGAAATCCAAAAGACTTGAAGAAATTAAACTGAGCACAAACCTTCCTTACTAGCATGGTCAGAAGACAAATAGCCTCATCTTTCTTACTATCATCTCTCCTCTATGCTGCCCTAACCTTCACAATCTTTGAACTATCCAAAATTGAAAATCATTATAATAAAATATGAAAGCCATATAGAATTGTCTCTGAACCTGCTCAACACCCCACATTTTACTATAATATTAATATGTTCTGCCTTACCAAGTTCATTCACTCACTTCCAGTTGTTTGAATTTCTGTTCACTAATCACAAGATTGACTATCTACTTTACAAATACACTAATACAATTCTTCACTTGCTCATTGTTCAACATCGACAAATGCATAAGTAGTGTCACTCATCCTTCTCTAACATACATGACAAGCAGGTGTGGTAGTTGGTTTAGATTAATTAATACATAGAAACATATCAGGATAGATAGCAGTATTATAAAATATAAACAAACTGATTAACAGAGAGCTTACAGATATACATGCTTATATCTCAATAGCTTACTACAAAATGGCAGTCAGGCTCACATATGCTCAGTATTTATACACTTGTGCAAGCCCTTGGATAGCTTCTTTTTTTTTCCAATACACTTTTTATTGTTTTTGTTTTCCAACCAAAATATTCAGACATTACAGCATAAAAAACAACAAAGAGTAACAATTATTTACAATGATCACATAAAAACTTACTGAAACTAAAAGCTAAAAATTTCACCATTCCTGAGGGTACAGGGAATACCAAGACATGATGATGACTCTTGGTTCTGTCAAAAATGATACAATACCCCTGTTTCAGAATGAACTAAAGTTATTTTTCTCATTAAAAAAAAAGTGAAATAAAAAGCTTGTTTTATATCATGTGTATGATGCTTGGTTTGTGTAGGCAGGATAACCATACTTGAAGAAGGGTTTGTGAAACTCTGAACTATGTACAACTTATACTATTTACAGTGTTGGATGCCATCCATTTGATGTTAATCTTGAAGCATGTTATGTTTGAGCAATATACTCATTGTGTTTAGTATATAAACTTTTTTTGAGTGCCACCTGAATTGTATTTAAGTTTATGGCTTTTATTTGCATGTTAGAATTGTGTTTAAAAGAGAGTTCCAGTGTATTTGAAAATGTGTTCTTTTTTTGTGCTTTTTGTAACTAATTTGTGGGAGGTGATATACTTAACTGCCATGTCTTTAAAGTTTCCCCATGAGATTTTGTTATTAACCCAATTTTTAGTTATATAAAATTTAAGTAGGGCACATAATGTTACTAAGATATGTTTATGCATTCCATTGATTGAACAAGGGATTATGTGCAGAATCATTGTTTCCCAGGAAAATGTGATTTTTTCGTATCCAATTTTTTCAAGTTGTGCTCTTAGGGAACACCAGACTTTGAAAATATTCTTACAGCTCCAAAAGATATGGAGGATATCTACATTCTCTCTGGAGCAAAAAGGGCACAGCTGTGGTATAATATGCATTATTTATTTTTATTTATTTATTTTACATTTGTTAACCTGGATGGTCCGACTGGATACATGTCCTTTTTCAGTGAAGGCCCGGGGAGAAAAGCTCCAACAGATTTACACTGATAATTAGGTATAGTAAATGAGCTGAAAGAACTTAACAAAAACATAGGCTATTTACATACAAGTACAAGACTGCCATTACTATTTCTGAGATTACTACAAATGTAACATTAATAACATATTAGCAAGGACGGTAGGCAGTATAATGACATAGAGTTAGACAGGATACATATTTCTTTATCACAGTATACAAAGTACTTATCATCTTTGCTAGTTGTTTATGTTTTAGTTAATGGCACAGAGCTAGTCTGGGTTTGAGCAAGGACATAGCCAGTGTGACTTGAAGTGGAGTTTTAGACTATTTTTGAATTGACTTAGAGAAGTTGCAAGCGTGATGTTATTTGGGAGAGAGTTCCATATTTTACCAGTGGTGTTGGCAAATAGCGCGTCACCACCTAGGTTGAGAGATTTAGTTGTTTGGTCAAGGAGTCTGTTTGCTGAGCGAAGGCAGCTTAGATTGGAGTAGGGAGTCATTAAGTTTTTTAGTGCTGGGGTATTCTCAGGTTGTTTAAGGATTTTGAAGGCCTCTATGAGTTGGGACTGGTGAAGAAGGTGTGGGAATTCTATCCATCCAAGCTTTTCCAGGTTAGTACAGTGGTGTGTTCTGTAGGGTAGGCCTGTAACGAACCTGGCAATGTGATTATAGCAGGATGAGAGCTTGGCCAGATCAGATTTGTTAAGGTGAGTGAGGACAGGAGAGGCATATAGTAGGGTAGAGAGAAGGTGTGAACGGGCTGTGGCTGCCCTGGCATTCGGGGTAAGGAAGGCTTTAATTCTATATAGGGTCCCAAGTTTCTTGTTGACTGACTTAATGGCTTGGTTGATATGTATATCAAATCTGAGTTTATTGTCAATGTTTACTCCTAATAGCTTTGTATAGGTGTCTGGGGAGATGATGGTCCCATTATTGGATTTTATAGTGAAGTTTTCAGTCGGAGATCTATTGTTTGGGTAGAAGAGAAGTAACTTGGTTTTGTTTGGATTTAAGATCAGGAGATGGTTGGCAAGCCAGTTTTCGACTTTGGTGAAGCTATGTTGGGTGGTAGTTAGTAGATTTGCAAGAGAGGCATTGGCACATATTATAGTCGAGTCATCTTCATATTGAATGCAGGTGGCTTCAGGGATGACTGTTTGGATGTCGTTTATGAAGACTGAAAAGAGGAGAGGTCCTAATATGGAACCTTGTGAAACTCCTATGGTATTTGGTAGTAGGCAGGAGAGCTTGTTTTGCCACATTACTGCTTGTTGTCTCCCAGTGAGGTAAGCTTGAAACCAGTCAAGAGCTGGAGTATCTAGACACAGGGTTTTTAAAGTATATAGAAGTAACTGATGGTTTACCATATCGAAGGCTTTCGATAGGTCCAGGAAGAGAGCGGAGGATATTTTTTTATTATTCCGGTTAAGATTAATGTTTTCAGTAAAAGAGAGGAGGGCAGTGGTTGTACTATGATGGGGTCTGAATCCATGTTGAGAGTCTGTGAGTAGTTTATTTTGGGTTAGATAGAGCATTAGTTGGTTGTGCATGCACTTTTCCATAATTTTGGCAAGTGGTGATAGTATGGCTATAGGTCTATAGTTGGATAGTTCTGTGGATGAACCTCCTTTGTGGAGTGGAATAACATAGGATATTTTCCAAATTGAGGGGATTGAGGCCTCAGTTATGGTTCTGTTAATTAGGATTGAGATAGGGTAGGCTGCGACATCTGCAGCAATTTGCAGGTATTCAGCCGGCAGAAGATCGGCTGAAAGGGTGGTTGGCTTCAGTTTTTTCAAAAGGGATCTGATAAAGGATGTGGACACTGGATGGAAGTTAAAAGAGAGTGGTGAGTCGGGTATAGTGTTTATAGAAGTGTGGGGAGGAGAAAGTTGGTTAGCTAATGACTGGATGGTTTCTGTGAAGAAAGTATTGAATGAATTGGCTATATCTTCTTGGCTCTTGTCAGATAATGTTCCTGGTGTTGGAGTAGTGGATTTGCCTGGTTGGAGAAGTTTATTTATGCCTGCCCAGTACTTTTGAGGGTTATTCTGATGTTTATGTTGCAGATTGTAGAAGTAATTTTTCTTATCTAGTATGATGGCTTTTTTAGTCTCATTTCTAGGTTGTTGGAATTTGATACGATCTAGGGGTAGTTTAGTAGTGCGCCATTTATCCCACGCTTTGTCTCTAGTTGTTATTTTGGTTTTGGTGTCTGTTGTTAGCCAGGGTGCTAGTTGAGTTTTAATTCTTATTGAGCGTTTAGGGGCATGCGAGTCAAGTATAGTAAGGAATGAATTGTTAAATGATGACACTGCCTCATCAAGGGGAAGGAACTTTAGTTTTGTCCAGTTACATGATTTGAGTTCAAGTTGAAATTTAGTTGGGTCAAAGTTTTTCTTGGATCTGATAGACCTATAAATAGGTAAGCTTGTACAATTAATTTTGTCTTTCATGATGTATGTGAGCAGGTGATCACTAAGATCATTAGGGAGAGTTCCAGACATATAGTTCTGGGGATGACTGTTGATGAGTATCCAGTCTAGTATACTCTCTTTTTGGTTATTGTTACCTGTACGTGTGGTAGATGATATTATCCGAGAGAATCCATGTAGGTTAACAGGGATGGGGTTGGACTGTGCTGTGCATTGGTTCCAGTCAATATTAACATCGCCCAGGACAATGGTTTCTTGAGGGTAGTTGTTGGCTATCCAATGTAGAATGACTCTAGTGTTTCTACATTGTTCCCAGGGGGAATATAGGTGACAATTAGGTTAATGCCCTTATGATTATTTAGTAGAATTTTTAGAGCTAGTATTTCAGCGTTAGAGACCTGGGGTGGTTGTATAGGGTTAGTTATGATGTTAAGTGTGCTATTATATAAGACGGCTATTCCACCTCCTCTTTTCTTTACTCTATCTGCCCTAAGTATATTGTAACCAGGAGGCAGGATCTCATTGTCTTTGGTTGATGGCCGGAGCCATGTTTCAGATAGACACATTATGTTGGGGAGGTATGTGGCTAGTACAGCATGCAGGCTATGTATCTTATTGTTTAGGCTTCTAATGTTTAAGTGGCATATTAGGAGGGAGTTGACCAGTCGGTGGGAGAGTGGTGGGCTGGTAGGATTTTGAGTTAAGGTTGGGCCTGGATTAGGATGGATGTCCCCATCTTTGGTTATGTTTTTTCTTAGATACGCTAGTAGTCTAATAACTTTGAATAGTAGTTTTAGTTCATATTTGGATTTTGGTGTTGATTGGAGTGGTTTTTTTTAGAAGCAAGTGGTTGGAATTTATAATTTTTGGGGTAGTGTAGTAGTGGGCAAGTTCCGCAGTCAGTGGAGGTAGGGGGGTCTTGGTTTGGCATTTTGGATAAGAGAAACCTACGAATGTGAGATTTTCATAGCTAGTAAGAAAGTATGGCAGAATTAAGAGTGGTAAGATAAGAGGAAGGAGTTTATAATTATTTATAGACATGTTATATGTCATCAATGGGTGGGGTCAATGTGCTTCAGAGGAATAGTAGTGGTTAAACAGTAAAGTGGTGGGGGGGAGGAAATTGGAGAGGAAGTTGTGTAGGTTGGAGAGGAAGTAGGGGTGTGGCCTAGTGGCTATAAATGTAGACACAGTGGGGGCGGGTGGGATAAGGGGGCAGGGAGGGGAGCGAAGCGAGCCCGAGCGTAGCGAGGGCGAAGCGGAGCGGGGCTAACCCAGTCCCAGTTTTTGGTCCTATGAGTGGGGTAAATAGTCTGATAGTGTAAGTAAGCAGATTGGAGTACAGGCTTGAAATTCAACATAAACATATACAGTTGTAAAATGTCTAATACAATTCAACATAAATAGGCATTTACAGTTGTAAAACACTTACTGGAGAGACACTGAGCCTTCATGGGGCCTGTAGCAGAGTGGATTGTAGTTTTACAAATGGTGCCTGCCACAGGTAATATTTATTAACTCTGGGATTGTCTTAAGGTAATAAACAGGGAAGGGGAGGGGAGAACAAGGGTGTGAGCAGGCAGTTCTTTGTACTGCTGCTAATGAGCCAAAGCAAGACAAGTATGTGTTAAGAACAATCACAATTGACCAAGGACTGCTCTGAAACTGTAAGTCTTGTCTTAATTTCTCAGGTGGAAAACCAGAATAACCTTGTATCAGTAGGCTACTGTGGTATAGTTTAAATAAACAAACACACAGTATTGATCAGTTATTGATACTATTTGCTAACAGAAGGGAATAAGAGAAAGTGGAAGATGTGTGTGTGTGTGGTGGTGGTGGTGGTGGGGGGGGGGGGAGCTGCTTACAGCCAAAGCACAGTGCTCTCCAGGGGAAAATGAAGATTGGCTCAAACAGTTAGACACATACTCAAAGTTAACTGTAGCTGTTTGCAGACAGTTCAGACCCGGACTGCACTTTTCTTATAGGAATGTTAAAGGTGGTACCGGAGTTGAATACTTAAAAGTGGTGTTAGGTTCAAAGTTAACTGTAGCTGTTTGCAGACAGTTCAGACCTGGACTGCACTTTTATTATAGGAATGTTAAAGGTGGTACCAGAGTTGAATACTTAAGAGTGGTGTTAGGTTCAAAGTTAACTGTAGCTGTTTGCAGACAGTTCAGACCTGGACTGCACTTTTCTTATAGGAATGTTAAAGGTGGTACCGGAGTTGAATACTTAAGAGTGGTGTTAGGTTCAAAGTTAACTGTAGCTGTTTGCAGACAGTTCAGACCCGGACTGCACTTTTCTTATAGGAATGTTAAAGGTGGTACTGGAGTTGAATACTTAAGAGTGGTGTTAGGTTCAAAGTTAACTGTAGCTGTTTGCAGACAGTTCAGACCCGGACTGCACTTTTCTTATAGGAATGTTAAAGGTGGTATCGGAGTTGAATACTTAAGAGTGGTGTTAGGTTCAAAGTTAACTGTAGCTGTTTGCAGACAGTTCAGACCTGGACTGCACTTTTCTTATAGGAATGTTAAAGGTGGTACCGGAGTTGAATACTTAAGAGTGGTGTTAGGTTGGAGAGACACTGAGCCTTCATGGGGCCTGTAGCAGAGTGCATTGTTCTTAATCATCATTTATGTGTAGATTAGGTTTTTCAAAGATGTTAGTTTTAAGGTATTGTTAATAGCTTCTTGTTTTTGTGCTGTTGTGATACTTTTATTAATGTTTTCCCAGTATCTTCAGTAAAGTAACGCAGATTGGTGTTTTATCTTGTTTATTGATTTATAAGACTTTGAAATCATTTTCTCCTTAGCTGCTAATGCTTTGATTATATTTTGGGTAGTTTCTATATTTTGTGTATCTATTTTGTAGTTTGAAAATTTCAACTTTACTAGTGATATAATTTGTTGAAGAATAGGATTATAGCCGCCTGGTGTCTTTAATTGTGTTCTTAAGTTTTCAAGTGCTGCTTCCTTGTGCTGTAAAATATGCCATACCATTAAGTCTTTAATTAATGGGAATGGTTTGAAATCGATCATTTTGTTATTTAACTTGATGTTCAGGTTCACGTGTATGGGTTGTAGCAGACTTAGTGAGTTCTGTAGGTTGACAGAGGTAAATAAAGATTGGAAAGCCATAATTTCATTTTTAATTATTGGGTGTAGTTTGCCAAAAATGTTATGGTTGGTGTTAAGAAAAGGGGTAGCTTTGGGGTTTATATTTAAGGAGTGTAATAATTGGACCATATTTTAACTCATGTTGGGTACCAAATCTTTTTAGTTGTATCATATTTTGATATTTGAATTAACCAGTTTGCTTTGATAATAAGGTAATACAGATTAAAATCTGGGAGCCCCAAACCTCCTTTTATGTTTGGTATTGTGAGTTTTTGGTAACATATTCTTGTTGTTTTAGGGTGCCATAGGAATTTGGAGAAGGCCTTTTCCATTGATGTGAAACATTTCTTTGGTATTTTAAGACTAATAGAGTTTAGCTGAAATAGTATTTTAGGAAGGATATTCATTTTAATAATGGCTGATTTTGACACAAGGGATAGGTTTAGTTTTTCCCATCTTGAGATGTCTTGCTTAATATTTTTACGTGTTTTTAAGAGATTTGATTTATACATTTCTTTGTAGGTGTGGGAAATATTTATGCCTGCATATTTTAGCATGTAGTTTAGAGGTATGCCAACTAAGGGGAAACAAGATGTGTTATGATTTAGTGAGTTAAGAGGAAAGATAGAGGATTTTTGGGGGTTCATGTTGTAATTTGCTATTTTGGAGAATTGTTCAATTGAAGGTATTATTTTGCATAAGTCTGTGTTTGGGAGTTCAAAATATAGGTTTAGGTAATCAGCAAAAGCTAAGTATTTTACTATTGTGTTGTAAACATTTGGGAGGCGGTGGTAAGTGTTGTGGGTAATGTGGAGTAACAGTGGTTCTAAGTATATGTTAAACAAGAATGGATACAGGGGGCATCCTTGGCGGGTGCCATTTGTTATTTTGATGGGTTGAGAGTAAACCTTGTTGATGCATAGTGTGATGATGGCATTGTTGTAAATCATTTTAATAGTTTCTATAAAGGATGGGGGAAAATTGAATGTGACATTGTTAAGAAGAGGAAATCCAGGTCTATGTTATCAAAAGCTTTTGAGGCATTTATTGTAAGTGCATATCTTGGATATTTATCCTTAGCTAAGAGGGAGATTAAGGTGTCTAATGTGCAGGTGTTATCACGTAGTTATCTTTTTTTCATAAAGCCCATTTGTTCTAGGGAAATAATTGTATCCAGTGTTTTTTGTAATCTATTCGCTAACAGCAAAGTCAAAATTTTTATGTCAAGATTAATAAGAGCAATAGGCCTGTAATTTAAAGGGTTTAGTTTGTCAGAGTTTGACTTTGGTATTAAAATTGTCTTTGAATTAAGTATTTGTCAGTGAACCCATATTTTATGATATGGGTTCACTGACAAATACTTAATTCAAAGTATTAAGTATTTGTCAGTGAACCCATATTTTATGATATGACTGCAAAGTCTTAACAGGATTGGAGCTAGTATGTGACTGAATTTTTTTGTAAAACATTGACGTAAATCCGTTAGGACCTGGGGATTTTTGGTCTTTAGTTTTTTGATTGTTGTCTTGATTACACTGGTTGATAACAGACTATCTAATAAGTCATACTGTTCTTCATCAAGGTTTGGGAATTTTAAGTTGTTTAAGAAATTTTCTTGTATGTTAGACATATGGTGTTGTTTTGCAGGGTTATATATATTGTTATATATGTCCCAGAAAGAGTTGATCGTATCAACTTTTTTATATAAATTTCTCTCTTTATAGTGCATTTTTGGAATATTTTGCAGAGCTTTCTTTATGTTTATCATATTTGCTAGTACCTTAGAAGGTGTTTGCGCCCATTCAGAGTATTTATAAATGAGTTTTAACTCATTTAATGAGCGTTTATGTAGCTGTATTGAGTAAAATTCTTTTCTGATTTGATATAATTTTCTTTCTAGTTCTTGTGAATAATAGGATTGAAGTTGTTGTTTGATGCTGCTGTACTGCGTTTTGAGCAAGCTAGTTTGTTCTTGCTCTTGTTTTTTGTATAGTGAAGCTTTCTGAATTAGGATTCCCTTTAGTACTGTCTTAGTGGTTGCCCATTGAATATCTAGTAGAATTTGGGTTTGCAATGCATCTTGATCTAATTGTATTATTGTTCTACCTGTTTCCTCGACTACCTCTTTATGATTTAAAAAGTTGTTGTTTAGATACCATTTATAAGGACCACCCTGTTGAGAAGTCTGACAGGTTGTGTTGATTGTTATTGTGATTTTGGAGTGGTCAGAGATTATTCTTTTATTATTCTCATATTTTTGACATTTCTTGGAGAGATTAGAGGAGATCAGGAAATAGTCTATTTTTGACCAGACTTTATGCAGAGGGGAAAAGAAAGTGCATTTGTTCTTTGATCTGTCATGGTCTATAGTTAGATAAGGGTCAACAAGATTTAAACTTTGTATGAGGTATTTTAGGGCAAAAGTGACCTGGATTGGTTGCTTTTTGTTTTTGTTAGAGCTATCACTTAGTGGGTCAGTTAGACAATTCCAGTCCCCCCTATAATGATGGAATGACTGGAACAATTTAGGAGTAAGTTATAGAGTTCATATATAAAGAAATGCTGATTTGAACAGGGACCATGAATATTCAAAAAGAGAGTATGATTTTTTGCTTGCTGATATGTACTGGTGAAGAGACACCATCTGCCATTCATGTCATAATTGCTATTGGTTATGTTCTCATGGAAGGATTATTTAATTATAATTGTAGTTCCTTTTGAGGCAGAGCTGTCCCCTGATGAAACGATTTGTTTGGTCCATTTTCTTGAACTGATTTTTAACCACTGATCTTTATTAAGGTGTGTTTCTTGTAAGAATATGACATTGGATTTGCTTTGGTAAACTAAATGTAAGATTAGATTTAACTTTCTTCTATCATCTAACCCATTTACATTCCATGTATCAACTATAAACATGGCTAACTTATGACTATTGTAAATTTTTTAATGTGTGGCCTTGAATTATTTATACGTACTTATGTGATTGTGTAAAATGTGGAATTGTTTTTTGGGTAACATGCATTTATTTAGGATGGCGTCCAACTTATATTCACCTACCTTAATGCCTGCCCACTTATCTCCCTTCCTCTGTATGATAATCAATTTTATATTTGGTTCATTGTTTGTGTAACTTCTAGAAAACTTATTGTATAGTGGGTATAGGGAGATATTGAAAAAAAACTTTACTTCGTTCCAAGTATCACTAAACATTCCTGACATACATTGCTTGCTCCATAATGAAGTATACACTCTGAAGCATAATTACAAATTTTGTAAATTATTCCACAGGTATGGGTATTACAAGTTTATAAAGTGTTGTGGATTTTGAATGGGTGTATTGTATTTACAGCTTTGGTTAAGATGTTCTTTATTTGTTCACTAAAATAAGTAACATTTTGTTACATCAGTTAAATATATTAACTTTTACTACCCAAGGGCTTTAGCCTATTGAATCTAAGACTAAGGGGGAGTGCACATATTCAAATCATGTTACCTTGTATTTATCTTTCTTCTGCAAAAAATAATTTGTATATGCGTCTAGTGATATTTGTGTTTTAACTTTTGTGTGCATCCCTAATTATGTATTGTGCTTATAGTTAGTTTGTACATGCATTAGTTTCTGTTCCAAAGTCTAGCTTCCCTTTGGGATTATTTAGGAAATGTCTTTGTTAGATTTGTTTCCCCTTTTGTTGATGGTTTTGTTCTGTTCATTTCTATTGTTAATAAGAAAGTAAATACAGCAATTTAGTTTTAAACTGTAAGTAGTTATGTTAAAATTATCAACTTGCTTGTTAATACAGTTATATAGTAAAGTCAACACCTGCAAACCAACCAGGTTCTTATCATGTAGTTGAACTTTAACAAGTTCAAACCACATATGGTCGAGACCATACATTCGAATTTGTAAACATTTGAGCATTTGGATGGAAATCTACATAAGCGGAGGTTTCCATTCACTTCAATGTAGTGTGATCTCAGAGTTGGTATATTTAAGTAGCAGGGGGTGCAAGGGGGCTTCCCTCCCTGCTTACAACAATTTATTTTGCTGTCCGTTGTTTTTTTATTTTTTTTTTTACGTAGTTGAAGTTCTGTAACTTCAAACATAATGGTTCGACCATTAGGTGTTCGGAGTTATGGAACTTCGACTATGTGATATAGACACAAACAAACCATCAAACAGTTGCTTAAATTGTCTTTAGCTTCATGCTGATTTGTATTGTAAATTCCTGCATTGAAAACTGTTTTATGTACTGGTTTAAACATACAAAACCTTCTACCATTTCTTGCAGCAAAAATTAGATTAAATTGTATTATTTAATGTTTCTGTTAACTATAAGGCAGTGTTAGCCTGCAGGTAAACCTTGGTAGCAGATACAGTCATGCTTGCTTTCTCAGATCACATTATTGTGCAGTACTTGAAGGTTTGACATTATGCTAACATCCATTATGTCAGTATCCATTTGGTTAATTAAAACTGCTAGATCTTATTCTAACCTTTTACGCTGTACTGTGAAAGATTAGCTTTATTAACTTTTCAAAAATTAGTTCTTTATTACCTTACAGATACTTTTCCTTTATTTTTGTATCAGATTTTTCAGTTTTGTGGAATCCGGTTGGTTTGTTGAACGTTTAATAGTCCTTGCAGCTCCCAGTAGTGCTTTGCTGTTCTTGACACTTTTAAGGAAGTTACCTTTGATCTCCCATCTCTGACTTGGTTTATGAAAGTACTGCTTCCTGTCTTGCGATCGTCCAAATGGCTCTTAGGACCAGTAAATAAGGTAAGTTTCTTGAACTTTGTTAATTCTATAATTCTTTTTCTAGTTAAAATGTCTGTAATGATTCTTCTGTCACAGCGTTTATCTTTTGTTTGATTGCTATATTAACAGCTGTCAGCATTATTAGTATTTACAGTTATGCAATCCTTTTGTATGAGTACATTACTTCTTATTTTCAGGTTTAGTTTAAATGCTGACAATGTATTTAGAGATGAAAAGTTTGGTTGTAGCATTTCAGGTATAAGTCATTTATTGCCAGGGGATACGTGTCGATTTAACTGCATTTTACAGTGGCAAGACGAGTTAACGGTTACCTTTGCAGTTTGAATTAGCCCTAATGAATTATATTTGCAGGAACCAACATATCTAGCAGAAGCAGTATGTAATCCTTAGTGTTTATGTAACCTTGCCTTAAAACATGAATTCTGAGTTCGGGTTCGTAGCTTTAGCTTACCAGCTACTGTTCTGTATTATTTATTTTCCTAAAGCGATTCACCAAAAGCTTTTATGAAAATGTTCTTTGCCTGTGATTTGTTTTGTATAAGGTGTTTTTGATCTTTGCAACTGAAGGAGAGTTTCTCCGGGTACTGCATTTGAAAATGGATATATTTTTTTAATTAGTATGAACAAAAGGGCACTAACGCTTGACATTCTTGCTTGATGAGAAGGGGAAGATCTTGTGTGATGCTTATTTTGTGTCTTCTCCATGTTAAATTTCTTTTCTGTTTAACTGCCATTAAGATCATGGAGATGTGTGCAGTATTGAGTATTTTTACATAGATTTGTCTTGGCGTAGTTTCATCCTGAGTTTTCCGCAGAGATCTGTGTGCTCGTTCGATGGTCATTTCTTTTGCTATGTTCTTGTTTTCAACCATTGCTTCCACAATCTCTTTTATTATTGCATTCAGTTGAGTTTGGTCAAAAACATCAGGCATGCCTCTTATAATTATGTTGTTCCTCCGGCTTCTTGCTTCTAGGTCGATTATTTTTAGCAGTTCTTTTATGATCTGTTCATTGGTTTTTATTTTAGACTTTAAAGTATTGATTTCTGTCGTGTTTTCCTCCATCTTAGTTTCATTTAGAGTTAGTCTAGCTGCGATCTGTTCAATGTTTGTTCCAACCGTGCTAAGCTTTTCTGAAAAAGGCTGTTTTAATGTCTTCAGCTGAGTATTTGTTGTCATTTTTTGATCTTAAAGATACTTTAGTGGGTTCGTGTTGTGCCTTGGTCATTTTTGTCTCTTGCTTGCTGTGTCTTTTTCTGGAGTCACAATTGTGGATAACTTCGTTTTAGTAGTTTGTGTTTCCATTTGTTCCTTACTTTGGTCTTGGGAGTTAGACATTTTGGTTTATCTTTTACTTTTGTTGAATTTTCTTTCCAGGCCCAGTTATTTGAAGAGGCCCTGCCATGAGGTCACTGTCACGAATGCCCTGCTGTCTTAGAAGGTACTTTACAAGTTTTGTTTTTAGCTTTTTAGTATGAAATAAAGCTATTTTCTTGCTTCTTATATGATGTAACTGCAGGAGTTATGCAGGATTGTTGATTTACATGTACGATAATGTGGCTAGGCAGCAGTTTTCTTTTTTGGATTTTGGAGCAGCAGCCTAATGCATGCCTAGTTGTCAGTGACCATCTTGGAAAAAAAGCCTTGGATAGCTTCTTAAAGGTACATACACACACATTGATCTACATACTTCATCTTAAAATTATTGCCCTTAGAAAAACAACATTGGAGCTAGATATGCGTTATTATAGAGATTAGAAATAAACACAATGTTCATGTCCAAGTTGCTGTGTATCTATTACATGGTCTGGAGATACAACCGAATCTGGCAACATAACAATCTGAACTGAATTTTGCGACAGGGACAGTCTTCGGTGAACAACTCATACCAGGAACGTCTGGATTCATCACAGGAATAGGAATGTTCTCCAGAACTTCCTCCTGAACAGGAACACTGGATAACTTACTGTGATATAAAGACTCTTTTTCAAAAGCTATGTGCTGTGGTATAGGCTCAGACACTGTATCAAATGTTTATGATTCCACCTAAACTCTGCTCCTTGCGATTCCACAATGTACGATCTCAGCACTGGGCAAATATTCTTCATGACTCCAATCCGATCATAACCATTGGACGTTTGCATCCTTACCACTTCTCCTTCTCATAATGCATTGAGTGGTTTGCTGGTCTTATTGTAGTAGGACTTCTGGGTTAAACACTTATTCAACAGACTGGTTTTCACGGACCTGTTGTTCTTGACACATGTTTCCAAAAATTGACTACTGATTAGTAATGTGGTTCTGTTTTGTCTCAACAGAAGTCTCTGGGGAAGGGAACCAAGATGTTTATCATAAGGAATATTTTTGAGATCCAAGAGATTCAGGAAAACATCACTATTGCACTTTGAACTGCATGTTTTGCCAAATCATTTGATTGCAGATACTCAGGGCTCCTTGTGACATGAGTAAAGTCCCATTCTTCGGTAAATATTTTGAATTGTTGGCTTGTAAACTGCATACCATTGTCAGAAATAACTTTGTGTGGACTACCATGGACTGCATGTACATCTTTACGTCAGCTCTCTGAGCGGTGCTGAAAGTTGGCTCAAGTCTGGAATGAACTTGCTTAGGTAGTTAACTATGCCAAGAAAATATTGCAGGTGTTGAACATTGTCTGGAGCTGGCATCTCAAGAATGGCTGTCTGTTTAGAAGGGTCTGGTTGTTGGCCTGAACTAGTAAATAAATGACCAACATAAGTTACTTCTCATAGCCTGAATTTGCACCTCTGTGGACTGAGCTTAAGATTAACACGAAATGTTCTTTTCTCAGGTTTCTGTCATACTCAGCTTCACTATTACCTCCTACTAGTATGCCATTTACAATAATAACACAAGGGTAACCAGAAAAAAGATGCTCCATTTCACGTTGAAAGACTTCATTTGCAGAATTTATCCCAAATGGGATTCTCAAAAATCTGTACCTGCCAAATGGAGTACTGAATGTAGTGAGCAATGATGATTTCTTGTCAAGTGGAATATAACAAAATTAACTCTTTGCATCTAAGACAGAAAAAGCAGTGGCATTTGGCATCAGAGCTGCAATGTCTTCAACTGCATGCATTAGATGATGAGGTCTTTTTAGTGCTTTGTTCAAATGGATAAATACATATTCTGATGTCATCTGAGTTTTTCTTATGAACTACCACCATGAAAGATACCCATTCAGTTAGTTCATCAACTGGACAAATTGCACCTTGTCGCACCATTTTATCTAACTTGGCTTTGACTCTTCCCATTTGAAGGCATACTGGCTGAGGTACTATGAAGCATCAATAAAATCTGGTTGTGATTCTACAGTGGTTTGTTTGAAGTTTGTCATGGTCTGCTTTTCCCTTCATTTTATGGTATATGTTTTTTTCATTTGGGTTCATTGGTACTATCTGCAGTTAGCTTTCACTCTGTCCTGCATGGCTATTGGAACTCTTCCAGCTGGCCTGATAACTGGACTGACATCTGGGTGTAACTTCATGGAGTACACAACTGGAAGCTTCACTAATTTGTCTTTGAAAGGATTAGCAAAGGTGGAAAAAATTTACTGGGCGAAATTAGAGTATAGGTCTTTTAAGCTAACATGATGGACTTCCTTATTAAATGAAAGCACTCCCATTTTCAGACTGTCTCTGAGCCCTAATAATGACTGGATGTGCTTCTTGACTACATGAAATAAGTCCTAACTTCTCCCAGCAGAGTAACATGAAAGCACTACTGAGACTTCAGTCTGTATTTCTTCAACACCATAAGCAACAAGCTTCTCACACTTTGCCAAATCAAGCCTTTCACCAAGACACACTCTAGCAAATGTTGCTGCTGACATAACATTGCACCTGGAACCTGCATCAACTCTGAGCTCTATGGGTTTGCCATTTATCCAAACAGTACAAAATGCTTCATTCTTTGCCCTTAAATCTTCTGCATTGTTTCATAAATCACTGACATGGCATCAACACAAAATAAGGTTGCAGCCTTCTAACTGATCAAGTCATTTCTCAAAATGTTCCCTTCTTATAAAAGAATGTGGGCCTTTTGATTTACAAAACCATTTGAAATGATTCCACTTAATGAATTTCTGGCACTGCTGACAAAAAGCTAAGCATTTTTCCCTTTTAGATTCAAGATTTCCACCACAGTTACAACAGTTGGCAATGAAATTGGGTGGAGGCCCATCCTTTGAGTTTGTTGACTCACTCTTATGATTCACTGAGACTGTGTGAACTCTATAATTTGCTGGAAAACTCTGGGCTTTACCAGTGGGTGCTGCAGGGGCTATAGCTGCTGCCATGTTTTTGGGCCTATTTCTTTTAAACACATGCTGCATACTGTCAACATGAACTCTAGAAGTTACTGGAAGCAGGCATCTCTCATTTGTAAGCATATTTGTGTCATTTTCTCTGAGCTAGTATAACTGACAAATCTCAATGGCCTTATTCAAAGTTAAATCACTGTCACAAAGCAAAATCTTTCTCACAGCATCATCTTTAATACCACAAGTCTGTCTTTTATCAACTCATCCCTTAAATCACTAAGGCTGCACATTTTAGCCTTATTCCTCAAGTTAGTTATATATGCTGCAAAAATTTCAACAGACATTTGATCACTTGTATAAAATAGGTACCCTTCCATTTTAACATTAGTCTGGGGGTTACACATTTCTCTAAATTTATGTTTTAAGCACTTAGGTCCCTCCCTTGATTCAGTCGGTACAATGATATGATGCTTTTCCTCCTCTCCTGCATAGATAGCAGGTGCATACACAAATGAAGGCTCCTTTTCAATGGCTTCTGACCCAACTAAATTAAGTAGAATAAAAGCCTTAGTTTGGTTATCTTTATCAGAAAATGCAGCCTGTATGAAAATGTCATACTCTTGCTCAAACACTCTCCAATTCTCTGCAATATTATAGTCAAACACAAGTGCACTAGGTTTTCGAAATCTGTCAGCCATGCCCACAAAGTATGCACAAAGTGAAAATATGTTTCTTGTAATTATATATGAACAAATTGTTCTGTGTGCTTGCAATAACATTCAAATGCACAATAAACTCTTCCAAATACTGTACTTTGTTCAATATGCTCTGTAATGGTGGTATTTTGTGAAATAACTTTACTGTAATACTGCACAAACATGCAAACACTTTACACACTTCTGATAACTCTGGCATTCTTAATTAATACGAAAAATACAAGCTTAGCAAAAATGCGGTCATTTCCTCTTATTTTAATTCATTTTATGCAATTTGGACTTTATTTCAAACATTTTTCCATAATAATTTGAATCTTTTTATCAATATCAGACATATCATTTTATTTGAATATAATTTAGACCATTCTTTATGCCTCATTTCTTATTTGGTGAGTAAGAAATTATTTGAGCAAGTTTTAACATTTGAAATTCATTTCTGACCTGTTTTGTGAATTATATGTGCAGTAGGGATGATCCACTCCTGTATATTCCTCCAATACCAACAGTGTGCCTCTCGGACTTTAATTGAAGAAACTGGAGCTCTTTCTGGCAACAGGTCATATTTGCCATGCTTCCTTTAGCACCATGCCCTTTTAGACCTGCCTCTTCTGACATGATGTCTCTCGTCCCTTTCTAACATACATGACAAACAGGTGGAGTAGTTCATTTAGATGCTTTAATACATAGAAACTCAGGATGGAAAGCAGCCTCCTAAAATATAAACAGACTGATTAACAGACAGACCTTACAGACATACATGCTTACATCTCAAAAGCTTACTACAAAATGGCAGTCAGGTTTGCACATGGTCAGTATTTATACACTTGTGCAAGCCTTTGGGTAGTTTCCTAAAGGTACATACATACACATTGACCTAGAAGTATCTTTTATAGGAATAGTTTTATTATTTCATATGAATGTAATCTAAATAGAAAATGTATGTGTAATCATTATGTATATTATTTCATGTCTACTCATTTATATTACTAAATGTCTGTTTAAAAATGTTTGCAATTTTCACTGGAAGAATGGTGTGTTGACTTCACAACCCTAATGACTTTCACCTTCCAACACTGGTCAATTTCACCATTCTGAAGATGTTATTTAATTGGCAAAAATCTCTCATGAGTGGGAGGAACTTTGATAGACAAAAAGTAGGGAGGTGATGGAGAGGTTCATAGGATGGGGAAGATTATTTTCATTTGATTTGGTCTTGTCCACAGGTGACCTGGATTTGGGTCTGACTTAACAAAGTGATTAAATGAGCTATTGAACTTACACTGATGAGAGAGGACTTGTTAATTTTCTGGTTACAGGCTTGGCAGAGGTAACTACTTATATACCTCTTATTGAAAGATACTGGATTAGAACTGCAATTTGCATGGGTCTAGCTATATTAATTAAAAGTGGAAAAGCTCACTAAATGGATGGGCGAGTGAATTTCTCAGGATGAGTCATTAAATTTAAGACATGGTATAACAAGCACCTTGATATGAAATGATGGGAATAACTGTAGTGTGTTTTACTATTTTTAATTGCTAGAGATGCTATTTTGCATTTTCTGTGATGAACTGATTCAACCAATGAATGATTTGTTATATGCCTTATTTCTGTTTTTTGTCATTCTCTGTTTAATATTGAGAGTATACATTAAATATTTTCTCTTGTTTTCAGATATACTAAATCATTTATCAATAAAGTTTGAATGGTTAATTAAAAAAATATTTGTAATATTTTATAGATTTTCTTTCACATCTTAACTGATAAAGGGTTTTTTGACTAAACCCAGTTGGACAAACCTTGTAAAGGAAAGAAAAGAAAGAAAAAAAAAAAAATATATATATATATATATATATATATATATATATATATATATATATATAAATTCACAGTCTTTTGTTCTTTGTAGATTAATCTTATAATTGGCTACCTTCTAACACACAGAGTAAGAATAAAATCAAAATAACGTTCCGATGCACTGCTGAACCAAACAAATTAAACAGAACGTTACAGTCCTCAGTGTCTTGAGATGAACGCCTCTCTGTATAGCAGCAAATTTACCAACGCAAACCCATTCAAAAACATAAAACCAAAAATGTATATCCAGCGAATGTTACAAAACGAGCTGAAGTTTTATTGAGCAAAAATGTAGTACATCCAAAAATTGAGCAAATACATAGTACATCCAAAAGTTAGCAAATGCGTAGTACATCCATCTTTTTGAGATCTGAGACTGTAAGGATGACATAACAAGTATAAATATTTACCATTGCCAAGGTCACCTCTCTTATTTCTACAAATTCTCCAGTACAGTCAAAGTAAAGTTGGAACAACTAGTATAAGGGACTGCCACTAGAGTAAATAATGCATGAAATAATGGTAATACAAGTATTATGATGTATAGTTTACCATTACCTTAAAAGAGGCAATGGCAGCCTCAGAAAACTTAAATTTACTTAATACCCTATTCCAGTAATTGTGGTGCATCATGACAAATGCTTTTTCAGCATTAGAGCAAAAAGCTAAATATGCCAGTCCCTTATGCTTGGTTTCTGCCATTTTCCTAAACTCCCTCTAAACACTGCCTTTGTTTTGCTGCCAGGAGTATACTTGGTCTCAGTAAATAAACCAAGTTACAGTTGCAACAATTCAATTCGCTTTTATATTCATATATAATTTAAGTATATCATTCTTACAATATTTTTGTGGGGATTATATAGCACAAGAAACATTTCACATTTCTCATGTATAAGGGTGGACTGTGTATATCACTTTAGTGGATAATCCATGGGCACCGGAACCATAGAGCTCGGGGGGAGGGGAGCCCCCCCCACTTTTGCAGATCATCCATACCTCTGTCCCTTTCGTTTTCCACACCTCCAACTGCCGCAATGATGTCAGCACAAGTATTTCTGGTTTTGTGAGCAGGAATTGATTTATTCAGAAGCTGCTGCCTGCAGAAATGGAAAGGATTTATTTTCAAAAGCCTGTAATGGGGAAAGTTAGCTGCTGCATCTAGACTGTAGGGCAGGAATGACAGGATTTAATTGCAGAGTAGAGTGGAGTGGGAATGGATAGAAGCTGAATGCTACTGGAGGATGGAGTCTGTTGTCTATCAGAGTATACTACTTCTGGACTGTATATTGTTGCAGAGGTGTGTGTGTGTGTGTGTGTGTGTGTGTGTGTGTTTGTGAAACTGCCTGCAACAAGATACATCTGGTGGCTAGAGGTACTCAGGCCAAACTCTGTACCTTGGGTACAGGTAAAAAGAGCCTAAAGTCCCTAGCCACCATCACTTGTGAATTGATGCCTTGCATTTTTGTTCTGTTTCTCTGGTTTGCAGGAGTGATAAAACAAAACCTTTTATTCTAGCAATTGTCTAAGGTTATAAAATCAGTATTTGAAATGTGTCCCTATTTTGGGGCTGTATTCCCCCATATTTGGCTTTGTTCTGTATTTTTGTGCTAAGAGGTTGAGAGCTATGGTGAGAAGTGAGAACTGAATTCACTAAATGATATGATAGCCATTTAAGTTTGTCTTCCTGTCTTTCAAAAAACTGCTGGTTTAGTTCAGTGGTATGTGGCTCTGACTGTAGTGCTCAGGCTTCAAGACGTGGCAGTGAAATGCATGTTGGTAACAACATTTTATGCAAGCAACTTTCCAAAATTATGCATGCAATGTTTTAAATGTGTCCCTGTTTTTTGACCTTTTGCCCTCCTCCATTGAAAATAGGTTCAAGAAGCTGTGCAATATGCCTATAGCTTACACTCTACTGTGATTCTGTATTTATATATTTTTTCAAAGAATTTTATTAAATAATTATTAAAATGAACAAATATTTCCATGAAATTATAACACTTTTTTCTTTAAAGTTAAAAAACAAGAAAATAAAAAAAACAAACCTTCTAATATATAAACCAATGTAACTAAACTACGTACAAAGACGTTCATCATGCAGAAAAAAAAATTCTTAATGTAGCTGTAGGATTAATAAAAATCATCTGTTTACATAAATTAATAAACTATTTTTCTAGAAGTTCATAGATGATATTCCATGAACTATATAATGTAGTATCCCTAGATTATTTAGATTTAATAGTTAACATTTCCAAATTACATGTTTCAAGGAGTATATTTTTAAATTCCAAAAATGTAGGTGCTGTACTAGATTTCCAATTCTTAGTGATTGTTTTTCTAACTATAGATAGTATAGACCAAACCAAAGGGTACTTATTCTCATTTACACAATCAGGAACAGGAGTATTAAATAAAACAAGTGATTTAGATATAAAGAAATTATCAGTAAAAATTGTTTGCAACAAATTATTGATATCATCCCCAAATTTTCTTAAATATATGCAATTATAAAACATATGAGACCAGTCAGCATTCAATTCAATATTACATCTCCAACATGTTATATTCTTTTTAGAAAATATACTTATATTATGAGGAGTGATAAATGATCTATTTAAAAATCTCCATGTGAATAATTTCCATTTTAAAAAAGAAGTAGTCATACTTGCTGATTGTAAAATATTAAATTTGTCTTTCTCAGAAGGGAGATTATTATTAATTAAAGAAAACTATTTCCAATAATCTGAATGTGTATCTAAATCACATTTAATTGCCCTATAAATGTTTGATAACTTGTTATTAGCAGGAGATTTATGCAAAACTGATAAAATCATATATTGTATTAGCTTGGGAATTTTTTTCCTAATTTTAGGAGACATGTTGTGTCTTGTTGTGTCTTTCGGCTTTTCCCGGTTAGGGGTCGCCAGAGCGGAACTCCGGTCCGCTAATGATTGGCAGTTGATTTTTACGTGCCAAGTTGCCAACCCTGATGCACAACCTTCAATGAAGGTACGCCCATTCACGCATGTCTCCACGCAGAAGACGCTCTAGCTGGGAGTCGAACCGGACAGCGTCTTCGCGGATTCCAGTTATAGGAGACATAGAATCCAATTTATTTAATACATACTGTCTAGCTTCTTGAAGCTCTAACCATAAACAAGAATCAAGTTTATACTCTTCCAAGAGTAAACTATTGGATTTTATCTCATTATTTATCATCATTTGGTGCCAAAATGTTAAATGCTTTTGCTGAAATATAGACATTTTTGTATAATCTGAAGAGAAAATAGATCTGTGTGTGTAGGCTACAGGGAAGAGTAAAAAAGCCAATCCTTATATATATTATATTTAAATATAAAATTTTTAAATGATTTTAAAAGAAAAACTATATACTTAGATTTAAAACTCAGAGAAGAAAATTCAGAAATATAATCTTTTAACCTCCAAATAAATGGATTAATAATTATATTTAGCTTATAGGAACTGTTTATATATTGGGTATTTTGTGACAACACCTCTATAAACTCTTTCCACTTAGCAGTATATTCCACATCAATGAGATGAGAGATTGTATTGAATACTGATGAAATTGAATACATTTCTAAATTTGGTAAGGCTATACTCCCATTATTCCAATTATACATATGGTATGTTAATGCAATCCTTGGCTTATTTGGGAACTACAAAAATTTCTGAATCATTGAATTAAATGCTTTAATTATTTGGTAAGAAGGAGGTATAGATAAAGATTGAATTATATATAAGATTTTGGGGAGAAGGATCATCTTTATTATTAAAAGTTTATCATCCATAGAAAAGGGTAATTTTTTCCATTTATTTATTAAATTTTCTATCTGTAATAGACTTTTATTATAATTTATTTGAATGGTATCTTTAATATTGTTAGTAATAATTATACCTAAATATGCTATTTGTTGAGACTGGGCTATATATTCATTATATTCGTCAGGTATATTGTATTTTTTTGAACCTGTTAAAAGAATCTGTGTTTTATTATTATTAAAAGTAAGGCCAGAATTTTTTTTGAAAATATTCCATGTTTTTAAAAAGTTTTTGTATAGATTCCCTTCTACTCCCAAGAGTAATCAATATGTCATCTACAAACATTTGTATGGTAGATGATATAGTGGGGTTTAACTTGTATACTTCAATGTCTGTATCATGTATTATTAAATTTGTCCATGGTTCCATAACTAATGAAAATAAAAGAGGGGATAAAGGACACCCTTGTTTAGTACCTTTTACTATTGGTATATTTTGAGATATACTAATACCAATTTTAACATAAGCTTGGCTACCTTCATATAACAGAGTGATAAGATTGATAAAATTATTGGAGAAATATAATTCCTTTAATAGAGTGAACAAATATTCCCATGTAACTGAGTCGAAAGCACAATTTATATCTAAACTAACTAGGGTTAAATTTGTTTTAAGATTTTTCACCTAATCAATTAAAGTTAATATTCTTTTAATGTTATCATATGAAGTTCTCTTCATTATAAACCCCGTTTGATCACTATCAACAAATTTGGGTAAAAGTGTTTTAAGCCTTTCTGCATAAATGGACATAAATAATTTGTAATCAGTGTTTAATAGGGAGATGGGTCTATAGAAGATACACTTAGATGGATCTTTGTTAGATTTTAAAATAGGAGAAATAAAAGTGTATTTCCAAGAAGGTGGAATTATGTTTTTGTCCTGAACAAGATTAAATACTTTATAAAGCAATTTTAGAGCATTTATAGGTGGTAATTTGTAAATTTCAGGAATGATGCTGTCATTACCTGGTGCTTTATTTTGCTTTAATTTGGTAATGTGAGTTTGAAGTTCTTAGAAAGATATTTGTTTATCAATAGAAATCCATTGTTCCTCTGAAAGTCTTGTTTTAGTGTATTTATTACTAAATGTTTTTATTTCCTCTTTAGAGTTAATTTCAGTAGTTGTTTGGTTGATGTTTATAAAAAAAACCTCTCTAAATTCAGTTAATATATTATGAATTTCTGATACCATTTTTCCTTTTTTAGGGGAGAATATTTCATTAATATGATTAAATCTATTTAATCTTTTTGTTTTATTAGCAAGAATTTTTAAGGATTTAGGGTTAGAAGAGAAATTTATAAACTTGAATTTTTCTATATTGATCATAGTTTTATGTTTTAATATTTCTAAATATTTATTATTTAACATATTTATTTCTTTTCTTTTATCTGATATATCTTTATCACCCATATTACTAAGTTTTAAAGTGTCTAATTTATTTTGTATATCTTGCAGCTCTTTATCCCAAGCTTTCTTTTTTTTTTTTGATGTACCAATTCAATATCCTACCATATAGATAAGCTTTTAGGGCCTCCCATATGTAAATTTCTGATATATCATTAGTATTAAGTTCTAAAAAATTCTGTACTTCTGTAGAAATGAAATCATTAAAATCTTTTAATTTTATGATATAAGCTGGGATCCTTTTTATATGAATATTAAAGTTTGGATTGACTACCACTTTAAAAATGATATAATTATGATCTGATAAAGGACATGAAATCACTGCTGATTTGTTTAAGGAATCTGTTAAATTATTAGAAATAAAAACTCTATCTATCCTCGAGTATGAGTTATGTCTATGAGAAAAAAAGGTGTAAAACAAAGAAGCAGTATCTGCAAACTAATTTATATCTTTCAAAAAATAAGTATCTGAAAAGTCTTTTAATAATTTAGATGATGTAGATATTCTTCTCTTCCCATTAGTACTAGAGTCTTTGTAATCTAGAATACAATTGAAATCTCCTGCCAAAATAATGTTCCCTTTAGAGAATAGTACAATTTGATCTAGATGTTGTTTCACTGTGTTTATCCCTATCCCTGTGATCCAATATATGTTAATCAATGTGAAAATGTTACTGTTTATTTCTATGGTAACTGCACAAAACATTCCTTTATTATCCTTATATGTATCTATTATTTTAGGAAAAGGCATTATGCTGTTCCATAGGATAGCTACTCCTCTCTTTTTCTTACCATGTTCAGAACTTACTAAAATCTTTTATGTTTTAGATTCAAGTCTGAATATATCCTCTGTTATTAAGTGAGTTTCTTGTAAAAATACTAACTGGGATTTATGTAACTGATATCTAGTTAAATTCCTCCTTTTATTAGGATTATTTAAACCACTAATGTTAACTGATATACCTTTTAGTGTAGTCATTGAAAATTAAATGATGTAAATATAAACATACTGATCTAAGAAATACACAAGAATATATCTAATAGGAATACTATTATGATCATTAGAACAAACATAGTGTAAGAGTATCATATTCTTAAAATTAAGGTTGTTTCCTACTACATAAGATATGAACGTCTGAAAAGTTATTAGAAAATATTTATAACATAAACATGAAACAAAATAACCAACTCGAACCCCTCTGGAGTTTAAAACTCCTAACTCGAATGACATCAGTCACTCGAATCAACCTCCTATCAAAAGCAGCATCCAATCAGCACCTGCCTAAATGTCTATAGTCATAACTATAAAAATAAGGCTTCTCATCAATAACATAAACAATTTTTTGTATGAACCAAATGTATAGATATAATGTTGTGTCAATTAGTAAATTGATGACAGCTACATCTTAGGAATAAAGTACATAATTTTCTTACATTAGTTAGTAGGTTATTAAGAACTACTATGATCTGTTAGTTCACTCTTCTGTTTTAAAGTAATCACATTTGATAAGAACCTTAAAAGAGACTATGGCATTATTTTATTACCGAAATATGGCTAATAAAGGCTGAAGTGTGATATATAGTACTGCCATAGGTAATCAGCTAACTGGGACATAGTTGTAAATGAATCACCTAAGGGCCTTCAATAACCACTAACATTGGCAGCTAATAAATAAGATGCTAATAAAAGTGATTTTACTAACAATCAACTAACATACTGATTGTTCTGAAAGAAATGAACACTGCATTTCTTTGCCAGAAACCAAATATAGTGATTACTCATCAAGAAGTAAAATCAACAACATCCTGCTAGTTTTCTTATAACCAAACACCCCGGTGCAGTCTCTCATAGAAGAGTGACTAATAGACCTTAAAAGTCTGATCTTCTATTCATTGCATTAATTTGAGTTACCTCAAAGGGTCCATCACCATACTGAAAACTAGTGAAAAGGTCATATTAGTTCAAAGACGCAAGGTGCTTAAATAGCTCCTGTATACTATATAAAAGCCTTATTTAAATATAATGAGCTTTTTATTATTCATTTATAGCTTATACTATCTTTGAATTTTGAAAAGCTATTTCATTAACAAAACAAAAGATGAAAATTTCACATTTTCTAATGATAAACAGATCTAACTATTTTTAATGCAACTGTCCTTGCAATATTATTGCTGCCTATGTGGTACATCCCTATCAGCCTATTACACAAATGCATTCATAAAATAACTGAGATAACCTATTATAAATATCTATACATTTAACATTTTGATAAATGCTTCATGAATATTTTCTCAGCAAGTCAATAGTTATAAAAAATGTACATGTAACACAAGTATATAAACAGCTTGTAGCATTATTAAATCTTCCAAAAAGCACAAATCACAACTAGTATTTCTCATCAAGATATCGGCACCCTTGTCATACATAAAGCAAATATTTTATGAGAATACTATTTGTATCTAAATACATAAGGCTCAAGAATACCTATGATGATCAGAAAAAGTATTTAGGCTACATGCGTAGTATAATCCCTATTTATTTAAGAGATTATTGCATATAATGTCTTACAATAAGTTGAAAGTAGTAATCTAGTTATATCTTCTTTCTGTATGCTTGTATGAGGAAACAAATTTGATTCAGTAGCTTCCCGGTGAGGATAAGAAGATCAATTTACTTCCGACGCCTTCATGATGACGTTTTAAGAAAGCTCCGAGCTTTCCAGCCACGATGGATACCACAGTCTCAAGCTCGTCATGAAGATAAAGCTTTCAAAGTTTCGGCGGGAAATAGTAAGTAAAACATTACTTAACTACATATAAGCCAATGTCTCCAGACTCCCTCTATACCAAGAGAGATGAGAAAGAAAGAAAAAAAAAAACCTCGCATACACAACATGAAGCAATGACAACTATCAAGCAAAGCTTCACCACACTTTCAACCAGACTCTCCAGTTAATCTCCGACCAAAGCACACAGGCACCAAAACATACAATTAACACAAACAACATCACACATGTCTCTACAGTACTAGAACACCAAACCAGAGCCTCCAAATAAACAGACCAACAACTCAGAAATGACAACAAAGCCTTACCATTACTCCAGCCACACTGCCACTCACATCCCGGGTCAGAAGTACCATCACTAGCACAGCAATTCTGCAACTATACATCAGGCCATCATACAAGATTCCTTTATCAAACAATTAACCATAAGTCAACTAAAATACAAATACAGCAATTATAACTAAATAAAAGTTTTCCAACCACTATAAGAACCAAAATCAAGACAAACAAATATGCCCCCTAATGATAAGCAAAACTACAAGACACCCGGAAGCATAGATATCCAAGACAGGAGAATCACTGCATCCTTGGGAATCAAACCAATAAACATTAAGGTAATTAATCTTAAACAAATAGTACAAATGAAAAAAAAATCCCAACAAACGACTATTCTACAAAACAAAATAGACAACTATTTAGTTAACCAATTTACATGATATTAAATATAATACCAAAAAGCTCACCTGGATGTCCGGTTTCATTTCCCCAACTGAGTGAATCAAGTGCAAATATGTACTTGTTATGATTCGTCTTTTGATTTTTTTTTTTTTTAGGGTCAAATGTTTTCCAAGTGTTGTTCTCAGCATTCTTTTTAAGACTAGGACTGGCCCACTCCATTTCATCTACTTTTTCCAGTATGTTATTAGATTTAATATAAGTTATTGCATTGTCTAGGTCATCAAAAATTTTAAAACCATCTTGATAAAATATTTTCAGTCTTGCAGGAAAAAGCAAATGGATTTTTATTTTATTCTTTTTTAGTTCTCTGACTAAAGGCAAGAAAATTTTCCTTTTTGATAATACTGAAGAAGAATAGTCATTATCAAAGCGTATAATATTGTCCTTCAGTTTGATTGGGGATTTTGCCCACGCAGTCTTTAGTACCATTTCCTCATCATGGACTGATAGGAACTTTACAATAACAGATTTAGTATAATTACTCTTGGTGTTTTTTGATGTCACCATTGATCTATGGGCTCTTTCAATACCATATGAAAGAGCCTCCGGCAGTTCAAGTACTTCAGGCAATCAGGAAGATAAAAATGTTTCCATATTATTTCCCTCTATGTTATCCTGTAAGCCAAAAATTCTCACATTATTCCTACGGGACCTATTCTCAAGGTCATCAACATTTGTCTGAAGAAGAGAATTTTGCTTTAACAGGAACTCAACATTATGTTCACTCTCCTGAATTCTGTTATCCATATCACTTAATGTAGTTTCCATTCCTGAAATCTGCTTCCTCTGTTGCAATAAATCTTCATGTAGAATGTCCATTTGGTGAGAACACTTTTCGTTGAAATTGTCAGTTTTTATATCCATTTTGTCTATCTTGACACTTAGTTCCTGAATAGTAGTTAGTAATGACTGTAGTTCTTTTTTTATAGTTGTCTCTTGATGAGAAGATTTAGTGAAGCTCATCCTGTTCTTTTACTGTAGTACTTCCAAGTGTAACTTTGACAGGAAAACTTAAAATCTACTTGAATTTTTTTATATACTACCCTAATATATATTTTAAAGAATTAATTAAAATAAAAAAAAACTATTATTAGGGAAGTTTATATCAATATTTCCTGTCAATAAAGTTCTGTAAAGGCAGAGCTGATAAGAAAAGCTGCTACTCTGTGCTCATCTTGGCCACGCCCCCTCCTGTATTTATATATTGTGTGTAGAAGTAGACTGTTATCATGGAAATGTTCTGAACAGGGAAGTTTTGTCATTATTGGTACATGCATTTTGCTTCATTGCCTGCTGGAAAACTGTTCAAACAATAAATTTAAAATGCAGTTGTGTGTGGAAGTAGACTGTTATTATGAAAATGTTCTGAATAGGGCAGTTTTGTCATTATTGGTGCATGCATTTTGGTTCATTGCCTACTGGAAAAATGTTAAAACAATAAATTTAAAATGCAGTTGTGTGTGGAAGTAGACCTTTATGATGAAAATGTTCTGAATAGGGCAGTTTTGTCATTATTGGTTAATGCTTGTTTCATTGTCTACTGGAAAAATGTTTAAACAATAAATTTAAAATGCACTCTAACTCAATTCTAACAAGTGTGCTGTATTATACAAGGAATATAATTTAATACAATCAGGAAGGTGAATCAAGGTATGCATACATGTATGCATGGCACTAAAAATGTGTTTGAAAACAGCCCAGAGGAAAGTGTGAAAGGCTCAAAATCATTGGGAAATTTTAAGCTTTACTCTTGTTAACAAAGCAATGGATGAAGGTAAAATATTCACACCACATTACCTTTACCTGGCCAAGCCTTTTGACACAATCCCCTACTCAGGTGTACTACAAAAGATGAATAATGTAGGAGCAAACACTTACATCACCAACTGCATTGCCAACTTGGCTCGCAAGATGCAGGAGATCAAAATAGGGGAATAGACCAGTCACCAATGGAGTCCCCCAGGGTTCGGTGCTGAAACTTTTTCTGTTTGGCATATACATCTCAAAAGTAAAAGGAAATACCAAAGAGCTTTGGCCAGCTAAGTTTGAGATGATTGCAAGCTAGGA
The DNA here is from genome assembly GCF_019279795.1 of Protopterus annectens. Classification (NCBI taxonomy): domain Eukaryota; kingdom Metazoa; phylum Chordata; order Ceratodontiformes; family Protopteridae; genus Protopterus; species Protopterus annectens. The sequence goes on along the minus strand of NC_056749.1, from coordinate 296,468,846 downwards.
GAAGTTATTGAATCCCCAAATGACTTAACCATCATGCAGGAAGGTTTGTCCCAAATAATAACTGGTGTCAAAATCATGACAATGCCCTCTGAGAACTGATCCAATTGTTTGGCATTTGGGAACTTGTGTGTACATTGACCTAACTTTTGACCAACATGTGCCCAGAGTCATAAGAAAGCCTTTCTATATTGCACAGCTTATAAATTGATTGTGACTAGATCTAGATATGTTGTTGTCCCCCTTTACAAAGCTCTCATTATGTCAGTCATTTTGTATAATGCCCACTTTGGCATGTATCTGTCCAGCCCCATGCAACAATTGGAATACCTTCAAAGATACCTTACTAAAAGGATACAAGTCCTAAACAATAGGTTTTGCATGGACCACCTCAAAGATTTATTACTATACTCAGTATCCTACAGAGTGCTTAGAGGTGACATGTCTGGCATACAAAGGATCCTCCGACATAATACAGATGGACCTACTGAACATCAGCAAGTCAAATTGCATCAGAAATACTCATTCCAGGTATCTAAACTGAATGATGTGGAGAGATGGATATATGTCACAGAGGCTACCACTGTTCCGGAACAGACTATCCATAAAAATAAAGCAAAGCTCATCCATCCATATTCAAATGCAACTTGGATCTAAGGATGGGTAATAGAAAATGCTGCATCCGTTACATGGCCCCCTCAAATTATCAATGGTATGATCACAGTTGTTCTCACTAGGGATAATATACAATTATCAGCCATGGGGATAGCTAAAACCAATCAGAAAATGTTAATTCAAGCACCAAAAGGGAATTGGCTAAGCTTAAAATGTCCTCCAAGTGTACCTATGTTGTGGTAGCAAATAGTTATAAAAAAATACCCTTTTTAGTTCAATAAGTGCCCCTGTCACCCTCCGCCTCCCCCCAGTCTTTAACATCTTTCGGCACCTATGGGATAATCCATAGCTCAGTGTGCTCATATTTGGCAACTAAGTAGAGGTTTTAAAGAGTCACAGAAAAGGCTATCTATCAGAGCGGCTTCCCTTGTTCTAAATGTCCTCATGGCTACTTACAACTATTTGATGCAGAACAGTTGCTTGAGAGCATTTACCTGCTGCATTGTGTGGGCGAGGAGATTCAACTTTACCAGAAAATTGGGTGTGTTTTTACTACACAGGTCTACTCCACACACATGCTTATAAATAACGTATGAATCCTCCTGGAATGTCTTGTACCATATATGATATTCACCAATTTTCCTTATATGTGTCAATTCACTGCATTTTCTTTGTGTGAAAGTTTTTTGATTCTGGTTTGGAGGGTGATACATTTAATCCTTTGAGGAGTGTCTCATAATGTTTCTCTTAAATATTTCACAGCCTCTACAGCCTGCACTATGAATTGACTCTGCCAACAGTGCAATAGCACACTTCTATCATTTAATACCAGTGGGAGATGTTACATGGTTAAGTGCTAGCATAGTTCCAGATGGGATTTTTTTCTTCTAGCTAACCATTCCTGAACTTACGTTCAAGTTATTGAGCTTTACCTATTTATTTTTATTTACTTATTTTACATTTGATGACCAGGATAGTCCGACTGGATGCATGTCCATTTTCAGCGGAGGCCCGGGGAGAAAAGCTCCAAGGGTAAGCAGATACAGCATTACATATTACAAACAGACTATTTACAGAGATTACATAAGTAAGCAAGTTAAACAAGTTCTACAGGTTACAGTTAATCCTGAGAGCAAGTCAGGATTAAATTAAATTACACAGTAAACTGGTTAGCAGATTTTTGCATATTCTAGAGAGAGTTAACCAGGCGTGATACATTGACATAGCCAGTTAAGTGACAAATGTTGTTTGAGTCTAGTTTTAAATTGACCTAAGGTGGAAAGTAAGGTAATATCAGCTGGAAGAGAGTTCCAGGATCTACTTACAGAGTTTGCAAAGAGAGAATCACCGGCTGTGTTATTAATTTTGCTAGTCTGAATTAGTAGTTTGTTAGATGATCGAAGCGGTCTAGGATTGTTATAGGGGGTGATAATATTTTTAAGTGCAGGAGTATTGTCCGGATTATAGAGGATTTTATAGGCCATAATCAGTTGGTTATACTGGATTAGGCTGGGTAGTTCAAGCCACCCAAGCTGACTTAGATTGATGCAATGATGTGTCCTAAAAGGCATCCCAGTGGCAAACCTGGCAATGTGGTTGTAGCAAATTGAGAGTTTGTTAAGGACAGTCTTGTTTAAATTCGAGAGTAGAGGGGATGCATACAGAAGGGTTGAAAGAAGGTGAGAGCGAGCTATGGCAATTTTAGCTGGAGGGGTTAGAAAGGCTTTTATTCTGTAAAGTGACCCTAGTTTTTTATTGATGGTTTTGATAGTTTGGTTAACATGTAGGTCAAATTTTAGATTATTGTCTATGATGACACCTAATAGTTTTGTAGAGGGGTCAGGGGAGATTATTGTGCTATCATTTGATTTTATGGTAAAGGTGAAAGCAGTAGACCTACGTGTTGGTGAAAATAACAGCATTTTAGTTTTTTTGGGATTTAGGATCAGACGATGTTCAGAAAGCCAGTTTTCTATCGTATTAAAAATGGTCTGGGTAGCTGAACATAACTCTACTGGAGATGTGGCTAAGCAAATCAGAGTAGAGTCATCAGCATATTGGATACAGCTGCCTTTTGGGATGACAGTATAAAGGTCATTAATGAAGATGGAAAACAGCAAGGGCCCTAGTATACAGCCTTGTGGTACTCCAAGGGTGTTAGGTAGAAGGTTAGAGAGTTTGTTCTGCCAGAGGACAGCCTGCTGTCGACCATTCAGGTAGGATTGAAACCACTGAAGGGCTCTAGTATCTAGACAGAATGTTTGCAGGGTGTTGATTAAAAGTTGGTGATCAACCATATCGAATGCCTTGGAAAGATCCAAGAAGAGGGCTGAGGATATATAATTATTGTTGCAATTATGGTTTATGGTGTTGGTAAAGGCTAGGAGGGCTGAAGTAGTGCTGTGATGAGGACGGAAGCCATGCTGAGTGTCTGCCAAAAGGTGATTCTGGATAAGGTGGTGCATGAGTTGTCTATGAATACATTTTTCCATAATCTTTGCAAGTGGAGAGAGTATAGCTATTGGCCTATAATTGGAGAATTCGGTAGAGCTGCCTCCTTTGTGAAGTGGGATTACATAGGATATTTTCCAGATGGTGGGAATTTTAGCCTCTACTATGGTTCGATTGATTAGTATTGAGATGGGGTAAGCAATAGCATCAGCTGATTTTTGTAGGTCCTCGGCAGGGAGTTGATCAGCAGAAAGTGTAGTGGGTTTTAATTTTTTGATCAAGGTATGGATAAGTGAAGTGGCGACTGGTTGGAAGCTGAACGCGAGTAGGTTTCTAGGGGTGCTACTTTCAGGACCAGGGGAGCTAGGAGGTAGTTGGCTAGCTAGGGCTTGAATTGTCTCAGTAAAGAATCGGTTAAAACTGTCAGAAACATCTTCAGGGGTTGTATCAATAGTAGCAGCAGGGATTGGGGTTGAAGTTTGTCCAGGATGTAGTAGATTATTTAAACCTGCCCAAAACTTCTGAGGGTTATTTTAATTTACTGTCTGTAAATTACAGTAGTATGGTTTTTGTTTTGTAAAATTGATTTTTTTGGTTTCGTTCCTGGATTGCCTGTATTTAATGTGATCTTGAGGGTCTTTAGAAGAATGCCATAAAACCCATGCTTTGTTTCTAAGGGTAATTTTGAGTATAGACTCTTTAGAAAGCCATGGCACAGTTTTTGCCTTAGTTCTCTTTGAACGAACAGGTGCATGCAAATCAAGGATTTCAAGGAATTTGTTGTTAAAGTATGCTACTGCCTCCTCTAAGGGGAGGTGTTTTAGAATAGACCAATTACATGAGTTTAGTTCTTGTTGGAATTTGGCAGTGTCAAAGTTTTTATTGTTTCTAATCTTTCTGAGTAAGGGTTGTTGGGAATTAATGGTTTTGTGCTTAATTATATATGTGAGAAGGTGATCGCTTAGGCCATCAAGGAGGGTACCAGAGGTGTACAGTTGGGGGTGACTATTTTTGAGTACCCAGTCAAGTATACTTTCTTTTTGGTTGGGTTTACCTATCCTGGTAGGGGTGGATATAATTTGTGTAAATGCATGCAGGTTAATATGGGTGGTTGGGGATTCTGAGGAACATGCAAACCAAGTGATTGACTTGATTAAATCTAAGAAAGAGGGCATCTGTGTGAGAGTCTTTAAATCCAACTCAACTGAGTTTGATCACCCAGATCCTGCTACCTAGCATTAAGTTCCTCAGATGTACATATTATATCTAGCCATTTATATAACTCCAAGGCTGAGAATGCTGATAGTTATTACATTTCAGATAGATTCTCTCCACTTACTTGACTTGATGTGGAATGACAGATTTCTACCATTTGAAAATAGGACAAAAGCTACCCTTTACTCTTTGTAACAAGAATTGGTATTATTATCTTTGTGTTATCAATATGGGCTTTAAAACTGTGTATCACAGACCATCACCATGACATAAAGGGATGAAGCCTTAACTACAGCCCAGATAACCAAGGTTTGATTAGTGGGGCATACTTCAGTGGAACTGGCAGGGAGGAATTGTCTAAGGTCCTTTATAAGGGAAGGCATGATCCATAAAGGAGAAAAGCCCTAGATTTAAGTAGGCATAGCACAGTAGGTAGGGATGGGAAAATCATGGGTAGGTCATAAAGAAAATAAAAATCCCCTGGCTGATGCAGTGATGGCTACCCCCCCCCCCCCACACACACACACACACACACACATGTCTTTAATGTTTACACTATTCACAGCCCAAAACTGGATTTACTATAAGGGTAAGGTGAGGGGCTGGTAAAATGCAGTGATGGATGGGGCTCTACAATACATTTTTTGAATGATGCAAGGAAGTCAAAAGACAAAAATGTGTACCCTACCAGAGTGTGTATGAAAACTCTTGCCTTGGCTCCCAACTCAAGCTTCCCCTTTTATCTGCAAACCAAGTGATTGACTTGATAACATCTAAGAAAGGGCATCTGTGTGAGAGTTTTTCAGTTTGGGTTGTGGGTTAAGTAGACTGCATTCTATTTCAAGAGACAATCATAAGGCATTCTATTTGACACATTAATAACTCAGTAACTGTGCAGAATAGCAGAGGAAATATCTGAGATCAACAAAAGTGGAAGAGGAAAAGCTATTAGAGACAAATGAGAAGAATTAAGTGGAAATGCCTGTGAAAGCCATATAATGTAAAGCAATCTCCCCCCCCTCATTTTAGAATAGACACCATGATAAGTAGTGAATACAACCCATTACTAGAGACACTACTATCAGCACTAGATTTATGCATTCTTACAATTAGCTATAACTGACTGACAGTGGTAAAACTCAGTTCTGGCATCCCTCTTGCTATTTTGTCCAGGGTCTCCTGTAACCCACTATTACCTTGTAGTCAGCTTTAAGTTTGAGACATGATGGCATGTATAAATTTGTATCAATTCAAAGTTGAGGAGACCTGGATAAGTTTAAAATTTTTAAAAAGTAGTTGTTAATACATGTGGATTTAGACCAGTACATTTCAATACATACATACGAACATACACAAATAAATAACTAAACACAATTTTTCATGTTCCCAAAAGTATTAAGGAATGTGCACAACTATCGGACATGTAGCCATTCAGCAGATGCCCATCATGGGAACATATCATCTTAAACTGATAAAGAATGTTGACCTCCACAATGCCACACAGATCTAGACCTCCAGTGGCTCATTTGTTTAACAGTAGGTGCCATAAGTGGTTGTGAAAACTTACAAACTGCTTCCTGTTTGGTCATCACTTTGTAAGTGTCCATAGAAGAAGAATAACTGATTTTACCCGTAACCAAGAAAGGTTTGAACATTGATTCTGTTCAGAAAATAGTGGATCACATTTTAGGCCTTCCACATAATCCATGGAAGATAGAAGACATGTTCCTTTTTTCTAAAAACCCTACCTCATATATATAACTAAATGTTCTAGTCTGACAGTAGAGTGTCATTGTACTAAATTCACACATGACTACTTCTTATAAAATTACTGGATCAACAAAACTGGGTCATTAATTGCTTCACCAAACATTTTTTCTAAAGCATCATTATCTAGTGTACACCAGCATGTAGTTAATGGGCTATACATGACTGTGGCAAAGTGACCATTTATATTTTTCTAGGTCAAATCAAAGGAAAGGTGTACATGCTTACAAAAGACGATCAATAACTGTAGTCTAGGATCAGCATACTGCTATGAAAGGCTTTAAGTATGCTAATATTAAACATAGTTTGGAATATTTAAACCTAAAAAAAAAATCTTTGCAAATATATATTTTAGCGTCAGTCACACAGCACAGCTCAGTCCCTTACAAACAGTTACTGGCTGGATTTTTCCATGCAGTGTCATAGCACATGGGAACACCCCTCCCAAATCTACAGAAGGATATAGTGTTTCTGTTAAAAATATTTTTTTAACATATGTTCTCTGTCAATGACAGACAGCCTCATTACCAATGGTAGGTAAGCTGCAGTAACTCCATATTCTGCACAAATTGTTAATACATTGACACCTGGGTAAGTGAAGAATATATATCCACAGCTATTGCAGCTTCAACAAATATAAATTAAATGGAAATTTTAGTCATCTAGACTGATGTCTCAGTTTCACTATCTCAAATTTTTATCACTTTCAGCAAGTTTAGAAAACATGCCCTTTTCCACTTCTGCATATCCTCTCATGCTCTCCAGTGAACAAAATAATACTGTTAGCATATGACACTTTAACATTCATGCTGAGGATGTCTGGGATGTAACTATCTGAGTGTATCTACAATGATTACACTAAGATTCTTTTTCTAGTACAAAAATAAATCAAAGCTGGCAAATACAGTTACAGGAACAACCCTTGCCTATAAACCAGCAGTGAAGAAAAACATTTAGTATGTTGTTGACCCTTCCTGTATGTTCTGTAAGACATCAATAAATTGTATGCAGAAAAAATAAAATCAAACACAACTGAAAAAAATATTCCAAACTGCCAAATGTTTGTTTGTCAGTTAGGCTAAATAAAACATGTGTCCATGACTTAATTTAGCATGCTGATGCAGAGACGTGGTCCTACACAATGTTAATGGTCTCTGTTCTCCCATTTACAAACCAAAATGTATCCAAAATAACAGCATCAGTACCCAATCATTTATCAAGTTAATCTATAAAATCATTTTATAATCCACTTTTTAAGGGCATGTGGGTGTCAGGAATCAACTTTATGTATATCTGATAAATCCTTACTTACTAAGCTTAACGTGAACACTTCTGGAATGGAAGAAACTGTCTGCTTGGCTCATCTGGTCTGAAACAAATTTTATATGCAAGCACCTTTAAGCATTTATACAACTCAGTCAAAAAACTGTTCAGATGTGGTGTTTTCCCATGTCCAAGAATAGAAAATGTCTCCTGAGCTATCATTAAAAAAATACTCGCCCCTAGTATTCAGGAAACAATGTGGGTAATCACAATTTTCCTGCAATAAGCTGCGGAACTGAAACTTTACTAGCCCTCTCACTAGAATAAAGAGAGGCTCTGTATCATACAAAGGAACGATAGATGCCTTCAATGAAAATTCAACTTCCCCCAATATCAGGTTTCAAATGCTATGGAAGTAGGTGGTGCCTTTAATCATCTTTATGGTACAAGAACCTTCTTATATTAGTGTTGTCTCTGCTATGCCTGAAGTAATTAAGACTACTGTATATGGGATGATGCTGCATATGACCCTGATATCAATAACAATTTCTAACTATATTTCTTACAGTTGAGACTTAGGGGTTTAACATTTTCCAGCAGTTACTTTTGTTCACTATGTTGCATTTTTCCATATAGTCTAATAATTTTTTAATGAGCTTCAGTGTACACAAAGCATGGATTAAATTATTTCAGGCTACATTTGCAAACTGTTACTGAAAGTAAAGTTAAAAAAAAAAGAAAAAAAAAACTTCCAAAGACATTTTAAACACTCATTGCTTGGCTTTGAAAATATTGAGCATTGCCAGTAAATGTGCAAAAAGATTCTCCCTTTTCAGATTTCCATGTCTACCATTTTTCACCATGAGATCTGCTACATAATGGAGATAAAATGTTTCTTTTAATTGCTTCATTTTATAATGCCTTAAATCTATTATATAAAACTGTCAGATGAGTCTTCAGATGCAAAGATTCTTTACTAATATAATATTCTGAGTATCTTCTACTTTTTATCAAATCAAAATATTTTTCCACTTTTCTTTTGTAGTTTTTTGTTTTACAAAAGAAAAAATACTTATTAATAAGTGTTTTTTTTCTGTATATCATTTTTATATTCTCCAAACAATTTTGCTTTTAAGTCTCAACCACAGCTCTCTAGGTATTTTAGATAAAATCAAAATTAAAGCCAATAACTCTCTTTTCTAATATTTTATTTAGAGGACAGAGTCTGTACGATGCTTTGTTTTTCATCCAGTTCACTGTAAATTAATTATCATTTAATGAGTGCACATTTGATATTTTAAATTCAAATCTTAAATATAAAGATGTAAGAGATTCTAACAATAATAGCCTATGTTTTACTGAGTTGTAAGTAATTTGACAAAAAATCCAGATTCTGGTGCACACTCCATATTTCTGCAATATATTCTATCATGTAACAAGTCTTTATTTTTCTTGCAGTCATTAAAGATAACACACTACAGCTTCCAAAATTTTTATCAAGTTTTCTTATGCCCAGGGATTCACAAACTGTTCCACAGTATATAATAACTGCATCCACAATGGGATGTTTCTGCAATCCCAGGAAATATGATTCAGAGACATGATTAACCACAACAAAGAAAGGCATCATTATTGGTTACTTTGCATTTCTCTGAATTGCATGGAGTTACTAGTTGTGTTGATCAGTACTTTCCTGTGGTAATCACCCATGCATTGTGTTGGCACAGAAACACCTTCAGTCATTAACACACACATATGCCATGCATGCATACTACCATAGCTCTTACGAGTATCTGAGTTTACAGAACATCCCCTCATGTATCCGCTTATTTTCTCCCTGTCCCTCATAAATCATGGATGATTACAGTAAGTAAATAATGCAAGTCTTTAGTGAATCAGTCTTATTATTGCTCACTAAGAGCATTATGATGCCACTACTGTTGTTCTATTAGCTTTTTAAATGTTTTGGAATAATATGGAAAAAATATCGCCGGTGTGAGCTAGTGTTCCTTCCTGCTTTATCCGAACATTTTGAGCATGACCATTGTGAAGTATGTCAGCCCCCTCCCAATGGACACACACACACACACACACACACACACATCTTCCTCAACAGTCCTTGATTTTACAGAACATCTCTGTTTTTGCCTTATACCTGTCGTGTCCCTATTAACTGAATAATCATTTTTTCAAGACATTGTACCTTCATTCATATTATTATTTATAAAATATCTCCTTATACAAGCCGTGCACTATAGAACATAGAATTAAGTCAATGGTAATGAGATCCTGAACAAAGGGTACAGAGTTATAGAGTACTAAGGTTTTTCCCTAGCTGTCTTCTCATTTATTATGCATTGGTCAAGTGTTAGCACAGAGGAGAAGTCTGTCTAAGTAAGGAAACATTCTATGGGCCAAGAGGGCAGGGACTGAACCTCCTTTCCTCTGCTCTTTATTTTTTTTTCTTTACATGCATGAGAGTAATATTTAGTGAGTGTCCTTGGTGTCTATGGCTACCCCTCCCATACATCTTACATCTTTCTTGCTGCCAAACTGTTATTCTAATAATAACTTTTAAGTGACATTAGAGTAATAGTTGAAAATTATGCATGATGTCTTGTGCCACACAACCATAACCAATAGATTGTTTTGTTTTGCAAAATTGTTGTTTTATTATTTTTTAAGTCAGGTTAGAGTAATTGTTGAAGAATATCTGTAGTGTCAAGCACCACTCCCAGCCATACGTCTTCATGCTGCAAAGCTGTTTTTCTGTTATTTTTTTAATTCATTTTATAGCAATAATTCAATTTCCCTGTTGACCAAGGCCCCCCTCATATACTGCAGGGACTGCTTTTTAGTTTGGGGGAGTTAATCAAAGTCCCCAACACACATGTACACACACACACACACACACACACACACACACACTCACACACACACACACACACACACACACACACACACACACACACACACACACACACACACACACACACACACACACACACTCACACACACACCTACCTACCTATCTGTCCACTGACTAACTCTCTACTGCTGCTACAAAACAGGCTGGCAAAGTTACACACACACCCCTAGACATGTACACATGCAGTCTCTGAGAACACTCATCATTCTGCTGCATATACTGACACATGCAGACACACACACATACACACAGTCACACACCCCGCCATTATTTGTCTGCCAAACTCCCTGCCAATTACCTCTAACACTATCACTCACTGAAAAAGAATGACTGGCTGAGTTATTTAAGGTGGCTGACCAAGCTAACATAAGCAGCTGGGTGATTTAATGGCCTTATTACAGACATTTCATGTGCAGGCCAAACAGCTAATTAGTATAAGGCTCACCCTTATAATGCCTCATTGGCATATAGGTTTATAGGCTCATAGTTGTGTACTAGGCTAAGAACCACAAGAGCCCTTAAAAGCCTAGCCAAGTAACTCAAATGTGATGATTTATACGGGCTGATTTAATGACTACCTCTGTCCATCCAAGACATAAAAGCCAGACCAAAGGTGAATTTCCAGTTACCCATCCATTGATCCAAGTTGGTCTTAAATAGGGATAATGAGGAGTTCTTCTTTTCATGGATGGGGAGGCTGTTCCAGAAAATGGGAATTTTCTGAGAAATATCTCTCTCTCTTTCACATCTCCAATTTAGTTGCAAACAAAATGCAGGTCTTTTAATCTAGTAGTTCTAATGCAGTTTGTTTTGCAGTTCTATAAAAGTCTTACCAAAACAGGATCCAGGGCTGCCTTACTCTCTCAGAAGTCTGTATGATACCAAGTAGAGAGATATGGCTTTGAGGTGAGCAGCGTAAGGCATTGTGTTTACTCTCTGTATTCTTTTTGTTACAAACATTGTATTTTCCAGTTTCTGTATGTGTCTGTTCAGGTACAAACTGATGGGGGAATTCTGCTCTCTGATGGGCCTGAGTACAGTGTTATGCTGACCTCTCTGGATCTAGACACAATGCCCTTGCTTATTAGTTGAGCAAGATAGAAGGATTTTCTTACTACCTTGCACATATGTTGGTTAAAGAGTAGGTAGCTATCTACATGAGTTCCCCAAACCCTGACTAGTGGGTCAACTTTTAAGGGTGGTTTATTGATGATGAAGTTACCCAGGGTGGCAGACTTCCCAAAAGGTTCTATAGTACATTCCTTGGTACTGAAATTTAAAATATAGCTTTGGCACCAAGCATTTGCTTGTATTAGACCTTCTTGAAGGGTTTTCTCATCTTAGGGGGATTTATGACTGGTCCCAGTTTGCAATCATCTGTAAACTTAGCTAGCCAGTGGCCTATGGCACTGGCTTTCACATCTGAGAAGTAGATGTCAAAGAGAAGTAAGCCTAGTATAGAGCCCCAGGAGATTCCACTGGTTACTGACCTCCTTGTGCAAGTGTCCACACCCATTCTAACATCCTGGTTCCTATCAGTGAGCCAAATAGCAATCCAGTGTGTTATAAAGGGGTCCATACGTATTTCTGTAAGTTTTTTGACAATGCTCGACTGGGGTATTGTATCAAATTCCTTAGCCAGAACTAGGTCGGCAGTATGTGCCATTTTCCCCTCATGCATTATCTTAATGACCTTTTCAAGTCCACCAGATTCAGTAAGCATGACCTTTCTTTGACAAAGTCAAACTGGGATAGATCCAGTGTCTGGAGGTTTCCTATGCCCTTGTTGATAATTTCCATGATAATTCTTTCCATGGCTTGGAAAATAAGACTAGTCTGACTTATGGGTTTGTATTTTCCAGGATCTGTTAAATGTCCTACCTTATGAAGGGGGTGACTGCTGCAGTCCTCCATTCACATGCCACAAAGCCTGTTATAAGATTATAGTAAATAATGGCTCCAGGGGTCCTGATAAGTCATATTATGGACTATAAAGGAGAAAATCTGGAATGTTATTGAGGCCTACTAAGGCCATGTTCTTGGCTTTAGTGAGTCTAGCCAGTACATGGTCCCTCGTTATAGTTGGAAGGGTTATATTTGAGGGTATTAGTGGAGGGCTGGTTGGGAGTAAAGCTGGAAGTGAATTTGTCCACCAACAGGTTTGCTATATTGCCAGGCTCAATGAATGTGGATCTATTAACTGCCAGTTCAGCACATTACTGAGTGCTGCGCTTGAGATCTGTGACATAACTGTAGAAGGCCTTATGGTTACCTTTCACCTGGGATGATATCTTAACCTCAAAGTTAGCTTCTCTTGACCTACTTATCCATCTTAGTTGCCAATTTACTTTGATGAGAGAGTTTTTATTTTTATGGAAATTACCCTTCCTGATTTTTGCCATAAATGCTTACATTTTATTGTATATCCTGTATAATTTGGGATGCCATCAGGGTGGTTTGTTTCTAGGGCTACTTCTGGACTTACTTCTAGTAGGTACAGCAGCCTCTATGCAGCATTGACATGGTTATACAAAGTTTCTGTTAGTAATTCAGCCTAGGCTGGTGTGTTCTCAGGAGTTGGAAGACCATTACATTTTGAAAAACCATCACTTAATAGCAGGCAATTTGCCTAGGAATAGTTCCTAACTGTTACTGGTTTTAATGGGATATAGAGGTGATTTTGATTTCACTGGAGTCAGCTTTATTGGTTGGTCTTTACCAAGGAGGATGAGACATTGGGGTCGGGAGGTGGTGTGCAAGATTCTCTCATATTTGTGAATATGAAGTCCAGTACATTGGAGCCTTTAGTGGGTGTATTCACTATCTTGTCAAGGGTATATCTATTTATGAAGTCCGGGAATCTCTGTGCCTGTAGATGTGAAGACGTGTAGGCTTCCCAGTCTAAAAAGGGGTAATTAAAGTCTCTAATAAGTATGGTGTTAGGTTGGATAGTAAGTGTCTCCAGTAGGTCCAAGTATGCATTGTGAGCTTTTTGGGACATGGAGGTTGACCTATTGGTGGCTAGGATATGGTATGGGATTTTGCCTGAGGTGATTTGCACATGAAGGAACTCCAGCACATCACCTTGTTTGATCATCATAGCAATATGCTGTTACTTATGTATATTGACTCACCTCCACCTTTAGTCCTTGTCTGTGGATCTACTGGTCTAAAAGTGTGGACGGCACTAAAACCATGCACTGTTGTACTGTCTGCTTCTTTAAATAATGTCTCTGTAATTGCAAAGATATCTATATTCCAGAGTGCAAGGAGTGCTTGCAGGGATTGTAGTTTTTTATTTAGTCTCCTGGCACTGAGCAGTAAGACCTTGAGGTTCTGTTGAGTTGATTTGACTATGTCTGTTGGTGGGAACTAGAATTCCTTACTAAGTTGGAATTATTTAAGTATGTTCGTTATTATAAATGATATATTGATGATTTGTTTTTCATCTGGGCAGGAAATAGTGAACAGTTGGCTGAATTTTTCAGTGAAATTAATGAGACGGTGACTTGGTTCAAATTTACCATAGGTAGTGTTGATATGGAAGTTAGGGGTGGCCACGGTGGTACATCGGTTAGTGTTGCGGCCTGACAACAAGAGGTTCTCTGGTTCGATTCTCGGCTGGGGTGCCTTCTGTGCAGAGTCTGCATGTCCTCCATGTGGTACCGTGGGTTTTCTCTGGGTGCTCCGGTTTCCTCCCACATCCTACAGACATGCTGTAGGTGGATTGGACACTCTAAATTGGCCCTAGGCATGGGTGTGTGCGTGTGTGTGCTTTCTGTGGAAGGTTGGGTGCTGGGCTGGCAACGAAACACTGTAAAACTCCACTGCCAATCATGAGCGGACAGGTGATCCACTGTGGTGACCTCTAACTGGGAAAAGCTGAAAGAAGAAGTGTTGGTATGGTAGTTAATTTTCATGATGTTCAAAATAGTATGGATATTATTAAAAAAAGTATTTAGTAGTAATATTTATCGTAACAAAACTTTCACTAATAATTATTTACATTTTGAAAGCTTTCATCCAAAATACATGAAGCTTAATGTCTTTAAGGGACAAGTCATAAGACTCAGTAGAATGATTTAGTGAGGAAGGCAACTTTGTCAGTGAAGTCAATTTTCTCAAGCAATTATTCATTGATAGAGGATACACTTGTAATGATTTGGACAAAGTTATTGCTTATATTACAACCAATAGAGATATTAAGTTTCCGCCTATTTTAAAAGTCGGTTTTCATACTAATGTTACACATCAATGTAATGAAACCAGTGGTGAACTGTTAAAATATGCTTTTCCTGTACCTATGAGTACAGATGGGCCCTTGATTAAGGAAATTGTTAGTGAAAACTGGAAAATTATTTTGGGTAATGAAGAACTTAGTAAAATAGTAGGGGCCCAGCCAAGATTTATAAGCAAAAAAACTAAAAATCTGAAAGAATTGTTGGAGAGTGGAACTAAAATTGGCAAGAAAAATGACAATTTTTCTTGCTTTAGTACATTTTCATGTACTAATTTTACACAATGTAGGTTCATGATCGGGGTACATAGTTATCACTTTAAACACTTAAATTATACGTTAACAGCAAAGGGGAGATTTAACTGTCAAAGCAAAGGGCTTGTGTACCTTGCAGTGTGCTCCAGATGTGAGAATTTCAATATAGGTAAAACTATTAGAAAATTAAATCACAGAGTTAGGGAACATGTTTTAGCCATTAAAAAGAAGGATTTAAGTAATGCCCTAGCCAAGCACTCATTGAAGTGCACAAATTTTAAGAAATTTACTTTTTTTGCAGTTGAGAAAGTCAATAAGGACAAATTTGTAGGTTCTTTTAACCATTTTTTAGAAAATATGGAGCTGAAATGGCAGATTTTTCTGAGAGCGGATGTTATTCCAGGTATGTGACACGATTTCTGTAAAAGGTCAGTTAAATTATGTGAATAATTAATTTAAAGAAATATATATATGTTAGTAATATGTTTATTTTCAAGTATATGTTTAAATTTATGAGTTTGGTAATTATGTAATATTCATGTAATTAGTTGCTGACAGTTAAAGTATGTGTGTATATATATATATCTATATATATCTATATATATATATATATATATATATATATATATATATATATTTTTTTTTTTTTTATGGTTAGTTTTACTTTAAAAGACTGAGTAACAAATTAATGTAATGATGTCATGATTAATAAGAGTTAAAAAAAGGCAATTGCTGTATGTAAATGTTAGTTCTGAGGAAGTTCTGTAACAAACGGGACGAAAGCGCTCAACTTTACTCTGGCTCCAGTCCGGTTTGTTTTATATGTCTGTAGTTTTGTCAGTTTGGCATTGACTGAAAAGGCATTTTGGAGTGGGCAAGGTTTTATCAGGTATTTAAAAACCTAGACAGTAAAGGTGCAGACAATTCTTGGAAAAGAAACATGGTCTGTTGACTATGTCCTCCCACGCTGACAAATATTGGATCCCCTTAGAATTACACCTGAAAGCCATTTGTTGAACTCATTTGTATTTGCTCATACTGTGACTTCATCTTTGGTGATGCTAATATTTTGCTCAGTACCAGGCTCATGCCAGCCCGCAGCACAGAGTCTGAAGAACTAACAGTTCTCTTCTCTTTGTTCAGCCTGGTTAGAGGGACATTAGTATATCTTACAATGGAGCTCCCTATGATGAGAGCGCTAGGAAACATATTAGCTTGATTTAGGAGATTAATGTTTGATGCTCAAATGATAGTGAAAGTATGTGTGGTGTTAGTTTTTTTTTTTTGAGAGCCTTTGGGTTTGCTGAGTCATAGCTTTGAAAGTAGTTGGTTTTTGTTGTTGAAAAAGATGTTTTTAAGTACCTTAGCATATGTTAGTTTATCTATGTGCTGTGTGCTATGTGAGGTAGGTGTTGTTTGCGTGGTTCTGACAACCTGATGTGGACTTGTATTATGTGAGAGTTTAGCCTCCAGTGTCACTATGTAAGTACACCTCTCGCATACTGTGTCTGATTCTTTAAGCATTAAGTGGTTGTCACTAAACATGACATAATTGATACATTGTTTCAAGATGCCTATAACCACTGAGCTGGATACAGAGAAATTAGGACATTGCACATCCATATTATCCAGTTCTTTGATTTATGAGCTACAAGGAGGTGGTATATTGGGGTTAGAAGGCTATTAAGGATGCTTTGTTTGGGCACACTAATAAGTGTGCTTTACTGAGGCAGATTATGCTAAATAGTAATAAATTCTCTAACTTTAATGTTAACAAAATACTCAGTTCTACTAAACATGCAGGCAGTAGCATAGCTAATGAAGGATTTGAGGGACAACTGCTACATTGCAGTAAACAGTTCGCTACAGTTTAAAAGTTAGAAAAGAAATCTTATTTTTTTTTAACTAAGATCCTAGCGCTGTATTGCTCAGAGTAGGCAGGGTATAAACTGTAGCAACTATTTGCTACATTTGTAGCAAGCAGTTTTGTTGCAATTCATAAAAATATTTTTTTTAACTAAAACATGAGGGCTGTAGTGCTTTGTGCAGGCAGGGTATAAACTGTTTGCAACATTTGTAACAAACAGTTTTTTACAGCTTTTAGGAACAATTTATTTATTTATTTACTTATTCATTCATTTCAGTAAAATGGAGGAGGGTCAGGGCAGGACAGAGAAACAGGAACTGAATGGCAGAGCAGGAGGGAGCTGAGCATGTTATACATCTTGCCTCTTGGCTACTATAGAAATAGAAAGAATGTCCTATTGATTTTGCTCTTCAATGTAAGAACTTGGGGGGGGGGGTTGGATCTATAATCAGACAACCACAAGACCGATTAATACAGATACAGTACATTTGCTCTTCATCAGAAGAGCTGAGGTGGTGGTGTGCTGGTTCATGGTACCAGCACAGGGCACTAACTGTGTCAGCTAAGCTTTTGTCTGTATGCATTATCACTCCTTGCTCAGCCAGCAGCTGTAAGCTTGTTGGTGCACAGAGTATTTGCATTATATTGCTCCTTCATAGGTTACAGTCTATAGAGAAAATGAGCTTTCTAGATGTTTGCTGGTGTATAGGGTACTCCTAACCCATGCAATCATGCAAAATTTCTAGCAGCACAGAAATATAGATTAAACAAGGAGATGACCTACCATTGCAATCTTATTAATCTTGGGAAGTCTTTGAATCACAAAGGGCTACCACCTGAAGTAGTAGCCCATGTTAGGGCTTACCGGTGAAAGCAGCCCTTTCTGTATCCGGTTTAAAATGTGTTTGATTTTATCTAACTGTCATTTCATATTTTTTGCATGTACACACCACTTATTATCACATTAGAAATATAAGCCTTAATATTTAGATACATTTATCTTTTCTATGTTACTTTCCTTTATGAATAATTTGTATTTTATTTTTCTGCGATTACCAAAGATTACTAACTTCATTCTATTACAAGTAACACTTATATTAAATTATTTCAGTGTTTTGTTAATGTTTCTGTCAATGTATTTTTTTAAAAAAGTATCATTGGCTTAAGCAATTAAGAGATAGTTCTTATTTCCTATTTTTTTGAGAACACATACTCATATGTGTTACTCCATTAATCAACGTATCTGCATAAAGTACAAAAAACATGGAGTCTTGAACATTACATTTTTTTAACGTCTTGTCTTTTGAGCAATGGTCAGTAGCCCAAGTTTCATATATAAACATATTTCCATATATAAATAAGATATTATTTATAATAAGCTTCTAGAAAGCAAAGAGTGGAATACCATTTGACTCTAAATTATTTAATCAGACAGTTTTCCCAGGATGAGTCTGAAATATCCATGTGAATCAATGCTCTACTCCAGTTAATAATACAAAAAAAAAAAACAAACAAAGCAGATATTCTTCTTCTCCTTATGGTTTTATGATACTAAATATTGCTTCATTAATGTGGGCTGAAACTTTGGCCTTCAGAGTAGACCAGAGTATAACAAGGGAAGTCTATGAGCCTTTATTTTGTTCAGTAACTTACGGTTGCATCTAACTCGGATGATCTGAATTGCTTTGTGCCCAACTCTGAAGATCTCCTTTACTTGTTTGCAAATATCAGTGGCTAAATTGCCAAACCCTGGATCACTGGTATTATTGTGGGAGAGCTTAATATGCTTTACTAATGCACCTTCCATCAAAACCAAATAGACAAGAATGTAACGTCATCTAGCAGGCCTTTGCTACTTTCATGAGGATCGAGACAAGAGTTTGATATTTTATAATAAATGATATACCTTAACTTTTTTTTTTTTGCTTATTACAGTGATGCATACCTAACTGAATACAATATGATGCTGATATCACCAACTAGCAGGTAAGCAGGTTTTGTTAACCTCCTTTTCAACCCGAGGAGCTGCAGAACTCTGTCAGTTACTGTAGTTATACAAAGGTTGCAATGTCTGTACAATGACCTCTACCTGCAAAACAAATATTAACTTGCTGTCAATTACCTAAGAAACCCCTCCCTCAGTGTTTACTGAACAGTTTCACATATCAGTGAATATCAGGCACACTTTTGGTGAAAAGCCTAAATGAGTCCTGAATTGAGCCCATCTATCTATCTAAAAGCTAGTAGGTGGACTACAGATTAAGAGAAGTCAGAATAATATGTATTAATTGTTACAGGACTGTATTGTACATGACTAAAATTGGATAACTCCAGAATTCATAGGGGTTCAGAATGTTTAAGCTGGTGACCACTCATTTGAATAAAACTGTGGAGGATAGGAATGAAAAATGCTTAGCTATAAGGTCCTTTGCAGTGGTAGTAAATGAAGGAGGAGTCTGAAGGAGAGGAGAGGAGGAGCAGGATGAGAAGTTATGTCATGCAAGGGAACATGGACTAGAGTAGCAAGCAGCAGAGGAATACCAAGAACATGGTCATGGCATAACTAAGTGATTTACCAGCTAATAACAGGCAGTATTAGAAAGTCATAAACAAAATTACACTAAAATTGTTAGTCTAGGATGTCATGAAATGGAGAAGGTAATCTTTATTTGCCACTTATTAATCATATTTACATTTATATTTTCATAACAGAGGAACCTACATTTTACTGAGGTGTATGGTATGAAACATCAATGTGGGAGAAAGGACTATTCACTGTCACTCTGGATTTGCATCATACTGCTACTTTTTTTGGCTGTTCCCATTAGGGATCACCACAGCGGATTATCTGTTTCCATTTCTTCCTGTCCTCTGCATCTTGCTGTATCACACCAACCACCTGCATGTCCTCTCTTACCACATCCATAAACCTTATCTTAGGCCTTCCTCTTTTTCTCTTACTTGGCAGCTCTATCCTTAGCATCCTTTTTCCAATATACCCAGCATCCCTCCTAAGCACATGTCTAAACCAATGCAATCTCGCCTCTCTGGCTTTGTCTCCAAACCGTCCAACCTGAGCTGACCCACTAACATACTGATTCCTAATTTTGTCCATCCTAGTCACACCAAATGCAAATTTTAATTTCTTTAACTCTGCTACCTCCAGCTCTGACTCCTATCTTTTTTCATTGCCACCATCTCCAATCCATATAAAATAGATGGTCTCACTACCCTCTTGTAGACCTTGCCTTTTACTCTTACTGGTACCCGTCTGTCACAAATCACTCCTGACACTCTTCTCCACCCACTTCACCCTAACTGTACTGTCTTCTTCACCTGTGTTCCACACTCACCATTAATCTGAACTGTTGATCCCACGTATTTAAAGTCATCCAACTTCTGCAACTCTACTCCTGTATCCTCACCATTCTCCATCCTCCTTCTCATTCACACACATATATTTTGTCTTAGTCCTGCTGACCTTCATTCCTCTCCTCTCTAGAGCATATCTCCATTTCTCCAGGGTCTCCTCAACTTGTTCCTTACTCTCTGTACAGATCACAATGTCATCTACAAACATCATAGTCCACAGGGGCTCCTGTCTAATCTCGTCTGTCAACCTGTCCATCACCCGTGCAAATAAGAAAGGGCTCAGAGCTGACCCTTGATGTAATCCCACCTCTACCTTAAACGCATCTGTCACTCTCCCTGCAGAACTCACCAATGTTACACTAGCCTCGTACATATCCTGTATCACTCTTACATACTTTTCTGCTATTCCCGACTTCCTCATACAGTACCACAGCTCCTTTCTAGGCACCCTGTCATATGCTTTCTCTAACTGCACAAAGACACAGTGTAACTCCTTCTGACTTTCTCTATAGTTGTCCATCAACACTTTTGGAGAAAACATCACATCTGTAGTGCTCTTTCCCAGCATAAAAGCATACTGCAAATCACTAATCATCACCTCCCTTCTAAACCTAGCTTCCACAACTCTTTCCCATAACTTCATGCTGTGACTGATCACTTTTATCCCTCTGTAGTTACTACAGCTCTGCAAATCACACTTATTCTTAAAAATTGGTACCAAAACATGTTTTTCCACTCCTCATGCATCCTCTCACTTTCCAAGATTTTTTTTAAACAATCTGGTTAAAAACTCCACTGCCATTTCTCCTAAACACCTCCATGCTTCCATAGGTATGTCATCTGGACCAACAGCCTTTCCATTCTTCATCCTCTTCACAGCTATTCTTACTTCCTCCTTGCTGGTCCACTGCACTTCATGATTCACTATCCCCACATCATCCAACCTTCTCTACCTCTCATTCTCTTCATTCATCAGCCCCTCAAAGTACTGTTTCCATCTGCTCAACACACTCTCCTCACTTGTGAGTATGTTTCCCTCATTATCCTTTATCACCTTTACCTGCTGCACATCTTTCCTAGCTCAGTCCCTCTGTCTAGCCAATCAGTACAGGTCCTTTTCTCCCACCTTAGTGTCCAACATTTCATACAACTCTCCATACTCCATATCCTTACCTTTGCCACCTCTCTCTTTGCCATATGCTTCATCTCCTTATACTCCTGTCTACTTTCTTCATGTCTCTAACAATCCCACTTCTTCTTCGCCAACCTCTTTCTCCGTATACACTCCTGTACTTCATCATTCCACCACCAGGTCTCCTTGTCCTCCTTCCTCTGATACTATACTGGAAATATTGCTAGTTGTTTGTTAGTAAGTATGAATATAAGCTAAATTTCCATATGTACTTTGTAATTCAAAAAAACAAGTGATTTATAAACTGTTGCATGATATCAGGTGAAACTTAGTTGTTGTTGAAGAAAACTGTCTTTGATATCTGCACTGTAAGCTGTACATCTTGATAGATATTCTGTATTACTTGTATTGCTGATTATACAAATAAAAACATGTTTTCATAATTCTGTATATATCTGAATAGATATGCACTGATAGAAGAATTTCTTGTCATTTGAAAGTGTATGTCTGGTTAACAAAAATGTTCTAACAATATATGTCTAGGTTGTATAGTTTTTACGATATAAAAATTTGTGAAAGTTTAGAAAAATATTATTTGTGGGTTGTGTGCATTTTAAAATATTACAGGATTTAGGGGGAAGACCATGAATGCACTGGCTATTATTACTGTAAAGAATACGTCTTACCAATAGCTGATAATTTCAGCAAGTCAAATGACATCAGAAATACTCAAGAGTATGGATCTATACCTCTTCCACAACATCAACAGAATAGTTTGGATGGACAGGTGTATTTCACAGCAGATACCGCTGCTGTGGAGCAGACTCCCCATTCATGTAAAACAAAGTTTATCCCTGCTGATTTTCAAGTGCAACTAAGATCTATGGATCGGAAACAATTTTACTCCAGGACTGCCCCCTGTACTACTAATAAACATATGCAGCTCCTAAATTCTTTATCCCTTGCATGGGTCCCCTCAAATTATCTATTGTAGGATCCCAGTTATTCTCATTATTAGGGGTAATATGTAATTATCAACCATGGGATGGGTAAGGCCAATCTATAACAAAATGGGCTAGATTATTTTGAGCACAAGAAGTTAAATTGGCTAGTCGTAAAATGGCCTACAAGAGCAGCTAGCCAAGTACTTATCAATAAAGCTATGATAACATTGCTGTTTGTATAGTTTTAATAGCTTTTATTGTTCTGAAAATATGTACATGTGTTTATCTTATGCTTTTTAAGTTTATTTCTTTTTAATGCTGTAGAATGCAAGATGTGTGTAGGCTGCTAGCTGTGTGACATTCCAACCCAGATAGTTGTTAATGTGTTAAGAATCTGAATGGTGTTGCTTTGACTTTTTTGAAGACATGGTACAAGGTTTGAACAACTTCCCCCTAGAATTTTCAAGACTCAGGTAAGTGGGAGACCAATGGCTTCTATTGCAGAGTCCATAGTCACTCATTCGTTAGTGAAGATGTATCCGAGGCCGAGAAAGTGGTTCTTATCCAAATGATATGGGAAGGAACAGATATGGTAAGCACAGATCTGACAATCTGACTTCAGAAGCTTAGAAATCCCTGTAGAAAATACTGAAACAAAGAGTGGTAGATTTCATCAAGGCCAGCAGTCATCAAAATTAAAAAAAAACAAACAAGTTCAAAGCCAACATTTTCTGACAATCCAGTCATAGCCAATTCTCTAACTATATAATACTTGAACTGGACTGGAAAACTTATTTTATATGCCTTTCCTTGATTTAACAAAACTTTTAACTCTGTTACCATAAAATGCCTAATTGGAAAACTAAGCATCATGATGTGGATGTGATAGTTGCCTCAAAAAATGAATAAATGGTAGGAGGGTGATGAAGGAAATGCATAGGTATCCACATCTTAGATATCCGCAGAGCTTTGACATTATATGAGTATATTCTGAGATATTCAAGCATGGTATATTTGTAGGAACTGAGAAAACAAACCTACTAGGTGTGGATGGAGCTAAATTAATGTGAATTTATTTAATATTTGTTTACTGGGAAAGTCTGACTGGACACAGGTCCTTTTTCAGCAGAGGCCCGGGGAGAAAAGCTCCAGTTATAAGAATTAAGACTTATATAATACAGTAAGCACAATATAAGTTTATATAATTAGAGTAATAAAGAAAAGCACATTTTATACAGGTAATAATAGTTGTCAATTACAATAGAGCAAGCAGATTGTTATGAAAGGTAAGAATGTATACATGGTGAGATACATAGAAAAAATAGTTTAGTGGGTACAGTAAATAAAAGTACTTGGAGACATTCACAATGCATATGTACATAGCCAGATGCTGGAAACAAACTATTGTATAGAGGTGGGTAAGTCTGACTTATACATGAGAGATGAAGATAGCAGGAGTTATTTTAATATATGAATGTTTGTGTGTAGGTGCAATAGTTAACACTAACTGAGTAGACTTTGGATAATGAGGCTGAGTAGTAGTATTAAGTTAGTAGTGCTAAGAGTAGCGTTAGCCAGGATGGTTACAAAGGCAAAGCCAAGTGTCTATAAATATTGATTTTAGCAGGATTTTAAACTGTCATTGAGTTACTATTGGTTATAGTAGATGGAGGTTGTTCCAAATTTTAGAAGAATAATAGGAGAAGAGTGCTCCCCCAGCTGAGTTATTTGTTTTTGTGACATCTAGGAGGAGTTTTCTATTTGAGCGAGGGGATCTAGAGGAGGTATATTGTCTTATAAGATTTTGGAGAGCTGGGGTATTATCTGGATTCTGTAGTAATTTAAAGGAAAATGCTAGTTGGTTGAAGAGAAGTAGCTGGGGAAGTTTTAACCAGTTGAGTTGTTTATGTGATATACAGTGATGAGTTTTATATGGGGCATCTGTTGGAAATCTGGCTATTTTATTGTAACATGAATTTAATTTAGCTTTAGTACTGGTCTGGTATCAATAAAATTCTGGTCTGGTATCAATAAACTGTTGAACCCAGGTTGCGCTATTACACCCACCCCCTCAGGCTCCAGTCTCAACAGCCCTATCCACATTGCCAATTCTTTTAACACTTTCTTCACTGACACCATTCAATCTTTGGCCAATCAGTTATCTTCTGACACTGCATCTGCTTCTAATTTTATCTCTAACAGCCCCCCATTGTTTCAATTCAAACCAGTTCCTACATCCCTTGTATGCACCCTTATTCTGAAACTTAAACCCACCACCCTCTCTGCAGATCTACTACCTGCAGAATACCTGCAAAATAACCTCCAAAGCTATAGCCTACCCCATATCCATCCTCATTAACAGAACTATTTCAGAAGGAACTATTCCATCAATCTGTAAAATCTCACATATCATCCCCCTGCACAAAGGTGGGAATTCCAAAGATTTTTATAACTATAGGCCTATAGCCATACTATCCCCACTAGCAAAAATCATGGAGAAGTGCATTCATAAACAACTATTAAGCCACCTACTGGAAAACAACCTACTAGCTACCTGCCAACATGGCTTCAGAACATTTCATAGAACCTCCTCTGCTCTCTTATCCTTCACCAACTGCATTAATAAATATCCTAAGCATGATACTCTATCCTCAGCCCTCTTCATTGATCTGTCAAAAGCCTTCAACATGGTTAATCACCAGCTACTCATAAACATACTTAGAAACTTCTCACTGGATCCACTTGCTATACAATGGTTCCAATCCTATTTAAATAACAGGCAACAGGCTGTATTATGGGGGAATAACTTGTCTTCCCATCTCCCAATTACCCTTGGCGTCCCTCATAGCTCCATATTGGGTCCTCTCCTCTTTTCTATTTTTACTAACGACCTACACTCTGTATTACCTCAAGCTACCTGTACCCAATATGCAGATGATTCCACACTCATATACTCAGCCTCTTCACTATCACAACTTCAGTCCCTAACCCAAGACGTATTTAGCACAGTAGAAAATTGGCTTCTTCACCGTTGTCTCATCCTCAACCCAAGCAAAACAAAAATGCTACTATTTACTCCCACCTACAGAGCCCCTCCAATGCATTTCACTGTTACATCTAGCAATGGTACTATAATTACTCCTGATTCTACCACAAAACTATGTGGAGTACTAATCAATAACAACCTCACCTTTGAACCCCATATTAACAACACTATAAAAACAGTAAACAAGAAACTAGGTTCCCTCTACAGGATCAAACCCTTTCTGACTCCACTAGCCAGGACCACTATTGCCCTTGCCCACTTAATCTCAACCCTACTATATGCTTCCCCTATCTATACAAAACTATGCAAAAGCAATCTGAACAAGCTAGCCAGCTCCTACAATAATATTGCTAGATTTGCAACTGGTTCTAGCTATAGAACCCATCATTGCAATAATCTTAATCAACTAGGATGGTTAGAATTGTCAAATCTTATTCTATTCAACCAACTAACTATTGCCCATAAGATACTGTATCATCCTACAAATACTCACTAACCTAATCTCCCCCTACATTAACCTGAAGACCCTGCGCTCATCTAATAAATTACTGGTAAACAAAAATAAAACCAACAATCTGGCTGGAGACTCTCTGTTCTCTAACACAGTGGGTAAAACCTGGAACGCCCTCCCAAATGACCTAACCTCCCTACCCTCAACTATCCTATTTAAAACCAAACTCAAACCATACCTTAAATCCCACTGATTGTACCCCTGTTGAAACCCAGACTAACTACCTCCCTTGTCACTAGACACTAATCTTCTCATCCACACAAACTCAATGATCTTTTACTAACAATATAGTGTGTTTAACTCGTTTAGTTTAATAGTGCTCTATTTCACATACCTTATATATTGTTGTATGTATATCCATACTTGATTTGTAACTACAATTGTGTTTTTTTTCCTTACTCATAAGCTAAAATGTAATGTACTATTATTACTTGCCAAATCATGGTAATGTACCTATGTATTTGTTATTCTCTTCTGAAGTGTGGAGCTTTTTTCCCCAGGCCTCCACTGAAAATGGACATAAATCCAGTTGGACCAGCCCGGTCAACAAATGTAAAATAAAATAAAATAAATAAAATTTAGTACTGGCAGTTAAAATGACTTATTCCTGTATAACAGACCTGGATTTTTTTGGACCTTTTTTATGACTTGAGCGATGTGGATATCAAATTTTAGGTTATTGTCAATTTTGACTTGC
This sequence comes from Protopterus annectens, assembly GCF_019279795.1. NCBI lineage: Eukaryota > Metazoa > Chordata > Ceratodontiformes > Protopteridae > Protopterus > Protopterus annectens. Next base: position 296,442,548 of record NC_056749.1, on the reverse strand, counting down.
AGTAGCTTGGTATGAAAGGTTGGGAGAATGGCAGTTTGGTTTTTGGAATGAATCATAAAGGACTGGGGGGAGAGGGAGTTCTGGCTGGGTAGACAAGAAGTAGTTTAGTTTTGTTGGGTTTTGTAAGTTGGGAGTCAAAGATTTCATTTTTCACAGACAGGGATGAATCCTGAGTTATGGCAAGTAGGTCTTGCAGGGAAGACTATGAACATATCAGAGTTGAGTCATCTGCACACTGTATTACTGATGCATGAAGTGTGGTGGTATGGAACTGGTTGGTGAAGACAGAGAAAAGTATGGGCCCAAGGATGGAGCCTTGTGGAATCCCTAAAGAGACTGGGAGGAGTGGGAAAGTCGTTGCCACAGGACAGCTTGCTGTTGTCCTGAATGGTAACTATGGAACCAGGAAAGAGATGAGCTACTGAGGTTAAATTTAGAGAGAACCTCAATGAGTTTATTGTGATCCACCATATCGAAGGCTTTAGATAAGTCTAAAAATATGACAGATACATATTGCCCATTATTTCTATGACTATTAACCACATTAGAAAAGGCCATAAGGGCTGTTGTCATGCTGTGATGGGGTAGAAAGCCATGTTGAGTGTTTGATAGGAGTGTGTGTGTGTGTGTGTGTGTGTGTGTGTGTGTGTGTGTGTGTGTGTGTGTGTGTGTGTGTGTGTGTGTGCAGGAAATGCATGAGTTGGAAATGTATGACTTTCTCTAAGATTTTGGATAAGGGAGACAGAATAGCTATGATGCGATAGTTGTTGAATTTGGTGGAATTTCCCCCCTTGAGTAGTGGAATCATGATGTGGGAGATCTTCCAAATGGAAGGGATTGTCTTTTCTGATATTGATCTATTTATGAGTATGGTCACTGGGTACACTACCACTTGTCCTGTAATTTTCAAATATTCTGCTGGGAGGTTATCAGCGGCAAGTGGTAGAGCCTGCATCTGAGAAGTCCAGTTTCCAGTTCACTACTGTTAACTGCAATGACTTGCAATTAGCAATTAAGTACCCTCAGATTAAGTAATATCTTGAGGTAACAGATGATACTCCTCCAAAGGAGGAAAAAGGGGGAAGAATCCTAATCATTGCAGAAATATACTGACTGTGAAAGTTCCAGTGAAGAACAAGAACATATTGAACTGAAAATTATTCATCCATGTTGAGAGGTAATCTTGCACTTCTGCATGCCACTAACAATGCCACTAATCCACCCACTTATGGAAGACTATGCTCAGTTCTGCTACTGAATCATGGAAAAGTAGATAAAAGTGTTACAATTACATAAAGAAATCACACAAGAATGGTCAGGTGATTTATATAGATAAAAGTGAAAAACAATCATTTTAGAAATAGATTTTTTCACTTGGAGGAAAGGAGTAGAAAGGTATATTATGTGCATATAAATCATTAATGGTTTACTTTGCTAAAGCAGGAGCATCTGGCTTTGCTGAAGAAGTGCTTTTTGCATTCTGAATTTGGAGTAAGTGTTGATATTCTTAATGTCAATGGGGAGTGCTTACCACAGATTAGGTCCCTGAAAGAAGAACGCATGTGCTATGCTGTGCTGTGGAGTTTGGTTCTAGGAGTAATGAGATTTGATGTGC
>NC_056749.1:296408433-296438433 GCF_019279795.1 Protopterus annectens | reverse complement strand
CTCAAGGAACCACAATGGTTATTTATTGTTTTAGCTAGTATGTGTTAATAAAAGTTAATCTTTAATAATGATCAAAGGAATAGATATTTATTTATTTATTTAAAATGTGGGTGTCTCACAATATATGGGCAAAGAGTGTTATGTTAGTGGTCTCACTCTATGCATTAATATAGATGATAGGTCAGCTATGCAAAGGAACTCAGATACACTGGCTATCTATTTTTCTCAACAGTAGCCATCTATTGCCTTAACTACATCTCATGCCAGATATGGCATAAGTAAATGCAATTGAAAAGAAAGACGGTTATGTGCATGTGTGTGTGCTTGAGAGTGTGTGTGTCTCTGTGTCCACATATGCACATATATACACCAGTACATATCTGTTTGGATATTTAATAAGGTAAATAAGGACAACTGATTTTATGTCCCCTGATCTAATAAAAAGAACGAAAAATTTCTCTCCCTATTGAAAAAGTTGTATACTTTAATAAAGTACACTAAACTAAAGCCTGTTTTTATCTATTTACTTTTAATAAATACTACCAGTATGGAGTATTACAGAAACAACATTATATAATACATGGGATCTCTGCAATAATCTTACCAAGTGCCTTCAGCTATTCTATTCATTGCCTCAAAAATCAAGTTGTACTTCACTCTGATTAAGATTTCAATATTACAAGGCTAGTAGCATTTAATAATAGAAAACCTTCATCAAGTCAGTAAAGTTTAATAATGGACTTTTTCCTTTTCTGCTGATGCTTATGTGGGAATACCACACTGTGATGACTGCATCGCCATTCATCTGAGTGCATTTAAAATAACTCTAGAACATAAGAGTCTCTTCTTAACATCAAAGTAATGGTACCTTTGTATTAATATCCTTGATGTTACCATGGTAAAACCTGGAATTGTTCTACAGAAATTCAGGCTAATAATTTCAAATGATAAAAGTAAAGCATGCTTTCAGTTTTGTGTACCCAAGCTGATGGAAAAAAGGTCTAAGAATCCCTAGTGGCCCTTTGCAAGAAAATGGGGTACATGTTTGTAATAAGCAATGAGTTTGAAAGGTTTTTTTTTGAGAGTAGCCTTGTAATATGTTTTGACTCAGGAAAAGAGCAAAGTGGTATTGAGCAAACAATTGACATACTCTATTACCGATCAAGAAAAACCTTTGTTCCAAATGACATAAATACAAAGGCTGAGACAGGAAAGGATTTGACAAATAGAAGAAAACTAATGCATTGTCAGAAATGTAGTTATAATTCATAAAAGCATTAGACAGCAAATGTACAGTAGTTATGTGAAAAATGGGTAGTGGTAGTGGTTATCAATGGGGTTGAATTAACATGTTTATCAAGAACAGTGCAATTACATGTATATATAAAATACAGAGAAAAATGAAAGCCTGAGAGACAGAGAGAGATGTACTTTGCTGAAACTGTAGAAACCAATGCAAAATTACATTGCAGATTAAAGCCTTCGGAGACATAAAGAGAATGCGATAAAAGGAAGAAAATATGTGAAATATTTAACAATAAAGACTGGCTGGAATTCACAGATAAGTGCTCCATGAATAATATATAGATAGCTAATCGTGCTACACTGTTCAACAGCTGGGGCAGCTCTATAGCATATCATATGACTAATATGGCATACATCACATGTAAGGAAAACTAGAGCGTGTGACTAACTGTATGCTCCCAAGCACAATTCAGCACTGCATAGTACTGCATAGCTGCACTTCACTGTTCTCCTGCATAAGAAGGACATTTTAGCAGCATTTAGATAGAATGTGGGAGTGTACATCAAAGTTCCAACCCAGTTCATTATACAAATAGTAGAAAGTGGAATAGATAGGAAAGTACAAAATGGAAAAACATAAATTATTAAAGGTGGGAGCGAAGGAAGACATTTTTCTAAAAATGGAACAAGGTACTTTTTTCATATACAGAAAATAAGGGTAGCTCGGGAAGGTAGTGAAGAAAGGATGTGAAAGCAGAAGAATAGACAGATAAATATAAAATGCAGACTGAGATAGATAAGGTTGGCATGAAAACAAATGCTAAGGAGGAGAGTGGATGTGCGTTTAAATAGGGTAGAAAATGGTAATGGGAAATGTGGCCAATGAAAGATTATGCAATGAAACATAATGTAAAGAAAATAAAAACATGGGTATATGAGAGTGTCCTGCCGTGGCTGGAAACAAACCCAGAAAACACTAGATGAAGTGACAAAGACTGTGGGCTGGGTGCTCCTTGGTGTCCTGATGGTCAGTGTCTGTCAGTCATAAGACTCAGCAAGCCATGCTAGAAGGCAGCCCACATTGCTGAGGTAGGCATTCAGATGTTACTACAGCTCAGATACCTTTATTTTCCAAAAGTGACACTGGGAGACTTGAGTAAACCTCTACAGACCACCAGCAGAACCATTACCTTCACCACCACATAAAATGATTCTGGAGGTAAACAGTAAACCCACAAGGTCACCTCCAACAAGGCAGTCATAATTCTCTTGTTGCCCAGCAGCAGCACTGATAGCCAAAGGTGTCCTCTTGCTAAAGTATTGGCCAGTGTATGCTCAAGAGAGTATGTCTGCATCCCATGCTCTTTCACAAATGGATCTGTAGAAGGAACATGCAATGAGTAAAATGATTACACCTCTGTGGATGTGACACAAGCACACTTATGCAGTGCTCAGGGATAGACATCAAGCACTCCACACTGCTGGGGTCTGAATGCTCAGATGATGAAACCATCCATAAAATGACAAGTAGTATTGTTGGAACTGAACTGAATTCCACCTCAAGTCTTGGTGAAAACCTACAAATAGTAACCTCTGTTTTCACAAAATCTCACCCAGATGAAACTGATATATGGATTGTATCTTATACAGCATATATCTTGGAGAGAGGTAGGTTAAAAAATACAAAAAAGTCAGCTGGGTGCACAAGTCACAGAATAAAAATGTGGCCAATCCTGGAGTGTACACTGGTGCCAGGACTGGAAAAAATGGCAGTGTAGAATCCTCAAGACATAGAGGCATTCCTACAATGGGATTAGTCCAGGTTTAAGGGGGATGACCCCTTGATGTAGAAGGAAGTAATAGCCCACAAAATCTTACAAGCCAAAAAAAGAGCCATAAAGATGGCCAAGTGCACTTTTGATGATAAGGATGAAATTATGTATTGTTGCTCTTATGCAAGAAGCCCAGAATTTCCAGCTAGAAGCTATTCAGAAATATTAAGAGAGAAATTAGAGGAAAGTAAACTACTTGCACAAAAAACTGTCTAAAACTTTAAACTCATATTTGTATTCATTAAATCAACAGATTCATTAAAAACATTACTAAAATGAAGAAGCATTGGGCTACCGGGAAAAATAAGAGACAGAGGAAAAGCACAAAATACAAAGAACAAAACTAAGAGACTTTTTATAGGTTCAGTGGTAAATACTAAGCTATCAGTCTGCAGACTATTACAGCCAAGCCAATAAACAGAGGCCAGAATCAAACCACCCCCCTTGTATCTTTGATGCAAAGACCTTAACCATTAAGCCAACCCCTCACCCTTTAAGGGGTAAAAAAGTTATATAGACAAACTATTCAGTAAAAACTGTAAGAAAGATTCAGAGAATTCACTTTGTAGTACCTTAAAACTCATGCAGTAGAGGCCCATGGGATATATGTAAATGAACCATTAAGGACATAAAGTGTTTTAGCTATATGACTTATGAATGTCATGACTTCCGTTTTTTTATTGTTTAAGTCTTCATGGGTATATTCTGGTCAATAATGCCAAATCCCAATAGCTGTAGGCATGCCAGGTTAACTTTTTGTGACATCTTCATTACAGCATAAGTAGATTTTTTTGGGAGAAAAAAATCATGTTAAAGCAAATGGGGGGGGGGGTAGTTCACAAAATTAGAGAGAAGGATTTTAGATACAGGTCTCAAAGGAGAACAATGACTACACAGAATATTATATTTACTAAGCAATAGAAATCATTTTTAAAGCTATGCCAACATGAGAATTTTGAAAGACGACTTTTCCTAATAGGGATGACTGCAAGAAGGGGCTTTGGAAATAGGCAAGATGGAAAGGGATTTACTGGAGAAACAAGCAAGGAACCAAAGTATATGGATGAAATAACTAGGCAGGAAAGTCAGAGTGGGATGAACCCTAGCAAAAGTTTAAAAGGTATAAAAAAAAGATACCTGAACATGGGAAATAAAAAGAGATCTGATATGGTGCAATATTTATGCAAAGGAGAAAGCCAAACAAATCAATACAAAAAAGAAGTTCCAAAGATATTTGAAGATAAATACAGGCCAAAGCACTCAGATACAGAACATTTCACCATACAAAATTAAGAAAACAAGGAGGTACATAGAACAGAGGAGTTATAAGGTAGAAGTTAGCAGAGTTTGTCCCTAACCCAATTCAAGAGTAACTTAGACAATTGGACGGAGAACAGGAAATCAATCCCTGGTTTGGCACCTATGTCTCTAATGGACACAGGCAGCCTGTAAATGTCTCACCTCCAAAGCCCCTGCTTACACTTATCAAGGGTATGAGAACTTGTCAGAGATTTGGGATACATGGCTATGCTTATAAAGACCCTTGTAGTCATTAGCCTACTAAATACCTATGAACCTATAAGAAGTTATAGAAACTGAAGTGATGGAATACATGTGAAGTATTTAGCATAGAAAATCCAACACAGGTAATGTCACAGCATGATGGAACACTGAGTCCCCAAATTACGGAGAGGCAGGTGGAGTAGGAGACATCTGAAGGAGAAATATGGACATAGGAAAGAAAAAGAGATTTCATATAGTGCAATATTTATGCAAAGGAGAAAGCAAAAAAGATCAATACAAAAAAGCAGCACCAAAAATATTTGAAGAGAAATACAGGCAAAGCATCTGGATATAGAAAATTTCACATTACAAAAAGAAAACAAAGGGGGAAGGTAGAACACATTATTAAAAATGGAGAAGTTAAAGAAATAGAAACTAAAGTTATGCATTAACAACAAAGTGAAGGATTTAATATAGAAAATCCAACCCAAGTATTGTCACAACATGGTGGAACAATAAATCCCCAGACTAAGGAGGAACAGGTAGAACAGGAGGCATCTGATGACATCATGATGTGCTGGAGCCTTCAGTAGGAAACTGATACAAAAGTTTGGCAGGTGTTGCTCAGCAAGGGAAGTAGCTGGAAACCATGGCAACTCTAACACAGGTAATGTTGTGGAATGACGGGCCAATGAGTTCCCACTTGAAGGAGCAGCAGATATCAAAGGATGCAGCTGAAGAGGAGATGTAACAGGAAGATGTGATCTTCTGTAGAATGCCCGCTGGAAATAGAGAGCAGAGAAAGTGATCTAAAGGAAGAAGTGCAGGATTTAATAGAGACACATAGACATATTAAGATCAATGACATGGACTACAGCAAGTAAATAATACCCAAAATGTTATAAGTCTGGCAGAACAGATGAACACAGTAATCCAAACTATTAGCAGAAAGTCATGTGACAGAAGTAGAAAGAATATGTTACTTTGCAGCTCAATTAATAGCAGTTAAAGTCTTACCACAAAAGCATAGAGCAGTAATGGAAAGAAAGAGAATAAATAAAATGTGATCATGGAAGTACTGAATAGAGAACACTATAAAGCAATTAAGACAAGAAGTGTCACTGATAGAAAAATGTAGAAGAGCAAGCAGACTAACAAAAATACTTGGATAGACATGGTAATAGAAACACACAATATCAGAACAGGCTAAGCTCTATCACACATTATCACAAATAATAGACTAAAGATATCAATACAGGCAGAAAAACATAGAAGATATGCAGATAAATATAAATGAAAAATAAACAATAAGCAATTCATTGATGACCCAAAAGAAAGTTTTATAAAGTACTAGGAAATAATGCTAAAGGAATAGAAACACCACAAAAATAAGAAGAAAGAGACACATTTTGGTGACATATTTCTGAAGACCCTAAGGAACATACCAAATATGCTGAATGGATAGGAAAAATAAAAGAAACAGGAGCTTAGATGTACAGAATATGAAATATGAAATGAGATAAAGTAATGGGTCATTGGAATTGAAATAAAATTAAAAACGTCCCTAATTGGAAAACCGAAATAAGAATTAATTATATGCTCATCCAAAACGGACATCAACCTAGTTAACAACAACAACGACAACAACAACAAATGATACTCCTCCTTGAGAGTGAACCTGTAAATCATCCAAAAAACTATAGACCCATAACTTGATTTCTACTGATGTACAAACTATATACTGGAATTGATGTAGACAGAGTTTATAGTTATTTAGAAAAAAAAATCAATCAAGGCAATAAAAGAAAATCATATGGAACAAAGGATCATTTGTTGCTAATGAAATTCATATTAAAGAATTGTAAAAACTGGAAGAATCTAAGTAGGGCATGCATAGATTACAAAAAAAAATTGACAGCATCCTACATTCATGTATAATGGACTGTTTACAGATGTACAATATACGTCCTACATTGATCAATTACATTACAGTGACGTTAAACAGTTGCAAACCATTTTGCATTTAAGCCGTAATTAAGGGCAAATTATTATACTAGGGATAAAAATTCAAAGAGGGACATTCCAGGGTGATTCTTTGTCATTGTTGCTGTTTTGTCTTGCTTTTAACTCATTATACTCTTTAGCTAACAGATGCGTCCTGGTTACAAATTTTCTTCCAGAAAACAACCTTGCTTAGAGATGCCTCATCTACTTTTTGTGGATAACTTAAAACTATACAGTTCATCAGATGAGGAGCTGAAAGCACAACTGTAAAGGGTTAACACTTACTCAGATGATACAAGAATTTCATTTGGTCTTGATAAATGTGCAAAATCAACATTTAATGCAAAAAAAGTTGCAATACCAAGAAAAGATCAGTCTGGGACAGAAATGTGATATAAAGGAAATTGAACAAAAGGGAGTGTATAAATATTAGGGAACTGATGAATGACTGCCAATAAAACATGAACAGATGCAAATAAAACTAAGAAATACTTCAGAAGACTAAAACTAATACTGAAAACAACATTGACATCTACGAGTAAAGTCCAAACTATAAACCAATTTGCTCTTCCTGTTCTAACTTACAGTTTTGGTGTGACTGATTAGCTCTAAAAGGTGTTGGATCAGTTAAACATAAAAACAAAAAAAAATGTTTTATGCTTATCGAATGATATATAAAAATCACAGTACAGCAAAGCTTATATATTCCTTGCTCTGAAGGAGGTATGGGCCTCCTCAAAATTAATTACAAGTATAGATCTTCAGTCATGGGACTGCATACATATATGAAGATGAGAAGGAAACAAATATGGAAAAGGCATACATACAGTGGCAAAATATAGAGTTCTCCTGGAACAACCACATGTCAATCAGAATTTGATACAGGAATGGTTAAGGAGAGGTGAGATGAAACCGAAGATGAAAGGTTAATAATGGCATCCCAGGATAGTGAACTATGTACACAATGGTTTACAAAGTCCATTGAACATGTGGGAGAAATAGATAAATGTAGGTTCTGTAAAACAGAATTTGGAAACAGTCACACACCTTGTTGCTGGGTATGCTACACTAATGACAAAGGGCCTATATACTGAAAGGCAAAACAATGCAGCAAGACTGTTGCATTGGGGATTGTGCAAACACTACAATATGGAAGTAGAACAGAAGCACTTGAAACATGAATGAAAACGTTTTGCAGAGAATGATGAAGTGTAAATCACATGGGATCACCCATCACCAGCAGTTCAAGAAATAGATGCAAAAAAAAAAAAAAAAAAAAAAAACGGATGTAGCAGTTCATGAAAAAAAGACAGAAGCAAAATTGATCACTAACTTTGTTTCCCTAGGAATTACAATGTCTTACACACAGAGAGAGAGACACACACAAAGTCATAAAATACCAGTATTTGCAACCAGAAACAAAAGGAATGTTGAAAAAAATATAACCAGAAGTCTGAATTGTAGTAGGAACAATGGTCTAATTAAAAAGAATCTGCAATAATACTTTTATATGCCACCAATACATGTAACTATGAATTGTAGAAATATTCAGTTCTGTGCACATTGCAGTTGCTGCAAAGAGCACGTCAAAGACTGAAAGAATACTTAATTCATGAACTTTAATTACACCCTGACTTAGGAAAGGGATCCATCCCCATTATGGTATTTGACAACGAAAAGACTTGGAGAAATTAAACCCTGGAATAGCTGTTCCACCTTCTGTGGCATCCAACCATTTTAAGTTCATATTTTTCAACTGCTGAAGAATAAACTGCATGCACATAAGTATACATGTAAAATAAATAGGATACCAGTAGACAATAGCACTGAACAGAAAAAAAATTGCTTACAGTACATTCCTGGTTATGACTCCCTGACATCTGACTCCTACTGTTGAAGCAGGTGAAGCCAGCAGTGATACGAGTTCAGGACAGTGTGGCAATGTCAGCACTGCCCAATAGAATGGGTAATTTTAACAGCAAAACTCACCAGTGTGGCAATCTCATACAGGCTTCCATATACCATAAGGGCTTAGCATAATGCTGCAGAAACCACTTCCAAATTTTTCTGTAAATGTAGAACAGAAAAAAAAATGCTCTCCCCAGCACATTTTATTCCACAGTGCCTGCATTAGCTATGGCCACTCACTCACTCACTCACTCACTCACTCACTCACTCACTCACTCACTCACTCACTCACTCACTCACTCACTCACTCACTCACATTTGATTGAGAAGCAAGTGATTGCCTCCTTTGCATGGATGCATATTTGTAAATCATATACTCTGCAATTTAGCACAGCACTATGGTATCAGTCTATCAGCCTAACATGGCACCATTGCAATATAAATGGATATATCATGGGGTCACTGCGCTACAGACATACACATGCGATACGCACAATTATACTGGTAATATGCCTTGTGATCATCTTGATGAGCACTACTACCTCAAAATGTCTGAACAATGCAATGCTTTATCTTAGCAATTCTGAAACATTCTTTAGTGACTTCATTCCTAAATGATTTGCCAGAAAACCACAAATTTTATGAGGAATAAACCAAAAATAAGAAGCAAAATCTATTCATTCTGCAAAAACATCTGGACATTTGAGAGGTATAGTTCAGCTGGGGCTGTCTTTGAGTTTGTGCCCTTACCCTCCTCACAAAATCATGGTCGAATAGAGCCTCCCCCCTGCAGCCATTCCAATTTCCCATTACTTGGATATTTCACCCCATTTACCATAAACACTGTAATGTGCATACTGCTTTACGCCTGTGATGATTTGGATTTAATTTGAAAGTTTTATTTTGCATTTTACAGTACAAACACTAATAGATCTGCTAAACAAAGTAATGCAGTTTCACAATGAAAATAGACTTAGCATTAAAACTTCTCTGCCCTTGAAACTCACAATCATTGAAACAGCTTTGAAACCCACATTTAAAGAAAATACATTTTTCAAGTGGCAGATAAAGACTCACTTTGGGCTGTTTTCAAATCATAGGCCCCTTGGACACAAATCATGCATGTGTCTTTGATACACCTGCCTGATTGCATTAAATAATATTCCTTGTATAATACAGTACAGTTGTTAGACGGCATTTTAAATATATTGTTTTGAACATGTTTCCAGTAAACAATGAAACAAAATACATGCACCAATAAGGACAAAACTGCCCAGTTTAGAATATTTCCATTATAAAAGTCTTCTCAAACTTCAACAATCCACCAGTATCAGTATATATGCACAATCTCTGAAGAAGTAAATGTCATCTAAATAATTCCACATTAAAGAAATGTGAAACTAATAAAGAGGCTGCTGCTACCAAACAACTTTATATTTCATTGTTTCATCTACAAATAAAATGACTGTTGCTCTTGAGGAATACATTGCCTATGTTACATTTAAAAATGATAAACTAGTAATATTGCAATAGGAAATGGATGGCAAATTAATAACAGCTTCATAGTTACTAGGTATCTTCACCAAAAAGGACTCCACCCCCAGTGCAACATAGTATCAGCAATGAATGTACATATTGTGGGAATAGACCCCACAGCCTTCTGCATCAAAAGCCAGTACACTACCTGTTGTGCTATTAACATTGCAAGCAGACTCAGCATAAGCAGCACTAAACTTCTCTTCCCCTGCAGCTCTCAGCTCCTTGTAAAATCTACTAGACACACAGCTGTATCTCTCAACTTTGCAGCATAAGAAATCTGGAAAAGGCCAAAATTTATTGAGGGGGACAAAAGCCCAAAAACTAGGGACATATTTTAAGCATTGCTTGTATAATCTTGGAAAAAAATGATGTGTTACTATCATACATTTCACTGCCAAGCCTTGAACCCAGGACCCTGTGTAAAACAGTCAGAGAAACATGCCACTATGCCAAATCAGCTGTTTTGTGAAAGAAAGACTGAAAGTTAAATGGCTACCATTTAAATAATTCAGTTCTCACCATAGCTGTCAATCTCCTAGCAGAAACCTCCTGGACAAAGCCAATAATGGGGGGATACACCCTCAACCATATTCACTGAATTCAGTTCTCACCATAGCTGTCAATTTCTTAGCACAAAACACCTTGACAAAGCCAGTAATAGGGGAATACAGCCTCCAAACATATTCAGTGAACTCAGTTCTCACCATAGCTATCAACCTTAGCACAAAAATCCTGGACAAAGCCAATAATGGGGGAATACAGTCCCAAAAATAGAGGCAAGTTTCAAACATTTACCTTATAAATGTAGAAAATTGCTAGAATAAACTATTTTGTGTTACCATATACTTTCTGAAGAATATGAAGTCTGAAATTCAAATGCCTGTCATTTTTATTTATTTAACATTTGTTAACCAGGAAAGTCTGACTTGGAACAAAAGCCAATTTTCAGCAGAGTCCCGGGGAGAAACACTCCAGACACATGCCTTTGTAACATGGGAGGACACCAGAGTACCCAGAGGAAACCCACAGAAACACAGGGAGGACATGCAGACTCCACACAGAAGACATGTATATGAACAACCAAAAACCAGCGAAAGATAAAATAAAACAACAGGAAAATCCACAACTTCCAAAACAAATTTATTCTCAATCGTAATAAGCCACGTAAGTGTGTTCAGTTTCAAACAGATTCTAGGAACGATAGTTATTACAACTCTTCACTTTCAGTGTTGGAAGGTGGCTACACTTCGTATGAAGAGGGGGAGAATATTGATACAGAATTTCCTGTGATGCCAGTGCCACAACAACCTGAAAGATTTCACCAAACTTTTCATGGAGAGACCAACAACTTCAATAGAGGTCAACAAGGAAAGAAATGCCAATGTGAATTTTATGGTCCCTCAACAAGAGAACAAGCGTTTCAGGGGGGACATAAAAGAGGTAAATGGTGACATTTTTTACCTCCTACAAATGACTACATTGTTAATTTGTCAGGATATTTTTTCTCTGATATTGAAGTTGCTGTTCTTAATCATGGACTGAAGTTTATTCCTACTGTAATTTCTTGTGTACTTGAGATGAAAAGTGATGTATATAGATTTAGTAGAAAGTTACATCTAAAGAGTTTTTTTGGTAATATACACAATCGCTCACAGTCTATATCTTCTGAAGACACTATGGATGTCTCTTCGGAAAGTTTTTATTCCTGTACATCAGGTGTAATTCCTGATGCATATTATAGATTTGATACTGAATGTGTTCAAACAACTAGTGGTTTTGTACCTCCAGTTTTAAATAATGATGTCCTGCATTTTGTGAATATGCTAAACTTTTCCATTGAATCTGCATTCAGCGAATATATGAAAAATAGAGGTAATATACAATACAATTTATGTTTTAAAGAATGGAAAGCTCTAGTAGCATTGAGCAACAATGGAGAAATTATTTTTAAACCATCTGATAAGGGTAATAAGTTGGTTGTTATGCATTTTTCCCAATACCATAAAATGTGTATGGATCATTTAAATGACACTACTGTTTATGAAAAGGTGAAATGGAATTTATACAATGCTGCCTTAAATGAGTATAAGGAATTATTAGATAAAGGACAAAGGCTAGGCTATTTTTCTGCAGCAGATGTAAAAAACAAATTTAAAACAGAAGGCTGCAAAATGGCTACCTTTTATTGTCTCCCTAAAATACACAAAGACTTGAGAGCTCCACCTGGGAGACCTATTGTTTCTGGATGCAATTACTTTTTACACAGTTTAGGTGTTTTTTTACATAATTTTCTCTTAACTAAAGTTAAGACTCTGCCATCTTACATCTCTGATGTCTTTGATTTTTTGGACAAGATAAGGGATGTTAAATGGAATAGATGTATGTATTGGGTCACGGTTGACGTTAAGAGTCTATATACCAACATTAATCATTCCTTTGGTATGGAAGCTCTAAGGTTTTTCCTAGGTGATCATCCGGTCACTGAGTATATTGTTGAACTTATTTATTTTTCTTTAAAAAAAAAACTTTTTTGAATTTAATGATTGTTTGTACCGACAAAAACAGGGTACAGCCATGGGGGCAGATTTTGCCCCTATGTATGCTAACCTTGCTATGAGTCTTTTTGAGTCTGAATTTTTATATAGGAATCATTTTTTTGTAAATATGTTATTAAATATGATAGGTTTGTGGATGATTTAATTTTTTTGTTGGAAGATGGTGAAGTTTTGGTAGATCAATTTATTTTAGATTTACACAATAATAGATTTTCGTTGAAATTTGATGGGTTTAAAAAAGGTGTTTCTATTTCTTTTCTTGATGTTGTGTTGAACATTGTTAATGATAAAGAACTAGTGACATCAGTTAATAGGAAGTTTGAAGGAGGTATACAATATGTACATGGCACTAGCTGTCACCCTCCCCATACAATAGAAAGTCTACCATATGGAGAAATGGTAAGAATTTCTAGATTGTGCAATAATGAGAGTGTATTTAAAAAGGAACTGAGTTCAGTAATGGAAATGTTTCATCAAATGGGTTATAGCGACAAAATAATAACAAATAGTTATAAACGATTTTTTGGATACAGGTATAAAAAAGTTACTAATAATTTGTCTAATAGAGATTTGGTACAGTTAAATGATATGAATAATAGACAGAAAGATATAATGTATTTTGTTACAACTTTTGGTTGTTTTAGTGATGAATTGGTTAAAATGATCAATCATTTTGGAAATATTTTAGTTCATTAAGTAGTGTGTCTCTATGGCTGAATGCACATCTGAAATTTCTCTATAAAAGAGGGAAAAATATCAAAGATTTTTTTAGTAAAAAGTAAGTTTACTATGCCTGTAGTTAGTATACAGCATAGTTTACCTATGAAGGGCACTTTGAGATGTGGTAAATGCAAAGCTTGTAGTTTTGTAGTGTCTCATTTTTCTCATATTAATAATGTATGTTTTAAAACATGTAATGTTTTCAATTGTAATTCTGAAGGGGTGATATATGCACTTAAATGCCCTTGTGAAAAATTTTATATTGGAGAGACTAAAAGGGCTTTTAAGGTTAGGCTTTTAGAACATGCCAGGGACATTATTAATAATAAAGAAGAAAGTTCTGTGGCTATGCATTTTAAAAATTTCCACCAAAGTAAAAATGAGGGGTTACAAAGTACTGTTTTGGAGCAAATACACCATTTCTGTCTTGTTAACATTAAACAAACTTTATTATATAAAGAAGCTGTATATATTTTGAAATTTAATACACTACATGCCCATGGTCTTAATGAAGACTTTAATTGGAGAGTATTGATTTAATGCAATGAATTTAGCTAATTTATATTAATTTGATTTATTGTATAATTGTTCTGTGTAGCAGTATAAATGTAGTTTTAGTGTTTGTAAGGTTCATACTCCTTGAAGGCTACGGCCGAGACATCAGAGAGAGAGAATAAATTTGTTTTGGAAGTTGTGGATTTTTCCTGTTGTTTTATTTTATTCCACACAGAAGACACCCTGGCCAAGAAACAAACCAGGGAACCTCTAGCTGTGAGGCAACAATGCTAACACACACACACACACACACACACACACACACACACACACACACACACACACACACACACACACACAAACACACACACCCGCACACAGTACCTGGTTTCCCATGCTGTTCCTCTGCAACAGCTTGCTTCAATAACATGTCCTTCCCCCAGTAGCAGCGTTTTTTGCTTCAATAACATGTCCTTCCCTCACTAACAGCAGCTTCAAGTCCGGTAAACATGTCCTTCCCCCAGTAGCTTCAATCCCAAGTCCATCTCGCATAAGCATGTCCTTCTCCATGAGAGAGCAGGCTCCAACCTGCGGATGTTGCAGTCCAGATCTCTTCCATTCTACGCTGTCATCACCATATATAATTCTGGCCATCAGAGTACCGAGATGCCTTCTTCCTACTCTGGACTGCTGTTGCAGCAGTCTGGATCCCCTCTGAGTTCCGGGATTGCTGAGTATGCATGCATAGAAGTTTGGAAATGTTCAGAGACTTGCCAATTTGTTTTATTTTCTTTTTCCACAGCTAGGGGGCTGCAGTCCTATAGCATGAGCCACCCTTGGTATAGGTTTTAAGGGCATACATCCATTTAAACCTGGTTTATGTTTAGCTTGTAAATTAGCAATCCATCTTAGCTCATTTAGTTCTGTATAGTGCTTAATATCTCCTCCCTCTCTTATTTTCAGACTGTATCTGTAATACCATAAAAGAAAAGGCATGTCCTTGGTTCACATTAACATGCTATAATAATGCATTATGTTTCTTTTCCAATCGGATGTCACTCATATGCTGTAAAATACACTGTTTGAGCATCCTTTTGGTCTTTACTAAATAGAACGCTGTACACAATGAGCACATTATCAGATATATAACATTTTTAGTGCGGCAGACTGCATACAACTTAAGGGTACAAATTGTACCAGATATTGGATGAATAAAAGTATGTTATGCTCTAATGTACTGATATATCTTGCAGTTTTTGAATGGAAAAGCACCAACTCTTACACTCCTGGTAGCATTGTCTGTAGATTAACAGTTTTACTTATAATGCATTTGAGATAAAAAAAATATTTTCATCAGTCTTCTGGGGTTGCCATGAGCACCCCGGTAGCAAACACCTATGCTACATTAGTCTTAAGTGATTGGGTGAATGACAGTATATATACAGGTCCTGAGTGTTCAGCTAGTAAGATTCTATTTTAAGAGGTTTGTGGACGATGTGTTTTAAATATGGGATGGAAATTAAACTGATTTGACTATGTTTGTGGATCATTTGAACCAGTACTACAGATTTTCTGAAGTTTTTTATGCATATCTCTCCTAATAAAGTGGAATTTTTAGATGTTACTATTAAATATGACAGATTAGATCTACAAACCTCAGTTTTTAAGAAAGATGTACAGAAAAAACAATATTTACATAGGAGAAGTATGCATCGTTCACATACCTTTAAAGGAAAAGAAAAGCATAGATTACTCGTCAGTAGACTTAATACAAATGATTCAGAATGTGTTAAACAAATGGATGAAGCAGTGGATGCTTTCACTGAGAGTTGTTACAGTAAGAACGTTAACTAGTATAAAAAATTATGTTTTGCTGAACAGAAATTCAACAGCTAGACCTTATTTTAATGACACATATAGTGAATCTACTGGTACTGAGAACACAGATATAAATAAATCTAATATCCTACATTATATAACTATATATAGTAGATGCAGTGATGGAATTAGAAAGATAATTTCCGAAAATTGGGGTATACACAGAACCTTACCTGAATTATGTGAAATTATTAATGAAAGACCAATGTGACTTATTGTAATTGTTCAAATCTTAAAAATAGACCATGTTATAAAGATATGCAAGAGAATATGCCTAAAAAAGATTACTAAGCAGGGCACTTTTATGTGCTTTAACTGTTGTTATAGTTTTATAGAGAAGAATAATATCTTTATACATCCCACTACAGGTATTACTTATACTTTCAAATGTCATGCCATGTGTAACACTAGCAATATAACATATCTTGCTATATGCACTTAATGTGCAAGTTTCTATGTGGGTAAGTGAATACGACATCTAAAAGACAGAATTATTGAATATAATTCTGATATTAGAAGGGGGTAATGAGCAATTCTCTTGCTAAACATGTATTTGAAAATACCACACATTATTTCAGGTTTAAGGCTTTTGATCTTCTATTTAAATCAGTAAGAAGAGGTGATATAAATATTAAACTGGAGGATATGGAATATAACTGGATCTTGCTGCTACAGGCTGATCACCCACCAGGTATTAAACAGACAGTGTCCATTAAACCTATTTTGAAAGCAAAACAAGCAGGGTTTATATAAGATTTTTTGTAAAGTAATTTGAAATAGATTTTTTATAGGACGCATTTTTTGTTCATTCTTATGTATATACAATTAATAATAAAAAATATATATGCATATATATTTTTTATACTTTTTACATTTATGCATTGGTAATTTAAGTCATTAAACACTTTAATTAATTGAGTTATTGTTTCATTGGCTGTGTGAATAGATGGGTACTATAAAATAAATGTTATACTTGATTGACAAATACTGTAGGAATGTTCCAAAGATACAATAAACACACTAAAAAAACAGGCAATAATCAAGATGAACTTCCAAAAGAAAAATTCTCACTCTCCAGTTTGAATTTAAGCGCTTTCATTCACTTTTATTAACGTGAACTTCCTCAGAAACATGTTGTTGTAAAAAAAATACTGTTTAAATACTATTTCCACAGGAAATGATGTCATACCATTTGAAAGTCAAATTAATTAATGAATACATGAAATGCATTCATAATTCCTTATAACATTCACCATTTACTCATGTTTGTAATGCTTTCTCACTATTAAATAAGTTTTAGAGTCTCAAAAACATTTTTTCAAGTCTTTTTTAGTTGTTTTTTAGTTAAGATAACTAACTGTTTTTGTTTTATATGTATATGATCTCTTCTCTCCCCTGATAGTCTCATTTAATCAACTATCTGTATATTAAAAAACATTTCAAATTTATTACTTCATTTAGCCCTGGTGTTTGGTCTGCCCCAAAGACTAACTGCCACAGGGACTCCTTACATTCCAAAATATTGTTCAGGTCTCCTGAGAATAATTCCTTTTTGACTCTATCTAAAATGAAAAATTCAAATTTCTTAAAATCTTTGCATGTATCTGCATGCCTGGCCAATGCATTATTTTTGTCTTTCTTTTTTATTGCCAAAACATGCTCATACACTCTTCTCTTAAAAACTCTCTTTGTTTTACCAATGTAGTAATCCCTACATGACACACACGTTGCCAGGTACACTACTAGTTCACTGTTACAGTTGTAATATTCCTTGGCCCAGAAGGTGTGATTTAAATGTTCTACTGTTATAAACGAAGTGTTGCTCATGTATCTACATTGTTTGCAATTAGTACAACTGTACGTTCCTTTCTTATTTGTGCAAGTCCTTTCCATATTTCTACCTTCATTCTTACCTGATTCTAACAACTGTTTCAAGTATGTAGTTTTTTTGTAAGTGAATTTTGGTTGGTTTCCAATGGCTAAAACTAAATCCCTATTGCCCATTATTACTTTCCAGTTACTTTCTATAACTGATTTGATGTCCCACATTTCATTAACTATGGGCAATGGAAACGCTGTAGAAAATTCATTGACTTGTTTGTCAGTAATGTTGTTCTTCTTACAAATCACTGATGCTCCTACTAGTATTTCCTCTGAGTATAAAATAGGTTTTGCTACTCCTTTTCTCAGTGGTATGACCTCTCTTTCTATTTTCTCCAAAAACTTCTTTTCATACCCTCTTCTTATAAATAAACTTCTCAAAAGAGCCAATTCTTTCAAAAAAATGTCTTCTTCAGATGTTAACCTACTTAGTTTAATGATTTGCCCTTTTATTACTCCCCTTTTCATGTGTGTCGGATGTAAACTGTCTCTGTGTAAATAACTATTTGCAAAATATGGTTTCCTGTAGATCTTACTACTAAAAGTGTTTGTGTCGTTGTTTATACTAAGAGTCAGATCTAAAAAGGTAATACTTTTACCAAAGTCACATATTTTGAAAGACAAAAAATTAGTGGTCTGATTCAAATCTTTTACCAGTTCCATGAATTCATGTTTTTCTCCTTTCCACAAAAATATTAAATCATCAATGTATCTACGATACATAGACACTTTGTTGAACACCAGGGCTAAATGAAGTAATAAATTTGAAATGTTTTTTAATATACAGATAGTTGATTAAATGAGACTATCAGGGGAGAGAAGAGATCATATACATATGAAACAAAAACAGTTAGTTATCTTAACTAAAAAACAACTAAAAAAAGACTTGAAAAAATGTTTTTGAGACTCTAAAACTTATTTAATAGTGAGAAAGCATTACAAACATGAGTAAATGGTGAATGTTATAAGGAATTATGAATGCATTTCATGTATTCATTAATTAATTTGACTTTCAAATGGTATGACATCATTTCCTGTGGAAATAGTATTTAAACAGTATTTTTTTACAACAACATGTTTCTGAGGAAGTTCACGTTAATAAAAGTGAATGAAAGCGCTTAAATTCAAATCGGAGAGTGAGAATTTTTCTTTTGGAAGTTCATCTTGATTATTGCCTGGTTTTCAGTGTGTTTATTGTATCTTTGGAACGTTTCTACAGTATTTTTCAGTGTTTTGTATCCAGACTTTAATCGTGTATGGCTGCCGAGGATTATATTCAAGACACCCTCCTCAATTTGTCTATACATTCTGTACCGGATTCAGCACCGGATCCTGAAGTTATAGATTCGATATCTACAGAATCTCAAAATCTAATAATAGAGACAGTCACTAAAATAGTGAGAGAACTATTTCAGAGTCAGACAACGTCGTACAACAAAGGAAATGTGAAGGCTCCTTTAAATTTAAGAGAGGAAGTAGCCTCGCGTCAAGGAACAGACGTAAGAACTAGTGTGGAAAGTCAGAACCATAATGGTGGACAAGTACAAGAACAGTTACCTTCCGAGGGTAACATTTGGATGTATGTGAATAAAGACAATGGCAATCCATTCGCGGACATCGGAGAAGTGACCACAGGAGTAACAGTAAGTCTAAGCAATGACGATACTGTAACTTGCAAGAAAGGTATTTTCGAACTAGAAAAATGTATTTACAAACATGTAACACTTACCTTAGAGGTACAATATCTAAAAGAATGTGTTAATAGAAAGATAGTGCCAAAAGGTTTGAGGTCACCTGGAACGGAACTGATAAAACTATATAATGATACAGGCATTAGAATGATGAACTTGCTTATAGAACACTATAATAGTGAATTAACTGCTTTAAATGACACTATAAAAAGTCTGGATGAGAGGTTACACAAATACAACAGTTTTGTGAGTTTTTTAGACCTGTACAACGCTATTGAGATAAAAGCGGAAAGACAGTGGGCTACCATCATTGCTAGGAAGCAATCCAAATTAAGAAGAGATGTAATTTCTTATACAAACAACGAGGCTTATATTATTCAAGCAGACTTTTCAGCAGCAGTGCAAGGAACTACTGTTAGGAATGGTGGAGAAATCGAAGAAAGGTTAACAAACGAAAATAAAGACAGAGTGGAGCCTAAGGGTGGGATTAATACAAGCGAAAAACCACACAAAGATTTTTCCGGCTTTGCCCACTAACAGCAGAACAGTGCCAAATAAGAATACCACTGACATTAGTTATGCAGACAAGGTGGTTAGTCTTTCTGAAAACAATACTCCTTTTCAGAAGGTCCAGGAACACAACAAAAGGACTATGAGATGGCACAACACCACCCAATTTCGGGGGAAGGGCAGAGGAAGGAACAGAAGGAGATGGTGAAGGCTACCTCTGAAATTAACAGTGACTTATATGAAGTAGCAATAACAAATCTGTCTGATCTAACTATCAGTCCTGCAGTAGAAAGTGTCTTGAAAAAGGGATTTAATTTTATTCCCACTAATAATATGAATCTAGGGAAACTACTAATAGACTTCAGACTTTTTCTAAGAAAGTTAAATTTAAAATACATTATGGAAGATCTTAGTATTCAGAAGCAGCAAGATAGAAGTACCATTATCACTAATCCTAGTACCTACAACCCTCCTTTAACAAACTGTTTATTAGTATTTCAAAAGTTATGTGAACAGGATTTTAGAAATATTAATACTAGTTATGACAAGAACAATCTAACAGAAGAAGAATCATTAGCCTTAGACACACTGATTAAAAACAACAATATCAGAATAATGAAGGCAGATAAAGGTGGAAAAATAGTGATAATGAACAACAGGGATTATATAACATACATAGAAGATCTTTTGCAAGACGAAAAAACTTACAGTAAAGTCAACTATGATTTAGTGACTAAAACATTTAGGACTATAGACACTATTTTGTTTGACATGTACTGTCAAGGTGAATTAAATGGATTAGATTATGATTTTCTACACAAAGAACATCCCAGGTTGGGAGTATTTTTTGGGATTCCCAAAATACAAAACAACGAAACAAAGCCACCATTTAGACCTATTATTTCAGCCAAACAAACTAAAACAGAAAACATTTCTATTTGGCTAGACAACATACTAAATCCTATAGTTCAGAGGTCGGAATTTTTTATTAAAGATTCATGGAATCTTCTAGAACTAATAAGGAATGTTAATGTAGGAAATGAAGACCTGTATTTTGGGAGCCTAGACGTAAAAAATCTTTACACAAGTATAGACCAAGAGACAGGTATTGAATTTATGAGAGAATACCTGAACACACACACACAGATTTTTCAGGGACAAAAGTTAATTCACTTTGTACCTTAATGGAGCTAGTATTGGAGAATAATTTTTTCAAATTTAACAACAACATTTATCAACAAGAATGTGGAGTAGCCATGGGCTCTAGGGTAGCCTTCTTAACATTGTAATGGCAAGTTGGGAGACAAGATTTTTGCACACATTGTTCAACAAAGTGTCTATGTATCATAGATACATTGATGATTTAATATTTTTGTGGAAAGGAGAAAAACATGAATTCATGGAACTGGTAAAAGATTTGAATCAGACCACTAATTTTTTGTCTTTCAAAATATGTGACTTTGGTAAAAGTATTACCTTTTTAGATCTGACTCTTAGTATAAACAACGACACAAACACTTTTAGTAGTAAGATCTACAGGAAACCATATTTTGCAAATAGTTATTTACACAGAGACAGTTTACATCCGACACACATGAAAAGGGGAGTAATAAAAGGGCAAATCATTAGACTAAGTAGGTTAACATCTGAAGAAGACATTTTTTTGAAAGAATTGGCCCTTTTGAGAAGTTTATTTATAAGAAGAGGGTATGAAAAGAAGTTTTTGGAGAAAATAGAAAGAGAGGTCATACCACTGAGAAAAGGAGTAGCAAAACTTATTTTACACTCAGAGGAAATACTAGTAGGAGCATCAGTGATTTGTAAGAAGAACAACATTACTGACAAACAAGTCAATGAATTTTCTACAGCGTTTCCATTGCCCATAGTTAATGAAATGTGGGACATCAAATCAGTTATAGAAAGTAACTGGAAAGTAATAATGGGCAATAGGGATTTAGTTTTAGCCATTGGAAACCAACCAAAATTCACTTACAAAAAAACTACATACTTGAAACAGTTGTTAGAATCAGGTAAGAATGAAGGTAGAAATATGGAAAGGACTTGCACAAATAAGAAAGGAACGTACAGTTGTACTAACTG
The DNA here is from genome assembly GCF_019279795.1 of Protopterus annectens. Taxonomy (NCBI): domain Eukaryota; kingdom Metazoa; phylum Chordata; order Ceratodontiformes; family Protopteridae; genus Protopterus; species Protopterus annectens. The sequence goes on along the minus strand of NC_056749.1, from coordinate 296,416,572 downwards.
CAAACAATGTAGATACATGAGCAACACTTCGTTTATAACAGTAGAACATTTAAATCACACCTTCTGGGCCAAGGAATATTACAACTGTAACAGTGAACTAGTAGTGTACCTGGCAACGTGTGTGTCATGTAGGGATTACTACATTGGTAAAACAAAGAGAGTTTTTAAGAGAAGAGTGTATGAGCATGTTTTGGCAATAAAAAAGAAAGACAAAAATAATGCATTGGCCAGGCATGCAGATACATGCAAAGATTTTAAGAAATTTGAATTTTTCATTTTAGATAGAGTCAAAAAGGAATTATTCTCAGGAGACCGGAACAATATTTTGGAATGTAAGGAGTCCCTGTGGCAGTTAGTCTTTGGGGCAGACCAAACACCAGGGCTAAATGAAGTAATAAAGTTGAAATGTTTTTTAATATACAGATAGTTGATTAAATGAGACTATCAGGGGAGAGATCATATACATATAAAACAAAAACAGTTAGTTATCTTAACTAAAAAACAACTAAAAAAAGACTTGAAAAAATGTTTTTGAGACTCTAAAACTTATTTAATAGTGAGAAAGCATTACAAACATAAGTAAATGGTGAATGTTATAAGGAATTATGAATGCATTTCATGTATTCATTAATTAATTTGACTTTCAAATGGTATGACATCATTTCCTGTGGAAATAGTATTTAAACAGTATTTTTTTACAACAACATGTTTCTGAGGAAGTTCACGTTAATAAAAGTGAATGAAAGCGCTTAAATTCAAACTGGAGAGTGAGAATTTTTCTTTTGGAAGTTCATCTTGATTATTGCCTGGTTTTTTTAGTGCGTATACTTGATTGATGTTATCAGCACTGAGGAAGGGTTCTTGTTACCTGAACGCTTTGCATTTCTTGGATTATTATTAAACTGCTTCATTTTTTACATTGGTTGTCACTGTTTCTGTTCTAGTTTTCTTGAAAGTTTTTTTTACCACTGCACCTTTACTCTGTCTCTTGCTTTGGTTGTTTAACTGAATTATGTAAAATTGTGACCATCATTTCAATTTTACTTTGGAAAGTAAACTTTAATTTTGCATTTCACTGTAAATAAACTATACTTAAACTTGAAGAAAGTATCTACGTAGCGTTCTACCAGCTAAAATATTTATCATGCACAAACAAATTCATTTGTCTGTATAACTGTAAGCTCCAAGCTTAAAATCAGAGGAAAACTGTAAATAATGTTCCTTGACTGTATAGGAAGAGGCATAATTTAATTTTCATTTTTTAAATGTACTGGTTTATGATGCTTGTTAGCCATGATGCAGGCCACAAGGGCAACTGTAAGTCCATTATATATGTCTATATGGATTGTTTAATTTAGCCATTCAACCAGGTGATTTTTAGATGGGGAGTGGAATACTAAAAAAATACCCACACAGATACAAGGAGAGCAAACAATCCCCACACAGACAATATGTAGGTTAAATAGTATTAGTAAACAGAAGTCAGGATTGAAGCATGGATCCTGGATATTGAGACAGAAATCTTAGCAATGAACTATCATACTGTTCAATGGTTGTACATAAAAGGAATCAACTTTATTGCATTCATAATGAAAGACTGTAATGTGTACTCCCTGTAAAGCTGATTCCAGAGCTAGAAGGACAAATAAAAGTTTTGCCTCACTCCCATTGTCGGTTTATCACTATGGCTGAAATGTAAATAGTTTAAAAAAGCACTGAAAAGGTTAATAGAAATGAAGCTATATGGAAAGAATAATTACAGTAGAAAACTGAATGTGATATCCATCTGTTTTGACAGTTTTAACCATGAAAGAGAAACAGGCAGGAATAAAGTATTTTGGAAAACATCAGCAAAAATAATGCATGGTCTCCTTTAATCACCATATAACTATGGACTAACAAGCTTAATATATGCATTCTGAAAGAAAATGTTAAAATCAAGGACAAGATAGAAACCTTTATATGCATCAAGGGTGTCCATCCAGGTAAAGGAATAAACTAAGGACAAGTGTGAACAACATCAAAATACAAGATTAGCAGCTCAGAAGAGAAAAATTATGCCCCAGAATGGGTGTTAGTCAACTACAGCACACTTAATTAAAATGATAAGGGATACCAGAATAAAAAGAAGGAAAGAAACTGTGACTGAATTTAAAAACACTTAGGAAGGAATAAGTCTGTCCTTAACATAATTTGGGTATAAACATGGCTGGCCTTACACATGGCAGAAATAAGCAATAACCTAGGGCACCATGCATGTAGGGATGCTCTTTCTTTTTGTAAGGATGCTTATTTGTTTATTTTTTAGGGCAATGTGCCTTTGCTCTAAAAATAAAAATTAATAAATTAAAAGCATCCTTACAAAAAGAAAATGTACCCAAAACATTGGGCATTCCAGGTGCTGGTGCTCAAGTTCAGTCAAGTTACATTCGCTTAAAAGTCACAGGAATAAAGACCTAGCAATATTAAACTATAGGAGCAAAGTCATGCGAAGGAATTTCAAAGATGCACAAAATCAGGCAGATTATTCTGGACAGAGATGAGAGAAATGTTGTTGTGTTGGAGAAGTGAGCGTTATTAATATGTTGCTATAATGTTGGTGGCAGTGATTAATCAGATATTTCTGGCATTTTATTTCTCTAGCTTCCTGATTTGTTTGGGCAATTTGGATGAAGATAATGCTGCCGTGTGAATGTTGCTATTTTCTACAACAGCATCAGCAATTGTCAAACTGATATTTTGGGCAATATGTCTCGTTTAGTTAATTGCACGGGCAGTTAGGATGACAGGAATGGCACATTCAGATAACTGTTATTATTATATTTATTTATTTTATTTATTTTATATATTTTTATTATATTCACAATGATGCTGGCAGTGATCAACCTGATATTTCTGGCAATAGTTTTCTGGCTTTGTGATTTGTGTGAAGCAACTTGGATTGGAACACTTTAATGTGTTGCAACTTATTTGTGTGGACTTTGGAGATTAAATAATATTACATAGCCACCAGGTACTGTGAATATAATTGCTGGATGGGATCATGGTTAGCTGGATGAAATTACCTGACCTTCCTGTTTTTTGATCAGTATAAGCACTTACTACACAGCTTTAAAAAAAAAATAGCCTTGTCCATTTTCAAGCACAACTTAGATCTGTGGATAGGAAACAGGAAAATTTAACCAAAGACTACCACCTGTATGACTAATGGACAGATACAGCTCCTAAATGCTTTATCCCATGCATGATTCCCTTCAAATTATCTATGGTATGATCCCGGTTATTCTCCTAAGGTGTTATATATAATTATCATCAATGGGATTGGTAAACCCAATCTATAAATACATGGATAGGTTATTCTGAGCACAAAGAAGCTAGCCCTGTAATTACCCATGAATCTATGAAGCACTAGTGTACTTTGAGAGAAGTGAGTTAGATTACTTAACAGGAGATCTGATATACACAAATAAAGTAGGTATAACTGTTGTGGTTGTCTTCTTTGGAAGAAAATGACTGGATGCCAGCTGTTGCTTGCTTATTATTTTGGCTTTGCAGAACTAATGTGATTATGTGAAGCAACATGCAATATTTAAAAAATAAAATCGTGGACCAATAACAGGAAAAATCACTACCACAAGCTAGCAGGACATATAAATAAATGAAAATCCAAGGAAAATTTGGTCATTAATATATAATAAAAAAAAAAAAACAGTTCCACAAATACAGTTATTCAAAAGTCGACAATGTTTTTTAAATTGCAAAACAGTATAGCCACTAAGTGCTTTCATTCATTCACATCCAGGACTTCATCAGAGTACTTAATCTAGAACCAAGCAAGCCTTAAATATGTAAAAACGTGAAATTTAAACAATCCCGAGCAGCTGTTCCTTTCTTAAAGCTGTTTACCATTTTCAAATGTTAACATATAAACATAAAAAATACATTTATTTCAGTTAAAACCTATAATGTAAAAGTTAAATAGCTATTTGTTACTAAATTAACTTGCCATAATTCATTGCAGTAACATTAATATCTAATGCATCATAAAAATACTTTTGTTTTTATTTTAATGCCTTCATTTTCAAAAGGCCTATAAAGGGCTATGGTTTTGTTTAACCCACGAGGACCTGAGACATTGGCTTTAATTTGTCACTCTTCCTCCCTACATTCAAATTTTAACTTCCATGGTTCCCCCTAGGATTCTGGTCTACTAGGTAAATAAAAAAAACCCCAAAATTATGCCCATCATGTGTTTGAATATATTTCCATAATGCATTGTGGGAGTCTCGATTCTTAATCCCTCTCATGTGTTCATATATTTTTTTCTTTTAATTTCTGTTCAGTTTCTCCAATGTGAAAAGAAAAACATATCTTACATTGGGCAATATAGACTACTTTGATGGTCTCTTGCAATTACATTTCCTGGGGCATTTGATAACTTCCATAGCCCCTAACATGAATAACTTCCCCCTCAAAAATGTAGGGGCATTGAGAGCACCTTCTGCACTTCATCATCCTTCCCAATCTTACAATGGATAGTAGAAACTCCTTTACCTTTTTCCAAGTAATTTTTAGTATTATGGTCACTTCTAAAAATCACTATTCGTGTTGATCCTATCCTTTCCATATCTATCCTCCCATGTCCAAAATTTTCCAATTACTTGTAATAATATCCTTTAAAGCTTTTGCATAAATATTACATGTTGCAATGCATCCTTTTCCATATTTTTGATTATTATCCTGATGTATAAGTCCTTCTAAATCACCTCAGCCTAAAAGGGGCTTGTAAATACCCTCAGTTCTTTTCCTAGAAACTTCTTTAATAATTTTATCTAAAAATTTCTGAGGATAGCCCCTGTTCAATAACATATATTTCAAATATGAAGGTGGGCATCTATGCCTTAATTTTAATCTCAGTTTAACAATGGAGGGGATAAATCAAAAGTAACTACCTATTTTGAATTGAGGGGTTAGGATGGCAAATACTAAACCTAGATATGAAGTATGCATCCTCACAAGCTTTGTCTTAACATTTTATTGTGAGCTGGTGTTTGGTCAGTTTTGAGGATGAACACTTGGATACATCTTATTTTACATTGTATTTCTTCTTTGAAATATAAAAGTAAAACTGAATGTCTTTTGTGTTTGCATTTTTTATGGCTATCACTGTATCAAAAGGTTGGAAAAAAGCTCTAAAATATACCTCACATAATCTATAAGCTCATGGTATCTGGGTGACTAGAATCTCCCCAGACCTCAGCTTATTTTAAATATTACAGGGAAGTGTGGGTCAGTTAGGGTTTGTTGAAAGGATGTAGGAAAAAGCAATTCTGAAATTAAAAACTTGCCCCCGGATTCAGTAAACTTCTGTGCAGGAATAGCTTATTCCTGCAAGGAAGGGACCGTTCCCATGCAGCAAGGCAGCATGCCACGCATATTAATGAAGGCGTATTGCTGTGCTGTAAAACAGACACGGTTCTGTGTATGAGTGTAGGGGGTGTGTCTGAGAGCAGTGCCCTCACAATACACATGCCCCCTGCACATCAGAATTGCCATATGGCAATTTAAATAGAGCGAGAATGCTCGTAACACCCCCAACCCATCAGGGTAAGAAATCTGGACAAAGCCATAAGGGACAATTATCCCTACAAAGACAGCAAGTTGACTGAATAACAGGTTTAGCATAAGCATGAATGTTTGGCAGGGTACAAATTAAAAATGCACACCTCCCAACCTGTCAGAGTAAGGAATCTGAACAATGCCATACGGGACAATCATCTCTACAAAGCCAGAAAATTGATAGAATAACAGGTTTAGCATTAGCAAGGATATTCTGATGGGTACAAAGTAAAAAACACAACAAATACATTTTTTTTCACATATGCAATAAAGTTTCAGCAAAGCTGCGTGGATGTGCCCGTTGCTTAGCTATGCTTAGCCCAGCTGAAATGGCACGATAAGTTAAATAGCAATAGACATCCAGCATAAACATAAGTGCAAGACTGAAGTGGTTAGAGCATATGCCTTTCATGTAGTCATTCATGGTTTGAGCCTCACCAAATCCATTTCCATTTTGTATGTGTAAACATTACAATTTTAGTTTATTTGCATATTTATGTAATAAGTAACTTATATGTCTCAGCCAGAGTAGTGTATTAGGCCCAGATGTGAAGTGTCAGTGTAATAAAGTAGTGAAACCCCCATATAACTACAAGAATAAATGTAATTACAGCACATTGGGGGACGTCACAGAATGTAAATAAATCTATATTATGTAATGAATGATGAATCAATCCCATACAGGTGGTAGTCCAATAAAATAAGACATAAGCAATGCTAAGCATTACACAGCTATGCTGACCGGGTATAAGCATTGTGTACATATGAATACTAAGCAATGAGTAGCCCAGCTAAGTAGATTTGCCCATTGGTAAGCAAAGTTGAACCTGCCCCTTTAAGCACTATCAACCATAGCTAAGCAGGTTTGCCCGTAGCTAAACTTAGCTCAGCATTTTCAAAAACCATCCAATCATGGCAAAGAGCAGGAAATCAGCCACATTTAAACTCCACAGGCAGGAATACAGCTCACAACTGGTTGTAGCTCTCCACTGTAGGTAGTATGGCAGGTGTTGGAGAGGGCATGTGCTTTCGGGCGCAGGGCTGGGGCATGCAGCAGTCCAAGGTCATGGTAGGACTCCTGGTAAAAAAACATGATGTGAGACTGATGCAGGACCAGTACCAGGGCTCTCAATATAAAGCAGAAGCCTGGGAAAGTCTCACCCATGATATTACCAGTGCCACTGGTATCCCTTGGACTGGTGAGCAGCTCCGGCACCACTATGCTGACTTGAAATGGAGGAAGTGGAAGCTCTTGGAACAGTGGGTCCAAGAAGCAAGATAGAGGGGAGATGTCCCAGCAGTGTGCAAGTATTCATAACAATAACTGTTTACCAAAGTCCAGCATGTGTATGTGATGGATAGGTATGCCTAAATGTTTCCTATTTTCAGTACACCTCCAGCTAAGTGGGCTGTGAACCAGAAAGCCCATGCTAGTAAGTTGCAAATGCTGCATCGTGAGGCTGGTGAGTAACAATCCAGCTTGGAGTAGTCATACCAAATAAATATAAAGGAGTAAAATGTCAACTGGCAGTATAAAATATTGTGTATGGTTTGTACTGAATAAACCAGAAAATATGACAGTAATAGTCCCATATAGGTCATATTTAAATAAAAGTGTAACTGCCTGGCAATAAAGTTCTAAATCCTGGACTGGTTGTGTTTACTCTGGTATTGTATGGCATGAAATGTTGCAGTCACCAAGATTTGATATCTGGATAGTAATGTTGTGTTAACCACTATTTCCAACACTGTGCTACATAAAAATATGTCTAGAATGTCTGTATAAGAATGTTGCAATTACAAGGTCATATCAACACTGAAGGAAGAGACAGCAGTTTCTTAATGGCTCCCTCTGATGAAATACAAGTTGTTGTATCTTTAGTAGACACAGCCATGGTTCGAATCCCAGGAGTGGTAGTAAGCTGTATGCATAATTTTAACTAGGATTTTGGGAATATGTGTAGAAATAGTCAGGTAGTGTTAACAAACATTCCCCCCACAGGTCTTTCAGATAAGAGAAGTAGAAAGTAGCTATAAGACGGCTGAATTATACACTGTGTACAAACATACCACTGGCCAAACCAAGGCCATATGGTATTGTAATAATATCTGTAGAGTAATGATTAGAGCAATGATCATTAATGTTGTGAGTACTGCAAGGATATTCAAGTTGTTAATTCACATCTCTCTCTCCCCCCACCATATCTGCAAAAATAATCTAAACACACAAATCAATGGGTATGCTTTATACCAAACGTAATGTTGGGACATAGGTCCTACTGTTCAACAAATATTGAAATGTGTTTCTATTAATGTCCAATGTTGAAATACTATCATTGGTGGCCTGTTGCTATCAATGTAACCTGCATGCCATTGTAATGGCCACTGTGGTTCCATATATGCATGTGTTCTGTTTGCTATGCAACTGTTCCAAATCTGTTGTTTTGGGTTAATGGGAATATCTATGCATGCTGTTATAACTAATCCTGGATTGTGTTGACTATGACTAACTCACATATG
>NC_056749.1:296385933-296400933 GCF_019279795.1 Protopterus annectens | reverse complement strand
AGCACATAGACGCATGTTATGCACAGGAATTTAAATACACTTATTAAATATGTCATTACCCTGCTATTTTATCAGACTGGAATGTGATCACTAGTTATCAGGGCTCAACTAGGCTTAACAGGTTTCAGCATTGTTTAAACATAAATGCTAAGCAGATTTGTGCACTGTTAAGAGAAGCCTACAAGGTGTAAGCGCCTATTCATTTAACCATATGTTAGCACCGCTTATCGTCAGGCAAACCCACACAAACATGCTCAAAGCTGACCAAAACTGCCTTAACCACTCTGTATCCAACAGTTCTTGTTCTGTCTAGCAACAAAATAAATAGCCCTTGCAGGTCTTGAACCCAGGACCCTGCACATCATAGCCTATGTAATTTACCAGTAAGCCACCTCAGCTGTATTATTTGAGGATGTTTTCTCAAAAATACCTTTCTTTTCTGCCAGTTTACAATAGGGAAGAGACAAGTGTGCCATACATGAAATATTGCTGTTATACACTGAGAAAGTTGGTGATGTTACAGGGTATGTTGTAACATATATTTTCTGAGGGATATAAAGTCAGAAAACAAATGGATGTTATTATCTACATAATGAAATCACCAGAGCATGCTACTAATTTTCCAAGGACAACACCTGTCTGGGGAACAGCCCATACATAACAGGCTAATCTGTGGCCATTATGTGGATGGCCCTACAGTTGAGAGCTATGTAGAGACACAACTTTGTCAGACTGAAACCCATGCAGAAGTAGTATGTGCAGAAAAACCCTGTTAAACTAGCAGTATTCCAAACATATAACAGCAATACTCACATTCTGCTTCTAAGTCCTGAACCTTCCACACCACTTAGTTAGCTTGTCTCCACAAGTCTTGTTGTAAGAGGTAGTAGCTCACATAACTCCAGGATGTCTTCTTCACAAGTAAGGGAAATGGCCAATGCCCACATGGAGTACTTATTTATAGGAATGTGTTGCCATGACATTGGCTATTGGAAGAACTACACAGATGCTTTGCATGCAATTAACAAGTGGGGAACCACAATAGGTGCCAGGCCATCACCTGGTCATGAACATCACCTACACAATCCATGCTGCCACCTTTTCAGAGCAGCTCTATCCCTGTAGTGCACACACACACACACACACACACACACACACACACACACACACACACACACACACACACACGCACACACACACACACACACAGATAGAGAGGGGGGGTAAATGAAACAAAGTGGAAAAGAGAAGAAAGAATAACAGTAAGTGGAACATGTAGGCAAGTCATTGAATGTAGTACCTGGTCTGTAATAATGGGAAATATGATTTTGAGGAATATATGTCCCAATAAGACATGCTGTACTAATGTCCTGCTAAACATCTACTATGGCCATAGCATCTGGCCCTCTCTGCAGTGGGAGATATCACAGACATACCTCTCAACTGTATAGATCTTCACAGAATGTCCACATTTTACCATCATGTATTTTTGTCTGTTCCTCCTGAGATCTGTACTTTTCTGGCAAATAGCTGTGGATTACAGTCATCAGGTAATGACAAACCCTTGAGTTTAAGAAATCCTTAAGAATATTCAGTGTAATGCTAAATGTTTCATTCTATGACCCTCCTATGTTTGTAACAGGTATATTTAAAGTCTGTCCCTATTTATTCCCCCATCATTGTATGCATTGTCCAGATGTGATGCTCTGAGAGGTTGTGAGTTGGGATCACAGCTCTGGAGCCTGACTCACCTGGGAAAGGACAGTTCATATATGACAACTGCAGCAGTGTCTGTCAAACAGTTTTGACTCTGCCACTGCTAGGCCGATTAATGGGATGTTTTCCATATCTATGTTACCTGTGATTGTGAGCATGACACATGTTTGCCTTGTAAAGCTAAGACACCTATAGAGGGCATTTGTATAGTAGAGTACTGTTGCAGACATGTATGTTGAACTGCATGTGATATATTGAATTAATAACATTCAACTGTACAGTGTTCTGCTGGACAATAATCACATTTGTGACTGATATATGTAGTCACATACACATATACTTGTGTTATGTCAGCCAAACCACTGGCAGGTCTGTAAGCAAAGGCATTGTAACATAATAGCCTACTTATGACTGTTGGACATTTTCCAGATTATCACAGTGATGTCAAACCCTACTGTGCAATCAACGTACTAATGTATGATGCAGCTTTATTAATACAGTATCAATACTGATTGTCTCTTTTGACACCCATTTATGCATGCCATTGTCCAGACGTACTGCTGTAACAGGTTGAGAAGTATAATTGCGCAGCAAGACTGTAAATACAGTGCTCCATACTAACATTCAACAGGTATCCCCCTGAGCACATGCATATATGCATATTTTTAGCTGGATGGCACAAAACTAATCACATGGGTTTCAAGCAGTCAGGTAAATAGGTTGTGCATGTTGCACAGATATCACAAGTGTACACACCCCTGCTGGAATGCCAGTTTTGTGTGATGTATGACAATCATACCACAGAAGATCATTTCATAATGTTTCTCATCTTGAATGTGCACCCTAACCTGTCCAATTCCATTGAAATACAATCAAAGGTGTTTCTAGGAAGGTGAGCAACTATTGCCAAGTGAAGATGTGCCATGATGTTAGAGTGCAGACCAAGACGGATGAATGCTGTAACCATCTTAAGAGGTGCATACACAAGTTTAAGGGTGTGCGCACTCATTCATCTAGCTTATTGCACTGAGTATTATTTCCATATGTTTTCACAGACCAGATTATGTTTTCAATTGAATTGTACAGGCTATAAGTCACACTACAGGTGGGAATTGTTATGAAATGAGTTAATGTGGTGTAATGTTCCATTTGCATAAATACCTGACAGCATATTAGGGGTGTGTACCCTTTATATCCACTGTAGCTATATGGACACAGTAGTACCTGACCTGTATATCCAGCCTCCGCCAAGCTAGAGTAATCCTCTTTGGTGGACAGCAGCAATACACAAACCACATAATAGGTTGCTACATTGGCTTTACAGGAATACATAGGTACAGGCAGCAACTTTGAAGCAAGTCCACCTATATTTGAGCAAGCAGGTAGTTTCACAGGTGACATCCTGTAAGGCTGATTATGACTATGAATCGGACATATCCACACCAACAAGGACAACTGCAACCATGCCTCCACATATGTTGTAAGTCTCTGATGCAACAACACAATTCAATCTGTACTGGGGGTAAAGAACACCTCATACACACATGCCATGAATATAGGCAAGCTGCATCACACAGGTTAGGTGGGAACATCACCACCCTGTTCACTGCAGTTGTACATGGAGATATGCACATCAACCACACTCCTCCTCTCAGCATTGATGAGCATGTACATATTGCCTACTGATGGCAACAACACCATATCTCCATGGGGCATAATAACATCAGTGTCTGCCTTCTACATGAACTCAGGCATGTGCTCAGAGTTCCATCACACACCACAGTCAAACACAGACCTGCTACCATACACATACCATCCACATGGAAGACGATCACTGTCAACCCTCTACACAGAAATGAATGGGGGATAGAGGATTATGCAATCAAGTGTTCAACATTGGGGGGAATAAGATAGCTCAGGGACAGGTGTATAATGCAAGCTGCTATAGCCATGATAGTTTGGAGGGTTACGGTGTAGTCTGGATTATTTGCAAGTAATATCCACTGTTGATGCGCATTTTGACAACCGTATGAGGTCCTATGATCTTTTCCTGTTTATGTCTTCCAGGTAACATGCAGAGTGCTTGTCTATCAGCATCCTCTGTTGGGGAAACAGACATCATCACCCAATATGTGATTGGACATTATGCCCTGTCATGTGGATGGAGAGCAGAAGATGTGCAGGAGAGGACTGCCCTGTGGAACAGTGTAGTCCACAGGGCAAATGATGCCGGCCTGCACAGCAGAACTTATCAGCATGTGCAGCATCGGGCCACTGACCTCAAATACCATGCCCATCAATGGGCTGCTGCTGTAGCGAGGGATCAGCTAGCCACAGGTGGGGGCTCAGACATCCAGCCCCCACTGACACCCAATGAGGAGCTCTTCACCACACTTGGGCCACACACCAAACGCACAAGCAATGATGTTGAGGGAAGCATTGTGGAGGTGGGATGCACACACACACTGGATGAGGAGCATGCAGGTAAGGGTCCAGTGGGGATTAGAACACTAATGTATCAGACATACATATATCTGTATTGTATCTACATGCATGTGCCAGGTCTGATTGCAGTTGTGGATGGGGTTTTCTATTGTACAAAGGTGCACATCTATGGTGAGGACAGGACATTGTGTATTATTCCAGTTAGTACTATAGATGTGCAGACATGGTGCATCCATCCTATACCAAGGCCACATGTGCATCTGCTGACAATAACTCTCTCTCACAACTACCTAAGACCCTCTGGCCTGCATATGGGACAGCAGCCTGGAGATGGTAAGTTTTACATTGTTCTGTTGTTGCCTGGCAATACCCCAGGCATGTGAAGCACATGAAATTTACCATGCACACAACCATCAGTAATAGCTATATCGCTTTATGTAATAGCTATATTGCTTGTTGTGCATGTTCACTTGTGCTGGGGTTAACTGTATTGCATCACAGTGGTCACCACTGGGGCATATCTGATGTAAATAAAGCATTCCTGTAGCATACCTCAAAATTTGTCAGTGCCAAGACGTCTGGACAGAGGCTAGCAAATTGTGTTGGACAAATGGCCAAAGGTAAGGTCATGCATGACACATTACTGGTACACAGTAGATATAAATTGTGTACACACCCCTCTTAAGATGCAAGGTGTTCCTGTTCCATACTAATTAGGACCACAATATGACAGTCCACACCTCTTCCAGCCTTTAATTTGACCCATAACAGGTACAGTTCACTTGTAAAACCAAGCATCTGTACTCGTACTGTACCTACAAGGCAGGCCACCTGTGAGTGAGACAGACATCTTATCAGCATGATGTTTCAGTCAGGTATGATACCTCATGCTGCCATATGTGTCAGTACAATTACTGTGTCCTATTTGGCTATAATATCAGATACATGGGCATTGTTAAGGCACACAGACCACTTCCGACTACGTATGGGTTTCACACATATAGATTTTCCAGACATATCTGTACAGAGGACTGTACAATGGTTTAACCTGCTGCATGTGAGGCAGATGCTGTCACCACACTATATAAAGTAATGGCAGCAGGAGGTGGTCACTAGTCATTTATGGTATACACATAAAAATGGTATAAGCCACACATGATATGATCCTCACACACAAACATTTGCCAGCATTAGGATTAGAAATCTTGCCTATCTAGTTATTCCTACTATAGTGCTATGCAAGTATCAGATGCACCACAAAGCTTATATATTTCCACCTCTTCCAAAGGTACTTGTAAGTTGGATGACATCAACAGGTCTACTAAATTGGAGTGAAGGGAAGTGTAAAGGGTAGCACACAGGTCAAACATTATATGAGCCAGACAGTACATGATTCACACACACACAAACACACACTTTCCAGTACTGTGATTAGAACTACTACCTATCTAGGTATTCCTACTATAGTGCTATGCAGTTATCAGATACGCTACAGAGCTTATGCATTTCCACCTCTTCCAAAGGTACTTCAAAGGTGGATGACATCAACAGGTCTACTAAACTGGAGTGAAGGGAAGTGTAAAGGGTATTACACTGGTCAAAAATGGAATGAGCCAGACCGTACATGATTCACACATCCATACACACGCACACTTCCCAGTATTGGGATAAGAACTCCTGCCTATCTAGGTATTCCTACTATAGTACTATGCAGTATGAGACATGCCACAGAGTTTATACATTTCCAACTCAACCAAAGGTACTTCTGAGGTGGAGGACATCAAAAGGTCTACGAAATTGGAGTGAAAGGAAGTGTAAAAGATAGTACACAGGTCAAAAATGATATGAGCCACATAGTACATGACACACACACACACACACACACACACACACACACACACACACACACACACACACACACACACACACACACACACACCTGGCAGTATTGGGATTAGAACTCCTATCTAGCTAAGTCTGCTATAGTGTTATGCAGTTACCGCATGTGCAACAGAACTTACTGAACTTTCACATGGCCAAAGCTGCTGATAACTACACAGCTGTGGTAAAGTATTACAGGTGGCAGACAGTCTGTCTTCTGTAAAACCTGTACATCATGCTAGTTCTTTCTGTCTTGCAGTTCAACTAGCATTATGGCTTGGCAATTCACCAGGTTATTGTTTCAAGAAGTGTGGCACACCTGTGAGCCATCAGCAGTACTCATTCATCACAGATGTTGCCCCAGTACTTACTAGTTTTGTCCACCCCTTCTGGCATATTTGAAGGGCAGTTATCTGTGCTTTTTCCCGTTAACCTGTTGCACTTGTCCATTCTGGGGCACTGTCGCAACTGCCGCATATACACAGACAACTCTCCCCTCTAAACTCGAAACACTCAGACCTGTGAGGGTTACCCATATATCACCCAATGTGGACATATGCACTCTCCAGCAAAAACTGGACTAGCAGGTCAAGAGGATAAAATCAACACCTGCACCACACCATGTGGAACACATATCTCACCATGACACCCACTTTGACAGCCATGACATACAGTGAAAAGCCACACACTCAATGGACACTTACCCAAACAGCACAGACCAGCAAGGCAAACACCCACACAGACACTGCAACATGGCACATGCCAAGGGACACATATTTAACTTACACAGTGTGCCCCCAAACTAAGCACCTAAGGCTAATCACCTTGCACAATACAGTGATCATGGGTAACTGAATACTGAAGCACACACATCCCACTCACTAGGCTGAATATGGAGCAGGTAACAGCTGAATATCAATCACATGTCAGTACATAACACATGACGCAGCCAGTTATGTCACTCCACAACAACTATGAGTATCACATCGTATTCATGTGGGTGTGAATGACTTGGGACATGCCTCCCTGGAATACATGACAGGAGACATAATTGAACTTTTTGATTATGTGGTCCAGGCAGGTGTAACAGTAGCCCTGGGCAGTGTACTGCTGTCACCCAGAATGATGCTGCGGTACTATCAACAGATGGTTGACTGCAACATTGGCTTATGTCTTGTGTGTCATTCTCAGGGGATCCAGGACCTCTCTGCTTGGGATGGCATGATTGACAGAACCCAATTACTTGCCATGGATGTCCTACATCTGTCACCGCTGGGTTGACAGGTACTGGCTACATGTCTTGCTACCCCTATGGTGCCTTATTAGGCAGTGTTCCTAATGTTATTACCACCATAACAGCCACACAGGTATGCAATATGAGGGTCATGCTGTTCAACAGTGGACATCTAACAGTCAGGATGCAGTGACTCATAGCATTTGGAGTGGAGGATACATATCTGCTGTAATGGAGAAGTGGTTCACAGCAGCAGACAGCAGACCTGCAGAATCAGGCTATGACACATTCCACAGCTGTCAGTCCCCAAACATGGACCACACCACACCTCCACAGGTGGTGGTGTCTCCATATTCATTATGGATAGGAACCCCTCCAGACTAGTATCCCATCACAATGCATTGGAGATACTTCTGGTACAACTGCTTTGCGGTATTTGTTCAATGCAGACCATAGCCTGCTATGGCTCTACATCTATGTCTCTAGACTGTCAATACACATTCATCAACACCCTGCCATCTCTGATGGTCCAGTGCAACACTGACATAGTATGAGTCTTCAACTACCCCATCAACACCTAGGGAATGTAGCCAATCGCCAGTACAGTGGCCCAACACTTCTGGGATTCATCATTTCCATTGCCATAGACCAGCTCATGCTGACCCCTGGTAGAGGATGCAACAACCTTGACCTGTGTTGATCACTTAAATATAGGACCATTGCACATCCCCAGATGTCAATCCCTGCATGGTGAGATTCACACAGGCTGTAATCAACATGGAACTCAACATGTCAGCTATACCCCCCACAAAAATAAGCACCTGGCAAAAACTCTCCAAGGCTGACTTTGCAGCCATGAAAACAGGGATGGATGTCACTGTACCAATGGCAATGAGATGTAGCTGCATGACTGTGGAATCATACACATAGGCACTGTACAAATAGGTACATGAATGCATGGTACTAGACTGAGACAACAGAAGCCAGACACTGTCCTCCAAACATTGGGAGACACTTTGATGGTCCCGTCATTACTAAAGTGTACATCAGAAGGGGGGCACTGCTGCTGGGAAAGGTGGTGTTCCATGACTGTTGAACTCCCTTATTAGCCTCAAACACAACTTTGGATCCATCATGGAATCCCTGACAGGCATCTACGTCCCCAGAGATGCAGCAGACACTGACGGCAGTCACAACAGCTTTGATAGTTACATCAACAACCTCCACATCATTAAACACGAGTGCTCCGAGTTACTGCACAAAGCTAATACCTATCCTGAGACAACAAATATTGGCCACAGTCTTGGCAACACATTCAGTGCCAGCTTTACCCCTCTTTCCCCCCACAAGTGAAGTGCTGAGTGAATTTGTTCTCACATGCTGTATCCCATTTCTGTTCTAGGCATCTGTGTGTCACAAGGATGTGGCCCTGCAGCAAGGCCACAGGGTATGGCAGTGTGTTGACACATCTACCATGTCATAGGCAGGGACCAGTATGTGCACAATAATTCCCGGTCTGTAAAACAGTGATTGGATATGCCCCACAGATTATTGGGCTGAGGGCTGTACAGAGGTACATTTTGATGTACAACATCTGTTGTAGAATGGAGAATGGTACATGTTCTGGTTTGGACGCACCTCCAATTGCTAATAACCATAGCCACAGGAGATATTCATCAACCAAATACACTTGGATTACTATTCACACACACACACACACACACACACACACACACACACACACACACACACACACACACACACACACACACACACACACACACACACACACACACACACACAGTTGCCAGTACTGAGATCCATAGGCTCATTGCTTCATAAGTGTGTTGTAGGTGAATGGGCCTGAAGGCTCTACAAGGTTAGCCCAAGGGAATACCTTGGCATCAGGCTTTGTGATAATAGTCCCCAGTGTGGCTTAGGAGTATAGTCACTGGAGTGGTCCCCAGGGGTGGGCATTGTATTCCCCGTCCACTGATCCAGGTTTCTATTGTGGGTGGCCAGTGATGTGCACTGCTTCCCATGTATGTGATCTATATTCCATAACATGGACAGTGTCTGGGTTGTGCACATGTCCCACATACATGTTCTTTGACATGTAGAAGTGTGCTTCAGGTCTCTGAGTCAAGTTGTATGGACAGATTGGTATCTTCTGATGTAGCATTCCTGACCTCCTTTGGCAAGACCTGGCTATGTAACTGAGGTAGTGATTACACCTACATTGACAGTATGATATGGGTATTCAGTGGAGTTAGTGGCATTTGTCCATACAGGGCATGTGTATAAGGCATGGTATTCCCTTTATGGGGTACGTTTGCAGACTCTACAGTTGTTGCAGGCGTCCAGTGGGGAACATGGCAAAATGGCCACTGTACACATTGATTAGACTACTGAGGGGATGGAACAGAGTGCCATGTCATTTTACTTGCTGGATAACACACAGTCAGGAGATGTAACACATCAAAGTACTTTCTGATGTCAGTGGCACTGTTGTGGTCAACAGGCATGTAGTCCACTGCAGTCACACCACTGCAGTCACACCGTGGGTACTATCTGTGAGGCAATATGTAGGGGAACTACCAATATAGTGGTTGTTGCCTAGCCAAGTGTGTTTATGTATGATATGTGGGTGGAGAGTGGACTCTGAGTAATAGAAGGATTGCCTATATTGTTCACTAATCCATACTGTCACATAGACACTGCACATGGCACTAGACATTTAGGCCTGTGGATTAACAGCAATCTCTATGGTGTTTGACAACCGTTGGCCTTGTAATGTGGACAGTGTGACATATACTAGGTCCCCAACATAATAATTCAGCAAAATGCCCCCCCAATGGATCCTGTTATTACACAATCACATCACCCCCACACAAGATACTGATGAGACACACACACACAAACACACACACACACACACACACACACACACACACACACACACACACACACTACTAAGTTTCAACCCCCTACCTAGCTATGTATTGCTACTGCAGTGTACCGCATTTATTGCATGCACCACGGAGCTTATAGGATATATGTTGTCCCAAGGTACTTCTAAGGTGAGGAACATCAGCAGCCCTTGTAAATACTGGCATTGGGTGATGTAGTGGGTGAGAGATTCAAAAAATATTTTACCCTACACACACACATTTACATTTGCCAGGGGAGAGGTTCAAACATCTATCTATCTTTTTGGACAATTATATTACGCATTTACCACATGCACCACTGACCTTACATGGTTTAGGGTTGCCAACAGGTACTTCTAAGGGGATGATATCTGCAGGACTGGTAAAGTCAGGCACTGAGATGTGTATTGGGTGTAAATGGGGTCAAAATCTGCACCACTGACCTTACATGGTTTAGGGTTGCCAACAGGTACTTCTAAGGGGATATCTGCAGGACTGGTAAAGTCAGGCACTGAACCATTTACTGGATGTAAATGGGTCCAAAATCTTTGAGGTACGGCCATACATATGTAGACATATGTTTACACACAAACACTTGCCAGGGATGAGAGTCAAACCTATGTAGTTATTGCTACTACAGTGTACTGCATTTATCTCATGGGCCACGGAGCTCATAGGATGGATGTTGTCCCAAGGTACTTCTAAGGTGAGTAACATCACCAGCCCTTGTAAATACTGACATTGGGTGATGTAGTGGGTGAGAGATTCCAAAAAATATTTTACCCTACTCACACATTTACATTTACCAGGGGTGAGGTTCAAACCTCTATCTAACTATCTTTTTGGTACATTATGTTATGCATTTACCACATGCATCACTGATGTTACATGGTTTAAGGTTGCCAACAGGTACTTATAAGGTAGGTGACATCTCCAGGACTGCTAAAGTCAGGCACTGAGATGTGTACTGGGTGTAAATGGGGCCAAAATCTTCGAGGTACGGACATACATATGTAGGCATATGTACATATGCAAACACTTGCCAAGGATGAGAATCCAACCCATACCTATATAGTTATTGCTACTACATTGTTCCACATTTATCGCAAGCGCCACAGAGCTTATATGCTGGAAAGCTGTCCAAAGGTATCTCTGAAGGTGAGTCACATCAGCAGCAGTGCTAAAGGAGGGGTAAAGGAAGTGTTGTAAGTGTGAATGACCACAAAATCAGGTCTCTACAAGGATATATGCATGCTCTCATACAAACACTCACATTTACACAATTGCCAGGATGAGGATTGGAACTCCTACCTAACTAGTTTGCTACACCATAGTATTAAGCAGTTATCACAAGCACCATGGAGCTTATATGTTGGAGAGCTGTCCAAAGGTATCTTTGAAGGTTAGCCACATCAGCAACAGTGTTAAAGGAGGGGTGAGGGAAGTGTTGTAAGTGTGAATGATCACAAAATTAGGTCTCTACAAGGATACACACACTCTCTCACACAAACACTCACATTTACACAGTTGCCAGGATCAGGATTGGAACTCCTACCTAACTAGTTTGCTACACTGTAGTATTACGCAGTTATTGCAAGTGCCACAGAGGTTATATGCTGGGGAGCTGTCCAAAGGGATCTGTGAAAGTGAGTGATATCAGCAGCAGTGCTGAAGGAGGGGTACAGGAGATTTAGTGAGTATGAATAGCCTCAACCACAGTCATCTAGAAACACACACACACACACACACACACACACACACACACACACACACACACACACACACACACACACACACACACGCACACACAAAGCTTTACATTTGACAGGACTGTGATTACAACTGCTACATAGACACCTATTTGTACTGTAGTGTTAATCAGTTATCACAAGCACCAATGACACTATAGGGCTGAGGGCTAACCAAAGATACTTCTACAGTGAATGATATCAGCACATCATGGGATATAGGCCAATAGGATGTGTAGTGGGTGGGACAGGCCTCATAATGGGATTCTCTCTGTCACTGTATGTCTTTTTCTTCCCCACGTCTCTGTGTGTGTATGCTTGACATATTATATTATGTTGGCCTTAGATATGTGTGTGTATTCATATCCAATGTGAGTGTGCGACGTATCAGCAGTGTACAATTTGGTGTGTGTGCACAGAGAGGTGTGGATAACCAATATCTGTAGTCCACTGTGTTGTAAGATATAGGCTTCATTTATCTAAGTGTAGGAGCATGCCCGGTATGACATTCTATACTGAGTGTGTGCATCATTCCAGGGAGGGTTGAACTCCAGTTCAGGGTTTTGTGTACTACAACTACACCTAGCAAACTGTTTCTGCAGGATATCTGTAGATAGGTTGTCAATATGGAGATACAATGGGCTTAACATACAGGGAATACTGTAACTATCGCTGTCTGTGCTGCTTGTGTGACATGTTTGGTTGTAGCATAGATATTCTGACATATGTACTGTTTTACACTGTGATGTGTAATATCATCAACTGCTGACAGTTATCATTCTTTGCTCCCGGTTATTTACCGGGAAATACAAGATTAATGAAGCTGAGACCAATATTCTGAGCCATATTGACTACACATTCTGGAACACACCTGCCATTGTGGAGGGGTAGCTACAGACAATAGACTGCTGGTTTTGTGTAAATGGTGCAGCACCTTGTTAGTATGCTGGCTGGGGTTCCCCTCCTTGTGCTTTTCTCAACTTCAAGGAATGGCCATATCCTGCTGGGGCCATACCTCTCAGCTGTACACATACACCCAGGTTATCCAGAGGCAGGACTCATATATCTGGTCAGTTTACCTTCTCACTGTGGTTTACAAGAGGTTTGGTGCCTATTCATTCATGGGTTTCAGTTGAGAGTAGTATGGGTGGATATTAGAGTTCAGACTTCATACACTCCATGACTTCCATGCTTTTACACCACCCCCTCTGTTATTCTCTCCTCCACCTAACATTATGCAAGCAATATCTCAGAGGTATCACTATAGTTGGGCCTTTATCCCAGTAGTATTTATGGCCTGATCCACAGTCCTTGCAATAGGAGATGGGGAGGCATGCTATTGGCATTTGTCAACATGGCCTTGCATTTATTTTCTGTTTACTGTTAGGTTGTTAGTTGAGACCCCCTGACATTCCATACATTGGCACTATAGGTGAGACATGGGCCTTTGCCAGAGGACTCTAGCCCATTTGAGAGTGCTGCAGGCCATCTGTTACTGCATTTCTACATGGGATTGTGGGGGGGGTGTACACCTGCAGACTTTAACATTTGAAATGACTGTACTGGTATTTTGGTTACTCTGTTAGCTTCCATTTCATATTGTATTGTGACCTATCATGCAGACAGGAGGAATATCAGTAGAGAATACATGTTAGTTCTTACTGGCATATATTTCAGTTTCAGACTTTTTACCCTTCAGAACTGGAATGCAACTCCCAGACCTGTTGTAGTATGTTTGTGTAGGTCTGGTGGGGGGCTGTTCAGCATTGCCATCATTTGGGGGCCTTAGCCCAGCCTTACTTCATGGTCATCTACACCTGTCCTGCTGGGTGTGGCTGGTGGTGAATATGTTACACTCACTGACATCCATATGTGTGACCTATTGACACCCACAGTTCTTTGGTCCATCACATGTACTGCAGTGGGGTTTGTCACCTTGTGTAGTGCTGCCTAGTATGTTGACACCAGCATTTGTTATGAATTTCCTGCTGTCCTATACAGCTATCTGCTGCTATCCCATTCAGCCACCCAATTCCCTTGCATGCTTGCATCCATATCATACATACAAGTATGAGAACATATTACTCCATTCAGTAATTGATAGAAAGAGTGACTTACCTTGTTGCTGAGCCAGTATTGAGGACCGTGCTGGAGGGCTGACTATGTTGGATGCACATAGTATACTCTCTATACATGGTAAAGCACAGGTAGTGTCATGTTTGGCATCCCTTTTACTGCATGTGCAAGTCAGAGAGAGGTATCAGTCCCTGGGTCCCTACAGTGTCAGTGTGTGTGCTATGCGTTACCTCTTTACCAAGGCTTGGGCATACTGTGCATGCCTCCTTCTGCCTACAAGGGCAGGCTCAAGATGTTCCTCCTCCAAGTCCCTCTGCTCTGTGCCTCTGCTGGCCTTGGCAATGGTGGGGGATTGTGTGGCCCCACCCCGTGCTCTTCCTGTTGCAGCTGTTTCCACAGGATCATATTGTGTAGCATGGCACATACTATGAACATTTTTTTACATGTAGCTGGAGAGTACTGCAAAGCTCCACCAGATATGTCAAGTGAGCGGAACCGTGACTTGAGCATCCCAAACACACACTCTACAATGATCCTGGTTTGTGCGTGTGCCTCATTATGGTGTTCTTGTCCGGGTGTGTGTGCATTTCTGATGGGTGTCATCAGCCACGGCCAGTGCATAGTCAACATCCCCCACTAGATGGCCATATGGGATGTCTCCCCTGGCAAACACCTGATACAGCTGTGAGCAATGCCAGATGTGGAAGTCATGATAGCTTCCAGGGCTGCCAGCACACACATTCATGATAATGCTCTGAGCATCGCATGACCTGGCAGTTGATGGAGGGAAAGCCCTTGCGGTTTATGTAGACCCTGCCCTGCTCACTGGGTGGTGCTTTGATGTGGATGTGCATGCAGTCTATATCACCAACTAACTCAGGTTATTCTGCTATATGGTGGAAGAGACGCATACATGTGGTCAGCGCCTCACGGCCAGTGGGGAAATATATGTGCTTATTGACATGTTGTG
>NC_056749.1:296255933-296380933 GCF_019279795.1 Protopterus annectens | reverse complement strand
TGTTCAGAATTTGCAGTTAAGAGAGTTATTCAGTTTAAACTTATGAAAGTGTTTCATTTTTCAATAGTTCTTCAATTACAGTACTTTGATACCAAGTCTCAGACACTGACACGTCTATAAAATCTTTGATTAATCTTTTCATGCAGGGAATACCACAACAAACACACACTCCTAATAGGAGTAATCCCACACAAATGGCAATCAGGATGTTCATTAGGATGCTACCCCACCCCCCAAACAAACTCTAGAAAAAATCCATCAGTGGGTTTGGGCCTGGTTTGGTCATGGCCGACACTTGCTGAATCACCTCAAGATGGTTGTTTATCTCATGCTGGTTGTCAGGAATATACGAACAGCACTCCTCTTTTATTAAAGCGCACATACCACCTTTCGCCGCTAGGGTGAAGTCGAGAGCCATGCGGTTTTGAAGTACCACAGTTCTCATAGCATTCAGTTCATCAGTCACTAATTCGAGAGCAGAAAAAGTTGCATTGCTCATTACTTCGAGAAGTTTGGACAGTTTTCTCAGCTCCCAAATCAATTTCACTGCACCATATGCAGGGGCTATACCTGCCCATGATATAATAGTGTCACTCAAGTCCATGTGTGTCAGTTTATCTTTATTTTTCATGGAGTTATGGTTTCTCCAGCCTGCTTTGATTCATCCCATTGGATTCTCAGGTCTCTTGATTGGATTTCCAGGTTTCTTGGTGACCTCTCTGACATTTCAAATTCTTCCCTGAGGCAAAACTGCAGTGTGTTGTATGGCCGGAACCAGGTAACCCAAAAAACAACTGCTGGACCAGTTCTCAGGTATTCATTTGTATGCATTTTTCCCACACACAAAATAACAATTCTCTACTTTAGTATTAATATATACTTGCCCTGAATGAAACATTTTCTTATCAAAAATAGTTGTTTAAAAAGAACAGGATTAAGGTGTACTTCATCAACCGTTTTGTGCATAAGTTCAAAATATGAGTCATAGTTTGTATCACAAATATAACCTGCATTATTAGCTTTGATTTAATATTTGTAAGGAACAGTCACATTACAATTGCTCCAACCCACCTGTACAGTATCATTTTTGTAAAAACACACAATTCCCTTTTGTGTAACAGGCAGGTACAATGCTATTTTGTCTTGTGATTTCACAGTTGTAGTATCAAAAATCAAATTTTCCCAGGTCTCTTTGACCCCTAGGGGGACAGCAGTCATTAATAATCCCCCGTATGCTGTTGGTATAGCTGTGCAGATCCAGCAATTCAAAACATTAAAAGTTTCAGCATACACATATTTAATTGCTTGGTAAGTGTTAAAGTTCGGATGCCAGTTTATAATTAACGAATCTCGTTTATTCAGTTCAGCTCGTGTGGCTGGAAAAAGGAAAGGCCACAACAAAAAGATTAATGTTATCAGTATGGCCAACAGAATGATCATGCAATACTTCTGAGGTTGTTCAGCATTTCTATTTGTTCCGTATCTGGTCATTTTGTTCTTGTGTAACAGCAACAAGTTTTTTGTCCAGTTCAAAGTTTTTAACCAATTTACAGTGTGTCAGATGAATCCAGGATGCTCGCTCTGCGATCTTGATTGCAGTGGGTGTTGACAGTAGCATTTGGTACAGCGCTTCCCACTTTGGTGTGGTCCAATTCTTCTTCTTGATAACTTTCACCCAGACCCACGTGCCTGGGACTACTGCTGCTTCCGATGGTCTGGTTTGTTCTTTATCTGAAACAGAATTTAACTGCAAAAGTTGTTTATTACTTAAAAGTCATCTCATATATTCTGCAAGTGAACTGTTGGCCTCCTGGTCTGCAGGCATGAGAGGTTTCCACTGAGGTATATAATATGCCCTCCCAAACAGTATTTCAAAAGGAGTTAACCCCTTTGCATTTGGAACAGTTCTCATGCTCAACAGTGCCAGAGGCAGGCAGTGCACCCAGTTCTTTTGCATCTCACTAATCAATTTCCTAAGTTTGTTTTTCAAAACCCCATTATGCCTCTCTACTAATCCTGCAGATTGGGGGTGGTATGCACAATGGTTCTTTAAAGAAATTCCGAAATATCGGCTCAACTGTTGTATAGTCTGATTTACAAAGTGTGTACCATTGCCGCTGTAGATCTTTTCCGGTATGCCAAATCTAGGAATAATTTCTTTAACAAGGACTTTTGCAACAGTAGCTGCATCTGGATTTTTGGTCGGAAAAGCTTCCACCCATTTGGAAAACATATCTATAATGTCAAGACAATATTTCTTATTTTCACATTTGTTTAGTTCTATGAAATCCATACAGATAGTATGGAATGGGTACAGTGGTGTTGGGAAACTCCCTTGCTTAGGCTTCAATGCCCCTTGTGTATGATGCTTGTTACAAACATGTCATGCTGCACAAAAATGTTTTGTGTAGTTTGTAAATCCATATGCAGTGAACACTCGGTTCATTAAATGTACCATCCCCCCTGTTGAGACATGGCACTGCCCATGGCTCAACAAAGCTGCATATCTAAACAAGTTAGACGGCAAAATTGGTTTTCCTTCTTTGGAGATGTACAGCCCTTTCTCAAGAATTGCTCCTCTTTTTATCCATTTCTGTTTTTCTATTTTTGTAGTGAGCGTTTGCATTGTTTTCAACATTTCTAAATCTAAAATCTCAGTAGGTTGCAATTCCTCACTCAAAAGAAATACTTCTGCAGCTGAAGCTGCCTGCTTTGCAGCTGTATCAGCTCTCGCATTACCTTTTGAAATCCTATCCTGTTGCTTGGTATGAACTACACATTTACAAATAGCTACTTTCTGAGGTAACTGAATGGATTCTAACAAATCTAAAATAAACTGTGCATGATTAATTGGTTTACCAGTAGATGTTATCATTCCTCTATTTTTCCACTGTTGTGTAAAAACATGTACAGTAGAAAAAGCGTACTGGCTGTCAATAAAAATGTTCACACATTTAACCTTCGCCAAGGTACATGCCCTTGTTAAGGCAATCAATTCTGCTGCTTGTGGAGATAAGTTGTGTGGTAAAGACTTTGCTTCTAAAATCTCAGTATCAGAAACTACTGCATACCCCACTAAGTTCTGTCCTGTAGGACCCCTTCTGCATGAGCCGTCCATGTAATATGTCACCTCGGCATCATCCAAGGGAACATCCATTAGATCTTTTCTAGGCAGTGTCTTTTGCTCAATCTCCTGCAGGCAGCTGTGTGGTGTGCCATCCGCAGGGGTCGGGAGCAAGGTAGACAGATTTAAAGTTGTACATCATTCAATTGCCATATGTGGTTGGCTCAAGAGTATAGTCATACAGGAAAGATGTCTAGCAGGAGAAAGATATGCTACTTTTTCTTGCAGCAAAATAATTGTGACTGCATGAGGCACTCTCAATGTGAGAGGGTGGAACAACACTACTGAGGCCGAAGCCTGTACTGCCATTGCAGCTGCAATTACTGCTTGTACACAGTGGGGCAAGGATTGTGCCACTAGGTCCAGCTGTGATGAATAATAAGCTATGGGGTGTTGCTTATCCCCATGTTGCTGTGTTAACACTGATGTCATGTAACCTTGCTTACAATCTACAGTTTGGAAAAAACGTTTAGGATAGTTTGGTAATCCTAAAACTAATGAGGATGCTATCAGTTGTTTCAGTTTGCAGAAAGCTGATTCTGCTTTGGGTGTCCATTGTAATAAATCTTGTGCTGCCATAGGCTTTTTGTATATCAAGCTGGTCAGTGGAGTAGACTCCAAGGCATAGTTTGGAATCCAACTCCGACAGAAATTAGTCATGCCCAGGAAGGACATCATTTCCTTCTTGGTAGTCGGTTTAGGTGCTTGTAAAATTGCTATTTTTCTATCTTCATTTAATGTTCTGCCTTCTTTGGATATTACATATCCCAGGTATTTAACCTGCTTTCTCCAAAGCTGCAATTTGTTTTTGTTTACTTTATGTCCTTGAGTGGCTAGAAATTGTAGCAATGCTATGGTATCTTCTCTGCATTCTCGCTGAGTGGGGGCTGCCAGCAGGATGTCGTCTACATAAAGTAAAATTTGGCTGGCTCTTGGTGGGCTAAATCCCGCCAAGTTGCTTGCCATCTCTTGTGCAAATATTGTTGGACTTTTACAATACCCCTGTGGTAGTCGCGTGTATGTATACCTTTTCCCCTGAAATGTGAATGCAAACCAATGTTGGCTGTCAGGGTGTATCGGTATCGAAAAGAACACATTGCTAATATCTACCACAGAAAAATACTTCTGTTGAAGCTTCAAATCATTCAATAGGATGTGTGGATCTGGCACCATAGGTGCTCTAGGTATTACTGCGTCATTTACAGCTTGTAAATCTTGGACCATACGCCATTCTCCGTTTGCTTTCCTGACAGGAAATAAGGGTGTGTTACATGGTGAATCGGGAAATTCTACCAGTACTCCTTCCTTAAGTAAAGCTGTTATTATAGGTTTGATTCCTACTTCTGCATCCTTTCTTAAGGGATACTGTCTCTTTTGATATTGTCTCTTTTGAGGTCTAAATGCTGATTTTGGTGTAATAGTAACTGGTCCTGCTGTACGAATTAGTCCTACATCTGATTTCCCTGGTGACCAGAGAGTTTCTGGTATGCTCCATAAAGCTTTTTCTTCCTTTTCTAGTAAGAGTGCTAATCAGCTGTCCTCGCTAGACTGCAAGTGTACAGCTGGGTGTGTCTGCGTTATCCAATTTAACTTCTGCTTCTGTACTCCCTGTTCTGATAATTCTAACTCTGTTTGTTTTTCCCACTTTGTGACTTTTTTTCCAAGGTCTGCCCATTTCACATTCTTGTCCTTAGTTAAACTAACATGTGGTAATCGATTAGATTTCTAGAGTGTAAAGAATTCCTGGGGCAATGAAAAGCTAACTACACTGCTCCCTTTTGTGTCCCAGTACAGATTACGTAATACTAATCTGTTTGCATGGATTTTAAACAGTTCTTGCTCATATTCCTTATCAGGTCCTGGTGTGCTACAATAATACAGAGTACAGTGCAACAAATGCTGTTTATCAGTGTCAAGGGAGTGGGACGTACTGATGGCTACATTCATCAGTCCTTTGGTTACTGCCCCTGGACCAGTCATTACTAGGTTCTGGCTGTACCAATAAAATGTTTCACCCTCCGGTCGCACCACAAAAGTATTTGTTTGTCGCTGTGCTTCCATACCCTGCATAGTCGGAACTACTGCTATGCCAAATATTTGCATAAGATCTCTGCCCAAAAGGTTTACTGGGCATTTTGCAGAAACAACAATTTTGCTTTTCTGGGTCATCCCTGAAACAGGGTCAGTTATTGCTATGTTATGGGAGAGTGGGTCCCGATACAGCTGTCCATTAGCTGCTTTCACTAATATGTAATCAAGTGAGTCTGAATTTTCTGGTAGTTTGGAAGGATGTATCGGGGTTCGTGAAGCCCCTGTGTCACACAGAAATTTAACTTCCCTCCCCTCTACCAGAAGTGTAACTTTCAGTTTCGTATCTGCTAAACAGAGCTCTAGACTCAATAATGCTAATTCCAAAATTTCACTTTCTTCACCATCGGTGATTTCTTGTACTTCCTCTATTTCTTCTATCACATTCTCTACTCCCTCTATCACATTTGCATTTGTCTTTTCTTGGTTATTCCCTTCTAGTGATTCTTGACTATCATATAGTCAGTCCTCACCCTCCTTATCTTTCATGGCTACCTTCTTGTTTTGTTTGCAATCCCTTGCTAAATGTCCTTTCTTTCCGCACTTAAAACATTCACCCCTTTTCTTTCTCTCTTCAAACTCTTCTG
This sequence comes from Protopterus annectens, assembly GCF_019279795.1. Lineage (NCBI taxonomy): Eukaryota > Metazoa > Chordata > Ceratodontiformes > Protopteridae > Protopterus > Protopterus annectens. Next base: position 296,375,134 of record NC_056749.1, on the reverse strand, counting down.
ATCGTTTGTCAGATTGTTTGTTTCCCTGGGCATTTTTCTTGCCCTTTTTTCCGGACTGTACTACATAAACTTCTGCTCCATCTTCTACAGAAAATACTTGGCCTTTCTTTTTCTTTTTACTGTTAAAATGCCTTTCAGCATGTCTAGCATATTCAAGTAATGACTGTAATCCACTCGTACGATGGTCTACCATGTGCTTTGTAATAAAGCTGCTTATAGGCAAAATACTGCCTTTCAAAAATGCATTCTTTAGTTGCTGCTCATATGGGGAATCATGTGTTTGGTCTTCAGGTACCTGCATTCCACAATGGTTATTAAAACACTCTAATAATCTAGCATAATATCTGTCAACAGCTTCACCTTCCTGTTGAATGCATTGATTAATGCAAGTCCAGTCTGCCCTAGGCTTCCACTTCTCAGAGATTCGGTCTGTCAGACCTTTCACTCTGTTATTCAGCTCTGCGTTGCTATGTGGGAGTGGCTTGTGTTCTGCGTCATGGGGATTCCAGTTGCCACTGATCATGTGCCAATCTGGACCTATGATTTGTCTAACTACTTTTTTTACTTCTTCTCCATTTAAATGATAACTCAACCTCATGCCCTGTAAGTCTTCTAAGAATTTTCTAAAATTAACTTTTGGATGGGGAATTCCCTCTCTGGCTTTCCGGATGTCTTCCGGTGTCCACGGTCTATATACTAGGAGAGTCGGGTCCTGTCCTGCCTGTCCTGCCTGAGGATTTGGTACTTCTATGAGTGGACATATCTCTTCTTCAATCATAGCTCGTGAATTTTTGTTTATCTTATATAACTCAGTATCCCCTCTTAAGTTACGTGTTTGAGACCTAGTCTCGATGGGATCTCTAACATACGGTCTTGGCTTTGCGCTAACAGCCGGGTATAGCGGAGGTGGACCAAGTTGTTCACTCGCTTCATATTCTAGTGCGGGAAGTGGAGGTGGCAGAGGGGCTGATGCTATTACCAAATTATTGTCTTTTTTATCTAGAAACATAGCTTTTGAATTATTACTTTTTTGTTCCCTACGGTTTGCTTCCTCAATCCACCTGTGTGCCTGAGGAATGCCTAATTGACATTGCTTTTTTACCTGACCTTTTGCGTCAGTTTTAAGCTGTTTGATAAGTTTAATAAGCAAGGATTTTTCTAATTTACCATTAAATTCATATTTATTAAGCCATTTTGTATAGTATCTAACATTGTTGACATGCTGTAATTGCATATATTTTGCATCTTCGGTTAGTGGTGGGTCTTGGGAACTTTTTGTGCACTTATTACTCATATTGTTCTGACTGTTAAAAAATGTTACATAACCCTTCTTATTTTCACGTGGTACCACGATTTTCTATTTCACAGTTTATCTAGAATAACTGTCTTCCCTATTCTGTTTCCCTGATCTATGACAAGACTGCAATCTTTCTGTCCCTGACTTGTACAAAACAAATCTCCTGACAGATGATTCAAATCAAGTCTCTGATCTAAAACAGAAAAAAGGTAAATCTCACCTTAACTGAGCCTCCGTGATTGACCGTCTCTGGTTCGTATGCTAACTTGTCCTCCAGTCACAGATCAGAAAAGTGGCTGGCATCTTTTGAATGACAAGTCAGTCGGAGGTCTTTCAAAGCAGAAGAACCGATGTGGTTTCTTCCCCGTACGGTTTCATGCCACCTGGCCCATCTGACCTGAGGTGAAGTGAGAGTTTCCGGTCTGGAGGACCAATCTGTCAAAGGAAAAAACAACCTCAAAATGATCAACACACGGCAGGTTCAGGTTAAGGCACTTTAATCTTGCAGCAAGGAGACAAAAATGTGCTAATACAGAGTTTGTCTAACTAGAATCTGGAAGTGAAGCTATTTTTATGCATTTCTTACAAGGCATTGCCTACTAAGCTGATGTAATAAATCACAAGTTCTTTTAATATTATTTCATAGCAGCTGTTTGTCCATGATTTTCTGCTGGCATATCAAGTTTACAAAAAAAAAACTTCCTAAGAAAAACAACGTGGCCTTGATGACCATCGGTCAGATATGACTTCTCACTATGCAATGTTACCATTCAAAGTACTATGGCTAATTTGAGCACAAAGCAAGTACAGATTATAGTTCATTTCTTCAAGCAGTCTTTGTTTGGTGTATCTTTTCTTTTCCGCAGCTGTGCATGTTCTCATAACACGAACAGAGCTGATTGTTCATATTCAATCACATTATAGAAAACAGTATTGTTCTATTCATTCATTTTCCTGACTTAGCAGACAATTTCTTGCTTCTCAGTAAATTTCCAAAAGGCATAAACATGAATTTTGCTGTGCTAGCAAATACTAGGTCAGAGAGCATCTTGCAATTTCAGAAAGCATACTGCAGTTTGAAAAGCATCTTGTAATTCCATACAGAAGTAAGTTGTACACAAAATAGAATGAAATGTGTTAACCTTTCTAGCTTCTAATAAGCACTAAACATATACATTAATACATATTTTTCTAATGCATATATATGCATATGTATGTATATATATATATATATATATATATATATATATATATATATATATCTATATATATACACACACACATACACATATATATTCTATATATATATATATATATATATATATATATATATATATATATATATATATATGTGTGTGTGTGTGTGTGTATATATATATATATATATATATATATATATATATATATATATATATATATATATATATATATATATATATATATACATATATAAAACTTTCAACTCTACAGATTTGCGCACGTTTTTGTCTCATATTTTTGATCTGTGTTTCCTGAAATTATGGTATTCTGGCAAAGTAGAGGCAAATCTTTTAAAGACTGAAATTAGAAAATAATGACAGACATATGAGTTTCAGACTTCATACCCTTCAGAAAATTCATGTTAATGCAAAACCTGTTATTTTATCAACTTTCTCTGTTTGTTAGATCAATATTTAAAAAGTGTCCCTATTTTTGGGCCTTTGTTCCACTTTTATATATATGGCTTTGTCCAGATTTCTTGCTCTAAGACATTGAGAGGTATGGTGTGTGTGTGTGTGTGTGTGTGTGTGTGTGTGTGTGTGTGTGTGTGTGTGTGTGTGTGTGTGTGTGTGTGTGTGTGTGTGTGTGAACACATAGCTATGCATTCCAAATGGAGCCTTACACATATATAAATGGTGCAAGGATGGAAACGTGTGTGTGTGTGTGTGTGTGTGTGTGTGTGTGTGTGTGTGTGTGTGTGTGTGTCTGCGTATCTATCTAAACAAGTTCCAAATTTCTGAGCTTCCATTTTGTTGAAAACAAGAACTTAGCATTACATTTTGTTTTTGCAATTACATTTTCATCATGCAAATATATATTTTTTTGGGGGGGCTATAAGTCTGAATTTCTTGAACATGTTTAGGATGTATATTATTAAACTTCTTTTGCTATTATTTTGTAAAATTTGGGAAGTGGCAGAATATTTACATTCTGGGAAGTCAGCTCCAGATGTATGCTGTTATTAGAAGATAACAGTGTGGGGTAAGTAGGTCTCAACAGAAATATTTCCACCATCTCCTAGTATGTTTAGAATTACTGGGCCATTTGGACAGTACAGCCTAAACATTGGGGGGTGCGGTAATGCCTGCACCCTTGTAAAACACAATTTTTGCTTTCACTGTTTGATGGTGAATGGGAATTCTGTCCCCTGTTGTATAGGTACATAGGTAAGTACTAGGCTAGCTGACCTTGTGGACCATTTAAGCCTGGCCAGTTTCCATTTTTGTGCTTGAAATGACCTATCCCATTTGGTTATAGATTGGCCTTACTCATCCCATGGTTGATAATTATATATTACCACGTATAAAATAATTGCTATTATATCATAGATAATTTGAGAAAACGCATGCATGGGATAAAACATTAAGGAAATGCCACTATCCACTAGATGCACAGGAAGCAGTCCTGGGGTAAATTTTCTGTTTTCCATTCATAGATCTAAGTGGAACTTGAAAACAGACAAGGATGACCTTGTTTTTGTTCCACAGCAATGGTATCCTCTGCAAAATACCCCTGCCACTCCAAACTGTTTTGCTGATGCTGCAGGAGAGGGTTACATACCTAGACCAATATTTCTGATGCCATTTGAGTTGCTGATGTGCAATAAATCCATCACTAATAGGTCAGAGGATGCCTTGTATACCATGCACAGGTCATGTCTTAGAGGTCTGTAGGATACCAAGTAGAGTGACAGAACTTTGATTCAGTCCATGTAGGACACTTTGTTAAGGCCTTGTATCCTTTTAGTAAGGTATTTTTGTGAGAGTTCCAGTTGGTACATGTGTCTGGACATATACATGCCAAAGGGGGAATTATAAGCAATTATCGGCCTTTTAAGGGTGGAGTAAAGGGGGGCAGTGACAGTCCTAGCACTAGACACAATTCTTTTCTTTATAAATATAGAATGACTTTCTTACAACAATAGACACATGTTGGATAAAAGTTGGGTCAGTGTCCACATAAGTTCCCAAATCTCAAAAAAGATGGTGAACATTTAGGGGAATATTGTAAATGTGGTAGTTCCCTCAGGTTGATGACTTCCCAAAGGATACAATAATGCATTTTTGGCATTCAGTTTCTGACCATGATTCGGACACCAGTTATTTATTTGAGGCAAACCTTTGTGCAGGATGACAAAGTCATTTGGGGATTCAATGACTACTTCTCGCTTATAGTCATCTGCAAACATAGTCTCTCAAAACCCTTTGGTATTGCCTTTGACTTCTGAAAAGTAGATGACAAACAGAAGAGGTCCCAGCACAGAACCCACTGGTGACTGATCTCCTTATGGAGTAACATCCCTTATTCTGATTATTTGCATCCTATCTATGAGCCAGTTGGCAATCCAGTGGGTGACATAGGGGTTTATTCTCAGTGACAATGCATGATTGAGGAATTGTGCCAAATTCTTCAGCCATGTTGAAGTACGCAGTGTGTATCATTTTGCATTCATCCATTGCTTTGGTGACATTTTCAAAAAAATCCACCAGATTGTGTAAGTATTACCGGCCATTGATGAATCCAAACTGAAAAGGGTACAATGTTTGGCGGTTCTCTACATCCTGACTGATTAATTCCATAATAAATCTTTCCATGGCTTTGCATATTAGACTGGTCAGTTTTATGAGTCTGTAATTGCCTGGATCTGTGGAAGGTCTTCCCTCATGCAGGGGAATGACTGTAGTTGTTATCCATTTGCTTAATACAAAACCTGCATGGAGGCTGAGATAGAACAGGGTTGTTAGGGATTTGGTTAAATCGTGCATCTTGCTATTTAAAATGCATCCAGGGATGCTTGCAGTTGATCTTATGGGGTACAGCTGCATCTTTGCAACTGTTTACATGCTGTTATAGTGTGGTTGTGTACATTTCTGTGTATTCAGTGGAGTTAACTGGGTTTGGTGTAGATTTGAAGCTTACCAATGTATCACATAGAAGAAGGTTGCTTGCCTTAAAGAAAATTTTAAAGGTACCTTTCATAGAAGGGATCTTTGGTTTTAGTTTTATTTCCAAGAAGACTTTATGGTCAGATCTAACAAGTGAAGATACACAAAGGATGGTGCAAGATGCTCCAGTATTATTAAGGACATGATCCAAGATGTTATTCCTCCTAGTAAGTACTCAGAATAATTGTTCCAGGGCATTTGTAGTAACAAAGTCTGGGAATCTCTGTGCTTATGCACTAGAGGTGGTGTAGGTTTTCCAGTCTATAGCTGGATAGTTTAGATCACCTAGGGAAATGGTAATGGGATTAATACTGACTGACTCTAGTTCCTGTAGATAGATGTTGTGACTTTCTTTTGTCACAGAGGAAGCTCTACAGCTAGTTCATTTATGGTACAGGATCTTTCCGATACTTACTTGGACATAAAGAAGCTCTAGTGCATCATGCTGCTTTACCAGCCTTGATGTGAGTCTTTTCTGGATGTAGATTGATACACCTCCATGATTCTTCCCTCTCTTGCAGTAACTGGTCTAAACCTGTTGAACATGTTGCCGCCCTGCACAACCGGAGTGCTCTCCACTACGTTAAATCATGTCAGTCACGTCGCAGGCATCATTCTTTTCCAGAGTGAGAAGTGCTTACAAGAAGTGCACTTTCATGTCTAAAAAATGAATTTTGGTGGTGGACAATGTTGTAATTATCATAATAGTTATATTATATAAACTACTTGAAATATTGGATTCATTATAACATATCATTGGAAAATTATAAGACCCAGCCAAAATTTCCCAGTCACAAACAACTGAACAACACTTCCCTGAAACAAACCTGAAAAAAAAGCATTTTTAGACAAGCAGGCCCTAGTATACTGCTACGTAATGGCCTCATCCCTACTTTTCTTTTACTTAGTATCTCCATTTTTGCATCACCTAGGAAAGGAGAAACACAAATCACAGGTTTCCCAAACCATATGTGCAAACCAGTGATCCTACTGTTCAAATATAGGGACAAGAAACATCATCAATGAAATAGAAAATCTGGAAAATGTCTTTCGAAAGTTAGTGCCAAACATCGTAGATACTGGCCACATGTAGGGAAGCCATATACCTTGTACTGAAAATGTACAGGACGAGTTTCATGATAAATGGCAAAGCTAGTAGTCACAAAATAAGTTTCCTAATCTTATAGTACTGAATATTTCATTTGTCTTAAAATGGGAGGTCCTACATAATCCATTTATTAATTTTTGTGTTATTTTATGCTAGAATACTATTTTTCATAAATTTCAAAAGCTATGAAGTGCTATTATATGTGACTTTATACTCAAGAGATGAAGAAAACATGTTTAATCTTTTTTTTTTTCCCTCAGCGCCAGTTACTTTTTTTCTGATATACTTTTGTATTACAGCGAGGGTTATGTTAAAATGCATTAAATCTTGACATTTCATTATTTAATATATTTTCATTCAGTAATATATAATAATGTTTGTTTTTACAGCAGTACTAAACTATTTGATGACTATTTGTTGGTTTCTCCTTGGTCAGCAGCATGTCAATCATTGTAGACTTAGTCAGCAATCCCATAGATGAAAAACATATGAAGGTGAGCTAATATTCGAGAAAAATGATTTTAGGCGGCACGATTAATATGGGAGACATACAAAGAATAGTTTCTGTTTGCACAAAAACAGAATGAAGGGGGAACAGAGTGAAGTTAGAGCAAAAGGAGGAAGAGAAAAGAGTAAAGGAATAAGTTAGAGTGAGATGTTATAATATTTAGTTTAGCATAGTTAGAAGTTTACAGCCATTGACATCTGGTTTGAATTTGTAGCATCTCATCCAGTCATCTAGTTGCAGTTTGAATGTTGCAAAGGTATTATGTTACCTAAGAATATAGGGACATTTTTATTTATTTATTCATAGGCTAGGGTGCACTGGATGATAAATTTATCCCTGAATTTGGACTTGTTGATGTTTTGTTATAGTATTAGATTTTGGAATGGGTATTAACTAAGGACGTTTTATTTCTAAGTAAAAGGAGGTTGGAAAGAACAAGGTTTGACACAGCGGCAAAGGCAAGTTTTAGTTTACTGTGTAGGAATCTACAGGCCACATAAAATAAGGGCATGGGTTTAAGCTTAATCAGATAGCACTGGCTCTTTAAACATTTGCTTCTTTTGGTTATAAAACACAGGGATCTTTCTGGTTAAGATAACCATTTATGGTTATGGAGTTAAAAAGGAGAAATATACTCTATGACTGTTAAATCAGGTCCAATTAAAGTGGAATTAAAATGTATTTGAAATCTGGGCAAGAACTCATGATAAATCAAACTAGACAGATATAGGCAATTCTGGTAGTATTGGACATAATGCTGACTTAAGGGCAACATATTGCCAGTCCTAAATACTAAATCCTGCTGTCAGCAATAAGAATTAAGTGTTTGATGTGATACTGTGCAAAAGCAGTATTTTTACCAAAAGTGACTATAGTATATTTCTTTCACTCTAAAACTGTGATTAGAAAAATGTAGTTATTATAATGATCAAGAACTCGATGGAATATGAATGATTCGGATGGAGAGTTTAGTAGGATTTCTAACTTGCAGTCATCTATGATTTCATTTAGCCAATGTTTATTAGTATTTTCTTCAATGAATTAATGTACACATAAGAGAGAGTCTAGGATTGAACTTTGAAGTGCTGATGCTTGCATCATATTTTTTGGAGAGGGTGCCAGTTATTCTGTGTTTCATTTGATAGACAATGAACAATCCACTGAACTGCAAAGGGGTTGACATCAATTTTGTTTAGCATAATGCTTGACTACGGAATGTTTTCAAATATTGTGACTATACTAAAAATAACTATATGGATGGAAAGTCCATCATCTGGGCTTTAGTGACTTTTATAAGGAAGGTGGTAAAATTAAGGCATAATTTATCATTGAAATGCTGAACTGTGATGGATCTAGAGTCTGTAGTTCTAACATGTCTTTATCAATTTTCTACAATAATAAATTCCATGGTTTTACAGCTAAGGCTTATAACACTAACGTTGCCTAGCACAGTTCAAGAGTTTTGCTTGTGGAAGATGATAAATATTGTATCATTTTGAGTCTTTACAGACATATCCTATGGACAGAGTTTGACTGAAGATGTTTAGAAGAGATTTGGATATGTGATGCTTTAAACTTAGCAGTAAGCAGTCAGGCATGTTGTCTATTTCTATGAAGGTGCCATTTTTATCTTTTTGATTTAGAGAGGACATTTGAAACTTTGTCAGTGTTAATGGATGGGGGGTGGGGGGACTGTATGAAGTTAGAGCAAAATTTATTAGCCAAGCTGTTGTTATGATTTCTGGATCACTGTGTATTCAGAGCACAGGTGGTATTATTGTGGTTTCCATATATATAACAAAAAAACTGTATGGCTGTCAGTGTTGGTGCCTGTAATAAGTTCAAAAACAGTCATGATGTTTTTCATTATGTTCTTGAGTTCTTTACTAATTATGTTGAGTTTTGCATTATATGAAGAAAAGGAAAGAATTTATATAATGCTACGAGATTACGCTGCTTGTTATATAATTAGTGGCTTCTATTATCTCACAGATGGGATGTTAAATGTTTTTTACTACCTTGTATAAGACAAATAGGGGTAGTTTTCTCTATACAGTGATTTAATAACTCATGCAATTCCTTGGTTCACAACTGATTGTCAGTATTCAGGGATTCAAGATGGTTAGACCATTTGTACTTTTTGAAAAGGTTGATAACATCGTAAAGGTTAATTGTTTGGTTTTACTGATGATGGATTACTGGGAATACTGAGGCTGGTTTTCAGAAAGAAAAGTATGGAATACTAGAGGAGCTAAGCAAATTTCAGGGAAGTTAGATTACAAATGTGCAAGGAGATTTGGGCCTCTAATACTCAGAAAAAACTATTTGGTCCATGGATCTGCACTTGATGATAATGATGACAAAGACAGAAAAACAAAGTAGACGAAAAACTAGTAAAAAGTAAAAGCAAGACGCCAAATGGATCCACGGAACAATTCCTTTTATTGGTAAAACACTACTGAGCGCAAAAACGCTTTCACCCACTACCTCCGTGGGTTTCATCAGAGTTAATAAAAAACTGGAGCAGTTACTTCTTATACACTACTAATAAAGACAAGGACCAATCCCATCTTTGTACGACTTCCAAAATATGTATTTGTCAATTTACTCAATTGGAAATGATTAAGTAATCAAATAATCCAACCAACCTTTGTATACAACACCAAACTTTTTATGAAAACCTATGCTTTCCATACCATAAAATTCATATAATATTATTAAGTAAATGGATATGCAAAAAATATATATGTATAACCATATATGTGTACAATGTGCAAATATGCATAAAAATATAATGTGCAAATACAATTTAATGTGCAAAAACCTGTTATATATATATATATATATATTAAAAAATTCTTTTAAAGAATTTTTTAAAAAATTTTTAAAAAATAATAATTTTTTTAAAAAATAATAATGATGTGCAAAAAAGCAATTTATCTGTTTGTCTCAAAATGTCACAGAATATTATGCAAAAGAAAACATAAAAATTCATTTAAAAACATATATTCTGACAAATGAAAAAATAAATAAATATAAAACATATATAGGTAAAAAATCTTTAGCAATTTCATACATATACAGTACAATATATCTACAAATATGTTAATATATTAAAAAAATCAATTAATAACAAAACACCTAAAAAAACCTTATATAATGTATGATTTCATTTTTAAATAACTTGCAATGGATATGTATTCATTTAGTCCTGGTTGTGTACAAGCATTTAGCCTCAGCTGCCATAAACATTCTTTTGTCTCCAGCAATGTATTCAAATCCCCTTCGTTGTTACAATTAATGTCTGGTACTCTATCTATAACAAAAAATAAAAACCTCTTAAAACATTTACATTTTGTACTATGTATATATAGGGAACTGGTAACCTTTTTATTTTTAATATCTCTATTGTGCTCTACAATTCTTTCTCTGAGCTTCCTTTTAGTTTTATAAAATGAGGGACATGACAGGCATGTGGCTAAATATACAACTAATTTGGTGTTACAATTTACATTTCTTGGACATCTTAGTGTCCTATTGTAACCATGCAGTATGACATATGGCCCGTCATTAATAAATCGACAACTTTTACAAAAACCATACTTTCTCATTATGGAATTCTTAAATAGACTTTGACTTTCAAAATAGTTTTTCAAGTTCCTTCCTCTACTGAAAACTATAGCTGGCACATTCCCTATATACTGTAAAATATCTGCTTGGTTCACGAACACCTTTTCATAACATTCTTTAATAGTATTCGTAAAGTGATTAATGTTGTTACTATAGGGGACTAAAAAAGCCCCTACCTTCCCATTTTTATTATATTTATTATCGTTTTTGTTGAGGGTACCATGTATCAGTAATGGCTTAAACGTATCTTTCCTTTTATTACTCACCTCATACCTAATACTTTCAACTAATTTTTTTGGTACCCTCTTTCCAAAAACATATTTTCCAGTTTTAGTAACTCGTTGGTAAATTCTAAATCATCACTTATTATTCTCGATAACCTCACCATTTGCCCTTTTACTAAATTTCTTTTCTGAAAATAGGGGTGACAGCTATCGAAATGTAAATAAGAGTTTGAAAAAGTTTTTTTACGATGTATTGTAGAATTTAACTTATCATCACCCTTATAAATTTTCAAATCCAGATATTCACAACTCTCTTCTCCCATTTTGTATGTGAATTTTAGAAATGTAGTACTACCTTCTAAGTAATCAATAAAGTTGTTGAATTCCTCTCTATTTCCTTTCCAAAATATTAATATATCATCAAGGAATCTTAAATATAAAACTATTTTTGACCAGTACATACTTTCAAATATTTTATCTTTCTCCCACATGGCTAAAACCAAATTTGCATATATGGGGGCACATCTAGCCCCCATTGCCACTCCTGCACATTGTTGGTAATATTCTCCTTCGTGCTGGAAAAAATTGTTTTTTAATACCAATTCCATAAGATCAACAAGAAGTTTTCGTTTTACTGTATGAAAATTACCAAACACCTCCAAACTGTTCTCAAAAAATTCTAAACCTTCAGTCAAAGGGATTACCGAAAATAAATTAACAATGTCTATTGTCACTAAATATACTTCCTTCAAATTTTCATTTCTAAAACTGTGAAGCAATTCTAGGCAATGCCATGAATCCTTTAGAATGTACTTGATACTAGCTACTATTTCCTTACAATTTATATCCACATAATGAGCTATAGCCTCCATTTTTGACTGCTTTGCAGAAACTATGGGCCTAAAAGGGGTTAGAAACATTTTTATGTATTTTAGGTATTCCAAAAATTGATGGCGTCAAAGGGTGTTCAACCGAAAGGTACTCATATTCTGTCTTAGTAATAAATCCTTCCAACAATAAATCATATAGTTGCCAATCAACTTTTGTGTATGCCTTTGTTAAATCATACCTAGCTACTCTCTTGTAGGTGGTCTCATCACTTAACATAATGCTCATCTTATTGTTGTAATCCAATTTAGTCATCAGGACCACCCCTCCCCCTTTGTCTGGTTTCATGATTCTCATTTTGTCCGACATACTCAGCTCTTTTAGACAAAACCTTTCTGCTTCAGTTAAATTGTCCTTATAAAAATTCCTTTCCTTCCAAGTTTTTCTTAACTGCATTTCACAAAACATTTCAAATAAGTGAACAATAGGGTTGTTAGGTGGAATAAATGTACTTGACCTTCTTAAGGTAAAATGTTTTGTATCCATATCAATCACGCTATCAAATTTGTTCTTAAAATAAATTCTGAGGTTTAAACTTCTAGTATACATCTTTAAGTTAACTAGTAATTTACCAATATCCACCTGATAATTAGGAACAAACTTAAAGCCTTTCATAAAAAGTGAAAAATAACTGTTGTTTAAAGTTTTGTCTGTAAAATTGTACACAGAAAAACTACCTCCTGTAATAATTTCACATTTACCATTTTCAGACACATAACCTGGATTTTGCTCACTATCATCAATATCTTGTCCATTCATCATTGCATATGTAAAATGTCCATTACTAATATTACAATCCTGAACTTGTAGTTCATGTGCACTCGCATTACTTCCATTATTAATATAACTCTCATTATTATCGTCTGTTGTGAATAGGTCATTAAAGGCATTCTGTTTATTCGCTGCTTCACCATACTCTTGAATTGAAACATCGTAGCTACTACTAATAACTGGATCTGTAGTTGTTAAATCTTGGGACGTACCCAAGCAATAAAGCTTCTGCTGTTCATCTAATAATGGCGTGCTTGGTACTTGTACCTCCCCCCTCCATTGTATTGCTGATTGTAGTACTGATTCTGTCCTTGATACCGCTCTCTTAAACGTTCTGATCTGTGGAGCACAGGCTCTTCTAAAAAAACTTCTCTATTACCATCTAAATTCGTATTCCTATTCGTGCTATCCTGCCCCACTACCTCTTCGTTCTGTACTACTAATGCATTTTCATTGGTAAAAGGGCCATTAGAGCAAACCCTGAAAAAACGCTTAAAATCCCGAAAATGTGTGTATGCAGTGTTACATAAATAATCCTTAGTATCACGCTGGAGCTTTTCATTTTTAATGTCCAGCCCTTTACTCACATATCTTTTCATATCATTAAGTATGCTGTCAAATTTATTTTTGTTAAATTCAAACAACAAATCTTTTTTAATGTTATTATCAAGCACAGTTAAAGATTCTTTTAACTTATTTAATCTATCATTGTTGTTTTTAATAATTAATTTGATTAATTGCATACCAGTGATGATGAAACCCACGGAGGTAGTGGGTGAAAGCGTTTTTGCGCTCAGTAGTGTTTTACCAATAAAAGGAATTGTTCCGTGGATCCAGTTGGCGTCTTGCTTTTACTTTTTACTAATGATGACAAAGATATTTCTTGAATGCATAAGTGGATCACTTTATACTTTGCTTACTTAAGTTGCCTAATAAAATGGTGTTCATTTTGAATTTCAGCTTGTGTTGCATGGTTAGCTATTCAATATTTACCTCTGGAGATGTAGAAGGAGACGCATAATTACCAACAAACTAAACCTTTGTTTTATTGAGGATGATTTAATGCTTATTTCATTTGAAATGAGACACCTAAATATGAAGCCTATAATAAATATGGTCGTGCATCTACTTCTAATACTGATACCAACTGAGTGAGAGGTGGTGAACCCCAAAACAGGACTGCTATCCATTCAGCACCACCAGGATTCAGTAGCAACACAGATGTGTGTTTTACAGATAAAGAAAAATTCCAAGTCAGTCATTTCACTCTGAGGCTTATCCTGTAAGCAGTGCTACACTGCTTGTTTGGCAGATTGGGATTTGTCCCATAAAATGTCTAGTAAATTCAATTTGCTTAGGAAAAAAACATTATGGGAGTAGAAACGTTGTTTTCAGTATGTAAAACCCCTGAAAGGACAGGTGCAGCCCATTCCTTGTAAAGCAGGAGGGTCTGTCACCATGCTGTCCCAGCCTATCAAAAACTGTATCCCCATAGAGTGACACCATTTATATAACTAATCATTTAGCCAGTGAGGAATTATTTGGATTTCAGCATAATTCTAGGGAAGGTCAGAATATTACGTAATACAAGGGATAATCCCACCGTATGCACATATGATCAAAGCTGTGCCATGCCACTGTGTATCTCCTCCAAGGTAGACAGACTGACAACCTTCTATAGATATGAGCAACAGAAAGGTCATGCTCATTTTATGGATGTTTCAGTGCTGTGAGAATCAACTCCCACAATGCCAGCACTGAAACCATGCTCACTGAAGCAAAGTATTAAGAGAATGTTCAGCTCCAGGATGTGCTCCACGCTCATGATATTTCCTAGACTAGGTTTTCTGCTTTTAAAAAAAAGATCACTCCTATCTTATTTTCTGATTATGATTTCTAAGAAGAGAAACCCTCCAAGATACATTGCTTATTTGGGATTCCAAAATCCACAAGAATATACTGGATCACACTTAAAACCCAGTTGTCATAGGGGGAAGATCTATCATGGATCACCTTGAAATGTATTTGTTGCACAAGCTAGATCATCTTACTAGCGGTGTTGAATCCTGCATTTTGGTCACAATCAATTCTCCAAAAATGCTAAAACAATTCAGGTTAGATACAACACCATCTTTGTCTCTGGAGATGTAAAATCTCTTAACACCATGCTTCCTCATGACATCTGCATACTTGTTGTGAAATGCACTTTTAGAGAAAAAGACAAATTCCACCCAGGGAGAGATCATTCTAGTCCCAGAGATTCTGAGGCATGTCCTGGAGAACAACTCTTTCCATTTCAGTCAGAAGTATTAATGACAGACCAAGCAGATAGCTTTGGGGTGGTCTTGTCCCCTACTCTGGCATATAGTGTGCTAGCCTGTTTTGAACATGAGGCCAGCTACAATTTCATACATTGGTGCAACACTGACACCTATCTCCACTTTATAGATGACAACTTCAGTTTGTGGAAAAACAGTGAAATGAATTGATTTATTATACCAGTTCCACAATCTCCTTTGCAAGATACACCAACAAAACAAAACAAAAAAATGTTTCCTTCCTTCCTGGCTGTACAAGTATACAAATCACTATGACTAGTCAAATCACTCAACTACTGTTTTCTTTTTGTTTTGGAAACCCACTGCAGTCATTCTACGGGTGCGTGCCACTAGAATGTATCCTCATACAAGAAGCATGATGACATCCAAACACTGCCATGCATTACAAGTCAACTAAAGAAGTTCTTTTTGTACATTGATAACATGCAAAAACAGTTCACAGAGAAAAGAAGCACAGTTCTATGATTGGTCAAGACATTTTAAACTCCATTTCAACTGTCCACAACAGTAGAAATATCAAGGACCTTCAACCACGATGGAGAGATATCAGAGAGTTTACAACACACGTAAGATAACCACCTGCTGAAGATAAATAAGGAGCACAGTGTTAGGGTTCTCTTGTTACAGCTTGGACATGAAAAATGTGGTGGGAGATAACCAGAAAATAACTCAAGGGAAGAGAAATTTATAACACACTGCCGCAAGTACCAACCTTTGTAATAAAAGAAACAATAATCTGAGACACTGGCTTGAAAATGGACAGAAAGACTCAACACTCAATGGAGCTGAAATGCACAAGTATTGCCACTCCAGCTGTAGAAACTGTAAGCTCAGGAGTAACAAAGATTATTTTACTGACCCCAAGAACAAAGAAGTCTTTTTTTTTTTTTTTTTTAGTAAATCCCACAGCATCTACAGCACAGCTTAGGGTATATTGGGATATATGTGTCATCTGCAACTGCTTCTGCATTAGCAAAACTATCCACAGATGCAAATGAACGATCCCACAATTTTATGTCAACAAGAGCAAAGACCACAACAACCCTGTGGCAAGGCAAAGTTAGAATTCCTAAAGTTTTGTGAAGTTCTGCTTCTATGGGCTGCAAGCATTACACCAGGATCCACTACAAGGGGATATTTATTTAAAATTTGTTTACCGGGAAAGTCTGACTTGGAATAAAGCCAATTTTTCACTGGAGGCCCATGGAAAAATGCTCTAGACGCATGTCTTTTGAAACGTGGGAGGAAACTGGAGTACCCAGAGGAAATCCACACAAATGCAGGGAGGGCATACACTGATAATCAAGAAATAAACCACCACATGGAAGTATGAAACAGGAATTTATTAACCTTTGCATATAAAAAAGAATTAAAATGAATGAGCGCTTTTACCCACTATTACTAATGCATCATCCGAGTCTAAAACATCCACTGAACCAGTTTATTTTATACGAAATAGGTACATACATAATATCCTGTCCTTGTTTAATTTAAGCTTCAATTAAAAATAAAATTTCAATCCCTCAAATATAATTGTTGCATTATTTAAAATTCCACTCATAATATTAGTTAATTGTCACAGTATTTAAAACTTACATTTAAAACTTGTCAGCCCTATATTACAACAATATGTTCATTACTGTACTGCAACTGCAATGCAGTATTTACAATCAAACTCAGTATCTAAGTACATTTTGCCCTGCATTTTAAAATACATGAAATTGAAATATTGCCATTGATCCCCAGCTTATTTCTGGCATTCAACCTTAACTGCCATTCTGTTTCTTTAATTGGCAAGTCTAAATCAGTGTCACCACATTTCCCTTCAATGAAAACCCTTGTCTATCACAAACAATATAAATTTCTTAAAATTGATCCATTCATTGCTGTGCATATGTAATGCAGTACCCAACATTCCTTTTTTAATGTCCATATTATGCTCTACTATCCTGTCTCTCAACCATCTCGTAGTCTTGCCCACATAAAATGCTAGACTAGAGACACATGTAGCAGCATAGACCACAAACTTTGTGTTGCAATTGCAATGACCAGGACATGGCAAACTTCTATCTGATGTTACAATTTCCACATAGGGACTATCATTAATAAACCTACAAGATCTGCATGCATCACAATTGTGCATACTAGATGTTTATGTGATGTTCACTCTCTCTTTGTTTTTTTCTAACTCTTCTTTGATGTTTCTACATCTACTATACACTATTTTAGGTCTATTTCCTAATTTATCTTTCAATTCGTTATCCAAAATTTCATCCCATACTAAACACATTTTTGTTCTTAATTGTAAAGCATCCTGATTGAATTGTATTACCATAACATAATTTCCCAACTTTTCTTGACTAATGGTGTCACCACTTTTGCCTCCCTTCAAGATAGGACCAAACCTGCTAGCACGACTTTTTATCACCTCATTTCCTATTGACAACAATAAATGTAAAGGGTAACCCCTTTCTTTAAAAATAGCTATTAGGGTAACCATTTTCTCCTTGAATTTCCCATCTTCACTGACCAGCCTCAAAAGCCTGAGCATATGTCCTTTTATAATGGTTCTCCACTGATAAGTATGACATCTGTGAAAATGGAGAAACGTGTTGACATGTTTTCTTTCTAAAATATTTGAAGACACCTTGTGCGTATTAACATTCTTACTTAATAATATGTCCAGCTAATTCATCTCATCCCTATGGACCCTATATGTGAATTTCAAGAACCGTGTAGTTACACTCAAATATTAAATAAATTCAGTTACCTAGTTATGGTTTCCAGTCCATAGACTCAGTATATCATCCAAAAACCCATGATATGTTAAAATCTTAGTCATAAAAAGGATGGAAAAACATGTCTTTTTTCCCATTCTGTTAATACCAGGGTGGCAAAAACAGGCACACATTTTGCATCCATTGCCACACCTGATATCTGAAGTACTCTCCTTCAAACCACAGAAAGTTGTTCTTTACTACTGTTTCCATTAAATCAACTAATAGGTTCACCCTAGTTTGTTTCATAAGGCCATCTTGTACTAAACAGTCTGAATAAAACTCTAAACTTATCTCATGAGGTATCACTGAAAACAGGTTAATCATATCTATAGTGACAAACAAATAATCCTGATTCAAATTCACCATTCTCAACTGCTCCAGCCAGTGCCATGAATCCCTCAATACATGAGGTTTCTTATTTAGTACCAGTTTTGAATAATAATCAATGAGGGCTGCCAAGGGTTCTGTTTTCGAACCCCGAGCTGCCATTATTGGCCTGAATGGGGGGGGGGGGTCTATCTGATTTTTTATGTATCTTAGGTATCCCATATTTTGATGGGATAATAGGGCCTTCTACACTAAGATACTTAAATTCACTAGCAGTTATAGCACCTTGACACATGGCATCAGATAACTATGTCAATTTTTGCATAAGCTCTATTCACTTCATTTATTGATGCCCTTTCATATGTATTCTCATCATTCGACAATTCATACATTTTACAAACATAATCCATTTGTTTCATGAAAACTCCTCCTCCTCCTTTGTCAGGTTTCATCACTCTATAATCTCTATTCATAGTCTTTCCTCTCTTGTAAGATTATCATGTCTAGAATCACCTGTTTTTAATGTGTGTCGAAATTCACACTCACATAAGTGTTCAAACATGTGTACTATGGGATTGTTAGGTGGTATAAAAGTGCTTTGACACTTTAAAATTCTCATTCCCAAGTCATGGGGATCAGTATTTGACTCTCTCATAGGATTTTCACCTTTACTTTGAAAAAATAATTTTAAATTCAGTTGCCTTGCAAATAGTCTCAAATTAGATAATAGCTTCACTACATCTGTTTTGAAACCAGGGACAAAATTAAAACCTTTGCTTAACAATGTAACATATTCTTTTTTGAAGTAGAAATCACTTAAGTAGAATACTCTGCACTGTGCTCATCTATCTCTTTGCTCATATCATAAACACATATATCATTGTATTCTGTACTTACTACATTGTTCTCCCCCTCCTCCTCCTTCCAGGCCCTGCCACCATCAGTTAGTCACCCCCTCAAGTACTTCTGTCGTGGGGGGTTCTGCTTCACCCCTACTCGCCCAGGCAGGAGCTCTCCAGGTTCTAAACCCTTCTGCCTTGCGCTCCCGTACTGACTTCTGTCAGGGCCAAGCCCTGCAGTCCTCCCCTTCAATCTGGCTAAGAGACCTTCCCCAGCCACAGCCCCCCATGTCAGGGGACTCTGCTGCTTGCATGTCTGCTGCAGGCTGCCAAATCATGCTGGATTTCTCATGCCCTCAGATCCCCTCAGGAGAGCTTCCCTCCAATCCCATCCAGTCCTCTGAAACTCCCCTCAGCCGCTGAGGAACAGATCCTCTCTCATGAAGGCTTCAGAGTCCCCCTGCTTTTCCATCCAGAGCAGCTCTGGGGACTTTGAGATATTGCAAGGATGCTGTCGGTTATGGGGTGAACCCTATATCATTGCCCAATGTTTCTGTGATACCAGGAATATGTACCCTCTGTCCCTCCCTCCAACATAACTACCTGCATGTCTCCTTCATTTCTTACACTTCACACACTCTCTATAGTAATAAAACCTGGTTGGGTTCATATTCACTTTTTCTTCTCTACTTCCATACTACATTATATTAAACAATAACCCTGTTTGGTCTCCCATTTAAGTACATTTAACATTCCATCATATTTCCATTCCTATCTTCTCTATAAGTTTTCTTTGTCTGTCTTGTGCTTTTTAAATGATGGATTCCCTCTTTGCCACACACTCCAGTAGTAAACTCCAGGAGTATAAACTCTTTAAAGATGGACTTTCATAGGACAAAGGCCTAGTACATCTCCACAATATGCTGCCTGTGTCTCTATATTTCCCTCTATCATTTTAGTACAAGATGAGTCTTTGCATTTTCTTTCACATTGCCTTCTATACCAATAACATTTCCACTGTTTCTTCTTGTGTATGGCGTAAAGATCTCCAGTTCTTCTACTCATCAGTCATATCCCTTTCCCTCCATACCACACCCCATCCTGGTGGCTTCCTCCTCACTTCTACCAACGCATCACTTTCCTTGTACAGCTCTCAGATCTGCAGACACTACACATGGCATAATCTGGCCAGGGCATGGAAGAACTGAATCAATTTCCTTTACTTATGGAGTCTCCCAATCTCCCATCCATGGTCTGCTCCAGCTGGGATCAACCACACAGGATCATTCTCCTACATTTTTGACATCAATTCCAGTTCTCACAATGGATACTTCAAGACCGGGGTGTTGTGATCTATGTCCAGTACTGCAGTGATCCTGATCTGCACCTTTACAATCACTTGGTCAGACTTTCTAGACCAGTACATACACATTTCCCCTATTCCCCACTACTGCCCATATCTTTATATGGTCAGCAAACAGAACAATCACGTTCTTTATTCTTCCA
Source organism: Protopterus annectens (assembly GCF_019279795.1). Taxonomy (NCBI): domain Eukaryota; kingdom Metazoa; phylum Chordata; order Ceratodontiformes; family Protopteridae; genus Protopterus; species Protopterus annectens. The sequence continues at coordinate 296,354,712 of NC_056749.1, read as the reverse complement.
AACATCTCTGTGGAATATCAAATTGCTGAACAGTGATGGGCCAAGAAATTGCCCACATGTAACATCACTAGTCTAGTCATTCTCTATTCATGATTTTATCTCTCTCGCTATCACCACTATTCCCTCTGTGCTATCTTTGTTGTATACAGTACACAACTAATTCTCTATTCATGACTTTATCTCTCTCTCTATCACCACTATTCCCTCTGTGCTATCTTTGTTGTATACAGTACACAACTAATTCTCTATTCATGATTTTATCTCTCTCGCTATCACCACTATTCCCTCTGTGCTATCTTTGTTGTATACAGTACACAACTACTTCAGTACCTCTTGATTTTTTTACTCGTATTTAATTTCTTTCTCATCTTTGCTCACTTTAATCAGGAATACTGAAGTATCCTTTCTGCTGTATGCCAGACAGCTCTTGTTCCCCTGTCACTTCTTCTCTTCTGTGAAGCCACTTTTAACTTGTTTTACTGGTTTTACTGTACTTGTTGCCCTATTTTAACTTACTTGCCCTGTACCTCCTAAGATTACAACCCCTTCATTTCACTGCTTATATATCCCATATTTTGCTATAATTACTTGCCTCATATTCTTATGTATCCACATTTTATTTATTTATTTATTTATTTTTTATTTATTTCCAGTTTGATTACCGGGGAAGTTCACTGGGTCAGAGTGACCCGTTTTCAGTGAAGGCCCGGGGAGAAAAGCTCCAAGATACATAATACAGATAAGGTACAGAAATGCACAGATGTCAAGTCTTACATAATTGGAAACAGTTACAAGAAAGTACCTTGAAAATATGTATAATAAGCAGAAAAGCATCGAGTGTGGACTTACTGTTTATACATTTTCTTTAGTGTGCACACTCAGATATTAGGTGAGAAGATGTTTTATATATATACTTTTAAGTAAAATGAGGATCACTATACATGCACAATTTCAGAAAAAAATTAGTAATGGAAAACTATATACAATATTTACAATGTTGAACCATAAGAAATAATCAGCTAATAGAGAAAGGAGAGCAAAGAAAATGCTCGTGGGAGCATAGCTGAAGGAGAGTTATTGAGGTTATCGATATCTATTATTATTGTATTGATAGTTATTGATAGCTAATGGAGAAGGAAGAGCTTAGAAAATGCTCGTGGGAGCATAGCAGGAGGAGAGTTATTGAGGTCTTAGGAACCTGAGGGGGAAAACCCCCAGGAGCACAGCTGAAGGAGAGTTGTTGAGGGCTTAGGAACCAGAGTACTCTTTTTGCCTTGTGGCCACTTTCCCCACAACACCCAGTCCGTAGTTTGGAGTGCTCCTCCACTGAGAAATTCTCATACCTTATTTTCTGCCACAGTTTGTTCTCAGTTAATTTATTTATTTATTTATGTTATTTATTTAGCATTTGTTTACAGGGAAAGTCCAATTGGGACAGGGCCCATTTTCAGTAGAGACCCATGGAGAAACACTCCAGATCCATGTCTTTAGAATGTGGGAGGAAACTGGAGCACTCAGAGTAACCCCACACAAACACAGGGAAGACATGCCAAATCTACACAGAAGGCACCAAAGGCAAGAATCAAAGAATCAAACTGGACATCTTCTTGCTGTCAGCTGACAATGCTAATTTTTACACCACTGCCCAGTTTAATGTCATCTATATTCCACCATAGTTAACGCAACTAAAATTCAATTACTTTATCTTTGTCTTTAAATTCCTGGATACACCCCTACCCTGATTAAGCCACCTAGTAGCATGATAACTATTGACTAATGGTGAGTTTAACTGGTCAACAATGACCACATTCTGTTTTAGCTAAAACCATGTAAAGACTTCTAAGCTTTCCTGTGCCATTTTTTTGAACCCTTCTTCATAGTCCAAGATGTTAGTCAATTCCTAGTAATTTTTTTCATTGAAGGTTGCAGTGTATTATTCTCTCCCATGTGTATTCAGGTATTAATGGACACTAACTTCTTCCTCCATCCCACTCCTTTATTTTCTCAACCAGCCACACATCATTCTGCTATGATGTGCCTCAGGAAGGGTTCATATATCAGTCAACAAACTTTATAACCTTCTATTATAACTGCCAGAGACATAAAATAAATTCTGAAACTCCCCAGTCACTAACCCTACTGATGATCTTGCCCCCCCCTCACATGATGTTTGATTTGACACCCTGTTTTATGTAGTTTGCTAGTCTGCCTGCATCTCTACTTCATCTGTGATGCTTGAGAAATCTGTACACAAGCACCTCAGTTTTGCACATCTTCTTGCCAGTAGTAGACTTCTGAGATAGCAGAATGACATTCATCATCCTTGTTTTTTTTTCCACATATTATTTTCTGCATCCATGTTTTCCTTTCTGTCTTCTATTATGATGCCTACGCCTATTTTGCTTTTCTGATAGGTTCTTTTGTTCCATATTATTTTAAAGTTATGCGGACTAACATTCATATTTCTAGCTCATCTTTAATCACCATTTGCTCTTCCTTGATTAAGTTAGCAGCTGTCACTGGTACAGAGATCATCTTTCAGTCAGGCCACCTATATATCTCCCTTCCATTAAAAAAAACTGCTTCTTGTCCAGTGCTAAGGACAGTCATTGATCTTCATAAGCCTGCCTTTCCACAGTGTACTGGCTATTAGCCATGACAACAATATAAGAATGCCATCTCCAACCCCTTCTACTGGTATTTCTCTTATACCTCTCTGGTACTGCCAGGTATAACCTCAGCTGTGTCTTCTGGCACAACACTAATGCTTATTTGCACCACATCATGCATCCACCATTTACTATTGATGATCCTTTGATCACCTCTCCTCATGCCAGAATCTAGGGTCAACCAGAACTCATTCCCTGTTCCCAAAGTGGCTCTCATCTCCTTCATTTCCTGTCCTGTGTGACTAGTCCTCAAGTTAACAACTTCGTTATCTTCACTTGCTGCAACCCACCCTACTGCAGTTCAATCAGCTCATAGTAGCACATAAAGTCCTCAACCAACCTGATAATACACCTGCACTCAAAAACATCATTAGCCCATATAGTAACCTCAGGCTACTTCGATCATCTAACAGACTACTGGTACTAACATTCAAATCCAACAACTATGCCCTACTTAGACCATCTCAAAAAACTCCAGCTTTACTCCGTCGCATATTGCATACTCAGATGCTATCTCTGCCTAACATACAAAGCTATGTCAAACCCAGAGCTGTTGGATATGCTCCACTTAAAGAAATCCCAATCCCTCAGAGCTACATGCTCTAGGGACCTAAACATTGTCACCACGAAAAAACAGAACATGCTGGAGGAATAGATTCCTGTCCCAGAGACTTCCCATACTCTCGAACAAACTATCTATCTATATCAAGCAAAGCTCCTCATTAGCACTTTTCAAGAAAAATCTAGAATTTTGGATGGGAGATAGGAAATTCACCCCAGGGATCCCTTCTGTGGCTCTGCTCGACAGGGCACAGGAAAATAATTTTCTTGGATAGCGAAAGCCAGGGTACCTTTTTGGCTAGGCTTATATAGGCCCTAGGGCCAATAGCCTAGTACCTACCTATGAACCTATGAACAACTTATATTGGGACACTCTGATTGCTAACTCCTTTAGCAAAATCTGGAACTCACTTCCTGCAGACCTTACCCTGGAATCCTCAATTTCTCCATTCAAAAAAAGTCTTAAAAATATTTTAAATCTCACTGGCTATCCCCCCTGCCCTAAACCTGGCTAGCAACATCTCCACAACTAAACTGCTATATCATAACTGTATTAGTAAATCTACTTATCTTATGGTACAAATGAATGATTGCAAATTTTGCTTGCTAGACCACTGTTGTAACCTGTGTGAACTAGGTATTTACTATTACTATTACTAGAAAACTTTCTGTGCATTATGTTTTAAGTATTGTCTTGATAACTTTGTGTATTGTGTTTTGGAGCTTTTCTCCCTGGGCCTCCACTGAAAATGGACATGTATCCTGGTCAACAAATGTAAAATAAAGAAATAAAATAAATAAACCCCAGCCATTTTTGCTGTTCTGGACACAGCTGTCTATACCAGACATTCTTATAAAGTCTGTCCATATCTATCCTCCATTTTCCTACCCCTTACTGTAAACTGACTACCTGTTTCTTCTCCATTCCTGTCCAAACCCATACAATTTTACTGTTTAACCAATTCACTATACTTGCAACTTTGACAGTCTCCTGTGGACCACAAATCCCTTGAAAATCCAAACTCCTATTCTATCCAAAAGTTCTTTTTTTTAAACATCTTTAAAAAATGATCCAAAAGCTCTTGGAACATCCAACTGCTCTACATCTTGAACATCTAAAAATATATATTTTTCTCTCTTTCCTGCTCTTCTCATTCAGTCCAAATTAATCTAGTCAGTGGCAGCTGGTGACATCAAATCAAAGGGGGGCTGCAGGAGACAGATGAATGGGTGGGGTCAATTGGAATGGGTGTGGCCAACAAGAAAGGGGAGGAGCTATGTTCAAAACCACAAAAACTGTAACTTTAATTAAATACGCTGCCCTGGGTGCCAAGCCATAATTATGAGAGCCCAATCAAGACAAAATAAAGTGTTGAAGAAAAAAATATTCAATGCATTGGTTGCATGACAGCTTACTTAATATCTAGATGGAAACAAAAAGGTCGTGAAGCATGAAAAAATAAATTACTTTTTAAATACATTACTGGAATGCCAGTCAAAATCAAGTATAAGAAAAACAAGCAGCACTCAACTCAAACCACTTCTCCTTGCACTGCAGTTCTAATTATAATTTATATTCAGCTATATTAAAGTACCAAGTAATATGCTGAAAGTAGCAATCTCTGTGATACCCCCACTTGTAAAAATATTTCTTATCCAAAAAAGACCTGTTGCCAGACAACAACTATCTAGTTGTTTCATGGAGAAAATATGATCAAAGTAAAAAATGAAAAACAAACAAGAAACAAGCTCAACATACATTGCTTAAAGGATTACTGCACAGGTTATGGATCACAGACGATAGATTGGCTTTCTGTTTAGTTTGCACGTAAAACTTGCAAAGATGACTGCAAATCTCTAACAAATGTAACGAGCTTCTTAAAATAAAGTAATCCTGTCCTTTATTACAAATACTGTCATGCATTTCAATACCCAAGGCTTATACGTTATCAAGTTATGTAAGTATTCTCTGCATGGCAACAAGAGAAAGGCTTTCAGTGTTGGCAATTCTTTAACAGTATGCTTATTAAAGCTTACTTGCATCTTACAATCTCAGACAAGCTTACCTGATGGTCATTAAAGTATTGCTACTTAAACTCAGAGCAACAGGCACTTTCTGAATAATAATAAGCATAACTCAACAGTATAAAAATATGACAGAAACCAGAACATTCTGAAAAATCAAGGACAGATGAAAAGCCATTGTAGTCCTTGTGTCTTCCTCGGATGGGGGGATATTCTGCACATTTACACTGCATGACTGCTCCTTGCCTTGCTTGGACACATTCAGAGTCACTACATGGGGGAGTGGAGTGCAAAAAGTATGTCACAATTTGAAATGTCTCTGGCTGACTGTAATGGCCCTGACACATTCATACCTCTCAACCTCAGAGCAAGAAATCTGGACAAAGACATACACAGAAGTGGGACAAAGGCCCAAAAATAAGAACAATTTTTAAATGTTGCTCTTATAAACTTAGAAAGATAATAGAATAGTAAAACAAACCAAACACCAGCTCCAGGGATAAGGCCAATAGATACCCGGTAAACCAAGTGGTAAAAATACGCTGAGATGTAAAATCCTTCTTTTATTAACGCATACAATTCCAGCAAATACACACGCTTTTGTTGCTGAATGCAACTTCATCAGATAAGACAAACAACTAAATGCATGGTTTAAATACATGAATAATTAACCACCTGTGATACCAATTAACTAGTTAAAGGACCAAACCCTAAAGGTACTGTGTACTGAATAATATAACATTTTACACATATTAAATAAGAAATTGGTCAGCAAAAATTGACTAATATAAAAATATGAACATTATATAGACCACAGTTAGTACCACAGTACATAAAATCAAATTTCTTCAACAATAATCATAAAAACAAGTTTAAAACTTACTACAGAATATAAGAAATATAGTAATATATAAATCTAAGCTATACTGGCCTTGAGTTTTAGTATGGGCTTGATAGAAATGTAATCGTTCAAGCCTGGTTTCTTGTTCGAGTCCAGGGAGATCTGCCAATGAGTCTCCCTTTGCTCCAACTTGGGTCCTTGTATATACTTTCCAAGACGAAAAATTGTCCTTGTATATACTTTCCAAGACGAAAAATTTATATCTGGCTGTGGGACATGTCAATGTATGTTTATACAAAGCATTATTGATGTTGGTTTTTTGTACATTATACATGTGTTCGTAAATCCTACGCTTAAGAGTGTGCTCCGTTTTGCCCACATAATATGCCGGACATTGTGTGCATATAGCCAGATATACAACCCTTTGACTGTTACAGTTATAATATTCCCTGGCTTTAATAACTCTATTCAAAGCTGTAAGGGTAACTTGTTCGTCCTGTATAATGTGGGAACATTGTGGACAGGTCCCACATTTGTACGTACCCTTACGTGTACATGCAGTTTTGTTCTGAATGGGACCATGTTCTAACAAGCTTTTAATATTTTTCCCCCTACAATAAACAGTCCTCATTTCTTTGCCTTGCAAATTAGGCAAATCAGTAAATGCCATGAATGCATCCCACTCCTGTAAAATAATATCCCTAATATCACTTGAATTAGTACTGTACTGTGTGATAAAGGCGTGGTGAAAATCCGTGTTGTTTTCATGTGGATCCTGACTCTGTGAGGTAATCCCGATCCCTAAAATAGGAATATACTTATCTTTTCTGCCAGTAATGACTTGTTCTTTAATTTGGTTAATAAAATCCTCAGGATAACCCCTATCCTGGAACATAGAACTCAATTTATGACATTCCATTAAAAAGTCTTCGTCCTCTGATGTCATACGTGATATTCTGACGAATTGCCCCTTGACGATACCTCTTTTTTGATGCAACGGGTGTAAACTTTTAAAGTGAATGTAGCTATTGGAAAAAGTGGGTTTTCTATGCACATTTGATTTAAAACCTCCCTGTGTGTTCACACTAAGCAAGACATCCAAATATTCTACCCTGTCGTCATATATTTGATGCGTAAAAGTGAGAAAGTCCGTTGTAGAGGCTAGGTAGTCCATAAATTCCTGAATATCCCTGTGGGACCCTGTCCAGAAAATACAGATATCATCCAGGAACCTATAGTAAGCTACCCAATGTTGTTTGAAAGTACTATTGAGTACAAATTTACTTTCCCAAATAGAGAGGATAATATCAGCATATGTCGGGGCACAATTTGCCCCCATAGCAACCCCTGAAATTTGCTTATAATATTCTCCCCCAAAATGGATGAAGTTGTGGTGTAATACCAATTTCATTAAATTCATAATCAGGAAATTGTCCCGAAAATCTGCTTTGGGACAAGATGTAATAGCTTCATCCAACCATTGCAGACCTGTTTCATGTGGAATAACAGAAAACAGGTCCACAACATCAATGGTGAGAAATTTGAGGTTCGGTACCATTAGATCTGGGGTTATCTGTTTCAAAAATTCCCAAGAATCCTTGAGAAGATGAGTAGTTCTAGGCCATAGTTTCTTAAACTTGTAGTCCAAGAATTTTGAAATGGTAGAAATCTTGGAACCCTTAGCCGCTACTATGGGTCGCAAGGGGGGGTCATGTGGATTTTTATGGACTTTAGGTACCCCAAACATAGAAGGTATCTTGGGTTCTGCATTGTATAAGAAGGCATAGACACCCTGATCAATCACTCCGGTATCCAGTAACTGTTTAATAGCTAGATCTATTTTTTTGTAGGCTATATTGATCTCATTTAACGATACCGTGGTGTATCTGGAAGAATTGTTAAGTATGTTGGTCATTTTACCTTCATATAGAACCTGGTCCATAACTACCATCCCCCCTTCCTTGTCTGGTTCCATAATTCTAACGGTAGGGTCCCGTCTCAAGGATTCCAGGAGCTGTCTCTCAGGTAGTGTTAAATTGGTCACATATCTTTTCTGTATACCATGATCCCTGATCTTTTGTTCAATTCTCATTTCCAAATTTTTAAGTTGCGGGTGGAGTGGCGGGTTGAAGGTACTAGTTCTATGCGGGATATCGTCCCTGGTGAAATCTGTGTGGCCCATAAGGTTCTCTAGATTGAGCTTCCTAATAAAGAGCTTCAGATCTATTATCACCTGAGTTACATCACTATACCTACTAGGGACATATTTAAGTCCCTTAGTAAATAGCTGAAAAAAAGTGTCTATAATCTCTAGGTGGCTATAATTGTAAATAGAAAAGCCACCTGATTTACATATAATAGAAGAAAATTCAGCCTCATGAGATACACTACAATCCAACTCATTAGAACTTATTGCAACCTGTATTGTGTCCCTTAATGTCTGTTCATGTGGTTCCTCATGTTCCCCCTGTATGGGGGACTTGGAGGCAAAAAAGACTGAGGTATGTTTCTTTGGTTACGAATCCTTTCGGATCTCCTAGGTAATGGGTCAACTGCCCACTCTTCAACCCTGTCCAAACCCTGTTCGTGCTCCTCTAGTGGCTGTCCAGAAGAGGAAGCTGTTCTATAATGTTTAGAATGATAAGTTGAAAGGGAAGGTGGCATAGGGTATTGGTGACCTTCACTGTATTCCCCAATATCTCTCTGCAACTTTCTATATTTTCTTTTAGCAATAACTTCACATTTACCATCTATGTCCTGTCTGATTTTATAATACTTGTTTTTAGTTTCCTGTACTTGAAACAAAAGATCAGATGTTACTGCTTCGTTGTGTTTTAAAATGTCTTTGTCAAGTAAAAAAATCTCTTTTTCATTATTTCTTATAATTGCCTGTACAATAGCAAGCCTACAATTGTCAAAAGCTGTTACTAGTTCTTTATGAAATTCACTGTCTTTAATAACATTGTTGGGATACTTATGTATCCTGAGACCTTTAGGTACCAAACGTTTGTTAAGACACTCGTTTAAATACATATTGTCAAGGTTGAGTTTACGGTACCTATACAAGGAAGTCTTGAGTGCCGTCATAGAGTCCTGAAAGGTAGAAATCCTTTGATTCGCGTGTATCGGGCTCCGTGGTGTAGTAAAAGAAGGTATATCCTTATACCATTCTTGAAAAGAGGAAACCGGTGTATGGTGAAACTCCGTTTCTCTTGAGGTCCCTGGACCTGTTTCATTATTTTGTTGTAGTAGCCTTGGCGTTCTTTGAAAGTCCGTAGTATTGGTATTACTTCCGGTGTCCGGAAGTAAAGTTCCGCTACCTTGTCTAGGACCAGTGATAACCGGCACATCGTGACCATCCGGAATAGCGAGTGGAGTAGGCCTCAATAAAACCTGCTGCAAACCCTTCCCTAAAGGCACCAGAATGTCAATTAATTTGCTCAATTGACCAGAAAGCTTGTGGATTTCGCCCACTTCGGCGCGAAATGTAGAAACACGGATATCGGCTGTAGATGTTTCCCCCAGTTCCTCCATATGAACACCAAACAAAAACGTAGAGAGGAAAAGCTGATAAAGCACAAGTAAAACAAACCAAACACCAGCTCCAGGGATAAGGCCAATAGATATCCGGTAAACCAAGTGGTAAAAATACGCTGAGATGTAAAATCCTTCTTTTATTAACGCATACATTTCCAGCAAATACACACGTTTTCGTTGCTGAATGCAACTTCATCAGATAAGACAAACAACTAAATGCATGGTTTAAATACATGAATAATTAAACACCTGTGATACCAATTAACTAGTTAAAGGACCAAACCCTAAAAGTACTGTGTACTGAATAATATAACATTTTACACATATTAAATAAGAAATTGGTCAGCAAAAATTGACTAATATAAAAATATGAACATTATATAGACCACAGTTAGTACCACAGTACATAAAATCAAATTTCTTCAACAATAATCATAAAAACAAGTTTAAAACTTACTACAGAATATAAGAAATATAGTAATATATAAATCTAAGCTATACTGGCCTTGAGTTTTAGTATGGGCTTGATAGAAATGTAATCGTTCAAGCCTGGATTCTTGTTCGAGTCCAGGGAGATCTGCCAATGAGTCTCCCTTTGCTCCAACTTGGCCTGCCATGGTCCCCCTCTAGGGTCCTTGTATATACTTTCCAAGATGAAAAATTTATATCTGGCTGTGGGACATGTCAATGTATGTTTATACAAAGCATTATTGATGTTGTTTTTTTGTACATCATACATGTGTTCGTAAATCCTACGCTTAAGAGTGCGCTCCGTTTTGCCCACATTATATGCCGGACATTGTGTGCATATAGCCAGATATACAACCCTTTGACTGTTACAGTTATAATATTCCCTGGCTTTAATAACTCTATTCAAAGCTGTAAGGGTAACTTGTTCGTCCTGTATAATGTGGGAACATTGTGGACAGGTCCCACATTTGTACGTACCCTTACGTGTATGTGCAGTTTTGTTCTGAATGGGACCATGTTCTAACAAGCTTTTAATATTTTCCCCCTACAATAAACAGTCCTCATTTCTTTGCCTTGCAAATTAGGCAAATCAGTAAATGCCATGAATGCATCCCACTCCTGTAAAATAATATCCCTAATATCACTTGAATTAGTACTGTAGTGTGTGATAAAGGCGTGGTGAAAATCCGTGTTGTTTTCATGTGGATCCTGACTCTGTGGGGTAATCCCGATCCCTAAAATAGGAATATACTTATCTTTTCTGCCAGTAATGACTTGTTCTTTAATTTGGTTAATAAAATCCTCAGGATAACCCCTATCCTGGAACATAGAACTCAATTTATGACATTCCATTAAAAAGTCTTCGTCCTCTGATGTCATACGTGATATTCTGACGAATTGCCCCTTGACGATACCTCTTTTTTGATGCAACGGGTATACTTGTAAAGTGAATGTAGCTATTGGAAAAAGTGGGTTTTCTATGCACATTTGATTTAAAACCTCCCTGTGTGTTCACACTAAGCAAGACATCCAAATATTCTACCCTGTCGTCATATATTTGATGCGTAAAAGTGAGAAAGTCCGTTGTAGAGGCTAGGTAGTCCATAAATTCCTGAATATCCCTGTGGGACCCTGTCCAGAAAATACAGATATCATCCAGGAACCTATAGTAAGCTACCCAATGTTGTTTGAAAGTACTATTGAGTACAAATTTACTTTCCCAAATAGAGAGGATAATATCAGCATATGTCGGGGCACAATTTGCCCCCATAGCAACCCCTGAAATTTGCTTATAATATTCTCCCCCAAAATGGATGAAGTTGTGGTGTAATACCAATTTCATTAAATTCATAATCAGGAAATTGTCCCAAAATCTGCTTTGGGACAAGATGTAATAGCTTCATCCAACCATTGCAGACCTGTTTCATGTGGAATAACAGAAAACAGGTCCACAACATCAATGGTGAGAAATTTGAGGTTCGGTACCATTAGATCTGGGGTTATCTGTTTCAAAAATTCCCAAGAATCCTTGAGAAGATGAGTAGTTCTAGGCCATAGTTTCTTAAACTTGTAGTCCAAGAATTTTGAAATGGTAGAAATCTTGGAACCCTTAGCCGCTACTATGGGTCGCAAGGGGGGGTCATGTGGATTTTTATGGACTTTAGGTACCCCAAACATAGAAGGTATCTTGGGTTCTGCATTGTATAAGAAGGCATAGACACCCTGATCAATCACTCCGGTATCCAGTAACTGTTTAATAGCTAGATCTATTTTTTTGTAGGCTATATTGATCTCATTTAACGATACCGTGGTGTATCTGGAAGAATTGTTAAGTATGTTGGTCATTTTACCTTCATATAGAACCTGGTCCATAACTACCATCCCCCCTCCCTTGTCTGGTTCCATAATTCTAACGGTAGGGTCCCGTCTCAAGGATTCCAGGAGCTGTCTCTCAGGTAGTGTTAAATTGGTCACATATCTTTTCTGTATACCATGATCCCTGATCTTTTGTTCAATTCTCATTTCCAAATTTTTAAGTTGCGGGTGGAGTGGCGGGTTGAAGGTACTAGTTCTATGCGGGATATCGTCCCTGGTGAAATCTATGTGGCCCATAAGGTTCTCTAGATTGAGCTTCCTAATAAAGAGCTTCAGATCTATTATCACCTGAGTTACATCACTATACCTACTAGGGACATATTTAAGTCCCTTAGTAAATAGCTGAAAAAAAGTGTCTGTAATCTCTAGGTGGCTATAATTGTAAATAGAAAAGCCACCTGATTTACATATAATAGAAGAAAATTCAGCCTCATGAGATACACTACAATCCAACTCATTAGAACTTATTGCAACCTGTATTGTGTCCCTTAATGTCTGTTCATGTGGTTCCTCATGTTCCCCCTGTATGGGGGACTTGGAGGCAAAAAAGACTGAGGTATGTTTCTTTGGTTACGAATCCTTTCGGATCTCCTAGGTAATGGGTCAACTGCCCACTCTTCAACCCTGTCCAAACCCTGTTCGTGCTCCTCTAGTGGCTGTCCAGAAGAGGAAGCTGTTCTATAATGTTTAGAATGATAAGTTGAAAGGGAAGGTGGCATAGGGTATTGGTGACCTTCACTGTATTCCCTAATATCTCTCTGCAACTTTCTATATTTTCTTTTAGCAATAACTTCACATTTACTATCTATGTCCTGTCTGATTTTATAATACTTGTTTTTAGTTTCAGCAGCACTCAACTCAAACCACTTCTCCTTGCACTGCAGTTCTAATTATAATTTATATTCAGCTATATTAAAATACCAAGTAATATGCTGAAAGTAGCAATCTCTGTGATACCCCCACTTGTAAAAATATTTCTTATCCAAAAAAGACCTGTTGCCTGACAACAACTATCTAGTTGTTTCATGGGGAAAATATGATCAAATTAAAAAATGAAAAACAAACAAGAAACAAGCTCAACATACATTGCTTAAAGGATTACTGCACAGGTTATGGACCACAGACGATAGATTGGCATTCTGTTTAGTTTGCACGTAAAACTTGCAAAGATGACTGCAAATCTCTAACAAATGTAACGAGCTTCTTAAAATAAAGTAATCCTGTCCTTTATTACAAATACTGTCATGCATTTCAATACCCAAGGCTTATACGTTATCAAGTTATGTAAGTATTCTCTGCATGGCAACAAGAGAAAGGCTTTCAGTGTTGGCAATTCTTTAACAGTATGCTTATTAAAGCTTACTTGCATCTTACAATCTCAGACAAGCTTACCTGATGGTCATTAAAGTATTGCTACTTAAACTCAGAGCAACAGGCACTTTCTGAATAATAATAAGCATAACTCAACAGTATAAAAATATGACAGAAACCAGAACATTCTGAAAAATCAAGGACAGATGAAAAGCCATTGTAGTCCTTGTGTCTTCCTCGGATGGGGGGATATTCTGCACATTTACACTGCATGACTGCTCCTTGCCTTGCTTGGACACATTCAGAGTCACTACATGGGGGAGTGGAGTGCAAAAAGTATGTCACAATTTGAAATGTCTCTGGCTGACTGTAATGGTCCTGACACATTCATACCTCTCAACCTCAGAGCAAGAAATCTGGATAAAGCCATACACAGAAGTGGGACAAAGGCCCAAAAATAAGGACAATTTTTAAATGTTGCTCTTATAAACTTAGAAAGATAATAGAATAGTAGGTCTTGCATCAGTATGAATTTTCTGAAGGGTATGAAATCTGAAACTGAAATGTTTGTCATTATTTTCAGACCTCAGTCTTTAATGATGTGCCACTAATTTGCCAAAAAAAACCCACAATTTTATGAAAAACGGACCAAAATTGTGATGCAAAAATGTAAAATAGTCACACAATACAGCTGGGAACCAATCAAAGAAGGTGCACTTTTTTAATATCAGTACTGCTAACTTGAGCAGCTGACAAAATAAAGAATCTACATGCATTTCTGAAATAAAAGTAATCTATAACTCTGATTATTACAGTTACTTATTAATTGTAAACCCACCACGTTTTCTTCCAAAATGTCTATTTTGTGGAGGGATTATTAGGGGAAGAGCAACATTTTGAGCCAAAATTGGGGACAGTTGAGAGGTTTGGATATGCCTAATTCTATAAAGCAATTTATGTGCACGTACCTCTCAACATGTTAATGCAGGAAATCTGGCCAAGGTCAAATATATTGGGGGAACATATAAACAGTACTAAAACTTGCTGCTTTATAAACTGAGACAGTTGATAACAGGTCTTGCTTTAGCATGCATTTTTCTGAAGGTTTTGAAGTCTGAAACTCAGTGTCTGTCATTATTTAGCGACTTAATTCCTAAATGATTTGCCAGAAAACCACAAATTTTATGAGGAACAAACCAAAGATAAGAAGCAAAAATCTATTCATTCTGCAAAATTCTGGACAGTTCAGCCGAGTCTGTCTTTGAGTTTGCCGCCCTTCCCCCTCACAAAATCATGGTTGAATGGAGCCTCCCCCCTGCAGCCATTCCAATGATTCATTACTTGGCTATTTCACCCTATTTACCATAAACACTAATGTGCATACTGCTTTACTTCTGCGATGATTTGGACTTAATTTGAAAGTTTTATTTTGCATTTTACAGTGAAAACACTAATGGATATCTGCTAAACAAAGCAATGCAGTCTCACAATGAAAACAGAATTAGCATCAAAAATTCTCAGCCCTTGAAACTCACATTCATTGAAACAGCATTGAAACCCACATTCAAAGAAAATACATTTTGCCAGTGTCAGATAAAGATTAACTTTGGGTATGGGCTGTTTTCAAATCACAGGCCCCGTGCACACGAAACATACACATGCTCTTTCGTACACCTTCCTGATTGTATTAAATTATATCTCTTATACAATACAATACAGTTTTAGAGGACATTTTAAATTTATTGTTTTGAACATTTTTCCAGTAAACAATGAAACAAAATGCATGCACCAATAATGACAAAACTGCCCAATTCAGAACATTTCCATCATAAAAGTCTACTCAAACTTCTACAATCCACCAGTATCAGTAAATATGCACAATCGCTGAAGAAGTAAGTCATCTAAATAATTCCACATTAAAGAGATCTGTAACTAATGAAGATGTTACTGCTAGCAAACAACTTTATATTTCATTGTTTCATCTACAAATAAAGTGCCTGTTGCCCTTGAGGAATAAATTGCCTATGTTACACTAAAAAAATGATAAGCTAGTAATATTGCAATAGGGAATGGATTGCAAACTGATAACAGGTTCATATTTAATAGGCATATTTGCCAAAAAGGAGTGCAGCATCCACCCCTTAGCAACACAGTACAGTATCAGCAATGCACCTATCTTCTGTGGGAGTAGAACCCACAGCCTTCTGCATCAAAAGCAAATATACTACCTGTTGTGTTATTAACAATGAAAGCAAATTTAGCATAAGCAGCACTAAACTTTTGCTCCCCTGCAGCTCTCAGCTCCTTGTAAAATCTACTCACTAAGCTGTATCTCTGAACTTTGCAGCACAAGAAATCTGGAAAAAGCCAAAATGTATTTGGGGGGACAAAAGCCCAAAAACCAGGGTCACATTTTAAACATTGCTTGTATAATGTTAGAAAGTTGCTAGAATAAAATGCTGTGTTATCACCATACATTTCACTGCCAGGTTTTGAACCCAGAACCCTGTGCAAAACAGTCAGAGTAACATACTACTATGCCAAGTCAGCTGTTTTGTGAAAGAGAGGAAGACTGAAACTTAAATGGTTACCATTTAGCGAATTCAGTTCTCACCACAGCTGTCAACTTCTTAGCACAAAACACGTGAACAAAGCCAATAATGGGGGAATATATCCCCCAAACATATTCAGTGAATTCAGTTCTCACCATAGCTCTCAACCTCTTAGCAAAAAATACCTGGACAAAGCCAGTAATGGGGGAATACAGCCTCCAAACATATTCAATGAATTCATTTCTGACCATAGCTCTCAACCTTAGCACAAAAAACCTGGACAAAGCAAATAATGGGGGAATACAGTCCCAAAAATAGGAGCACATTTCAAATTTCCATCTTATAAACTTAGAAAATTGCTTGAATAAAAGGTTTTGTGTCACAATGTACTTTCTGAAGAATAGGAAGTCTGAAATTCAAATGCTTGTCATTTTTATTTAACATTTGTTAACCAGGAAAGTCTGACTTGGAACAAAAGCCAATTTTCAGCAGAGGCCCAGGGAGAAACACTCCAGACACATGTCTTTGTAAGATGGGAGGACACCAAAGCACCCAGAGAAAACCCATGGAGGACATGCATATTCCACACAGAAGGCATCCCAGCCAAAAACTCAAACCAGAGAACCTGTAGCTGTCAGGCAATAATGCTACCACTGCACTACTGACTTTGTAATTACTCAAAACTACAGAAACCACATATTTTATGAGGAACAGAACAGAACAAGTATGAGGGAAAAATCTACAAATTTTTTTACAAATGGTGGTGGGTAGGGAATTCAGGCTCTTGCCACCTGGGCCCAAGGTACAGAGTGCAATCCTGTTCTCTACCCACCACCATATAGCACTTGGGGCATTTTGCACACACTCCATAGGTTCACCAGCAGTCCAGATGTTCCACGACTCGTGTTTTTATTTTTGTATTTTCTTTTTATTTTTTCTTTTCTTTTTTTATTTTCTTCTTTGTTTACAGCTGGGGGCTAGCACGAGCCACCCCTGAGTCTAGTTATGCTGTCTCGTTCTCTGACCCTTCTATTTCTCAATTTTGATTATTTTGAATGCTAAAGATATGCCATTTTTTCAAATAGATATGCCTTTCCACCCCAACACTAATCCACAACCTGCTAAGTAAACATTTTCTATAGCTATGTACTTCATCTACAGTATCCTGGTGCCCCTCCACCCCCCATTCTGCTTCTGTGGTGCACTTTACTCCTTCAATCTTAACTTAAAGTTATGATTTTTGAGGCATAACTTTCCAAGTCACAGTTGAGCAATTAACATCTTTACCTTGATATAGCCTTTCTCTAAGATATACATGAGCTTTCTTGCATGCCCTTCCCAATCTTAATATCACTTCTAAATCCATTTCCAATGCTTCTACCTCATTAAGGCATTAAATTCCCTAATCCTTGTGATGTGGTGGCTGCTGGCAAGGTTAGGACTTCCAAGTGTATTGCATCTCAGCTATTTATTTTTTCAGGAATCTATAGAAATTTCTCATCATGCTCAATGGTCGATTTATTCCTCCAGGTTAAGGATACTTGCTTCTCTGTTTTTCCTTTGGACATCATGAAGGCAATTGTTAATCTATCTGGAGTGCTGCCATCATCCTGACTGTATCACTGCTATCATCCTGCTGATGTCTGGTATTGCTTCTATCCCTACTGTCCCACCCAGCACATGAGGTTGGGAAGACAATGGATAGTAACCTGGAGCATGTGCCCAGCCTGGGACCAGATGGTAGTTACAGATTCTTGATCCTCCGAACCCCACCCTAGTATGGCATCTTCTGTCTAATTTCAGGTCACCACAACAGCTCCCTCCTCCTCCTCTAGATACACACACCCATTTTCCCTGCCTATCTGTACCATCAAGCACCCAAAATGATAACTGAATTTTTGGCAGCTGGAACACAGTCAGGGCTTTCTCCATCTATGGCTGTTGAGTGAATATCGCAATATCTAATACTGTATCTCTCTGCTATATTATTGGCCCTGCTTGCAACTACCTCTGCTGTCTACTTTGACAAGTCATTGATATCCAAGTGCAACATAACACGTACCTCCCTCCACACTGGTGGCCACCTTGGGCATTTCTTCTGATATTTTTTATGAAGGTGATGCCTGAGTTCAATGTTCGCTTTGATCAGGGCTCTCCTCTCTCCACTTTAAAAGTTCTTCCTGGAACCAAGATATTCCTGCTTGCCCTGAAAGCTTCACTGCTTTACAACATTATGTCAAAGCATCTCTTACTTACACTCTTTCCCATTACAAATGCATTACCTTCATCCTTTTCCAACTATCCCTGTCACATGTCTCCCTTTCTTGGTGTTCTAGTCTTGTTTATTATCCTTCATTCATTCCTGCTACTTGGCCAACTTAATGTTATACTCACCTGGCTCCATCTCCTCTAATTGCATAATTGCATTCATTCCTTTTTACTTGTAGTTCCTCATGCCTATCCTCCTCCTCCCCCTGTCAAACAACTTTATCTGGTCATTCTCCACAACTGTCTTCCCTGTCCTTGTTTTTATACATCCGTCTCTACTTATCCAGTCTTATCTTATCCTATTCTGTCTCATGCATGTTCTTCCTGCATCCAGTTTGCTAAACCAGAACAATATTGCTCAGAAACTACTCTGGAGACAACAGCTGATCAAAAACAGAAGTAACGAGTCTATATCACTTCAGTAAAAAACCTATTAATCTAATACCTTTTTGTTGAACTCTATTTGTTGAAGCCTCAATACGTTGAACATCAATTTAAGTGAATTTTTTCCCCAGGGGAAAAATTCTTGGCCAATCTAATGAGCATCACAAAAATCATTAAATTTAAAACCCACCCAGGTGGGGGGGCTGTGCCCCCTACACCCCCTAACTTAATATACTACCTCCAAGATCACACTACAGTGGGGAAAAGGGCAAATTCCCGATGATGGCCAAGTGTTTTTTTCCCCTAGGAAAAAATTTGATTAAACAAACATTCGATGGATTAAGGCTTCGACAAATAGAGTTCAACAAAAAGGTGTTCTATGAATAGGTTTTCTTGCTGAATGAAGCAGACCCGAAGTAATACACATCCTTTGTCATGTAGACCAAAACTGGCTTTTAGCAAAGACAACCTCTCCTTCCCCTTCACAAGCGGTGCAAGCCCCATCCCCAAATATCTATCTATATAGATAGATACATTTATATATAATATACACACTCTGTGGCTGCATGACACTGGGGAAAGGAGAAACTCTTCCAAACAATGTATAGTAGTCTTGAGAAATCACTGTGATAAAACCTGGTTGAGAAAGTGATGCTAAATCCAATACACCAGTACATGAGGAGGCATCAAGAAACTATGTTCAAATGTCAGGTGTTGCTTGTCATGTGTTAATGCTGGGACCCACTGATTGATAATGGAAGCTGTTGGACTAAAGAAGAAGGCCTTCTAATGAAGGGCTGCAAGTGTCAAGATGTTTGCTACTGTGCTACAGCCATGTTTTTTAAATATAATGTCTTAGATCAAGAATCCAATGGATGAGGAGGTAACAAAAACATATGTTCAAAAGTTGGTTGTTGCTTGTCATGTGTTAATACTGGTATCCTCTGGTAGATATTAGAGATGATGGAAGCTTGTAGATTATAGGAGTCTTTCCAAGCAAGAATTGCAAGTGTCAGGCTTTTGCTACTGTGCTATATGCATGGCATGTTATTTAAATGTAATTTCCTAGCCTAGCAAAATGCAAGGAACAACAGGATTTACTAGATTCAGGCAGTATGATCCCACTTTTAAGATAGTAGTGTTTCCTCAGTATGGAAGCAGAAAAACTAGTCTTTATACAGGGAGACAGGAAAGAGTATGTCATTATTCACGTAAAAATACAAACACTGATCAGAAAAATAGTCATATGATTGCCATTGCCCTTAGTTTAGCACACTATGATGATAAGGTAAGATTTCCCTCACCTTAAAGACTTATGGAGGCAATGACAAGAAGTTACTCGTTTCACTAATTCACTTTATCAATGTAGTGAGAGAAAACAGTAAACTAATAAGTCCACAGAGCAATTTCCAAGTATAACCATAAGAGTATAGAAGTACAACAACAATATTTAAATAGTGGTGTTTGAAAGCTCCAAGGTATTAACATTTGGCTAAGGATAAAAGAAAATGAGAACCTACTTATTTCCAAAAATATTTAGAGAAGTAGACCATGGAACATAAGTAAATTGGAAAATTTAGACTGATGTTTTATTGCAAGAGCAGCTTGCATGAACACTGCCATCTAAAGGAAGGAAGTTTTACACTGTGTATTATCATGAAGGTACTTCAAAACTGGAAATAGAGCTACTAGAGAAATTGAAGAGAAGGAATCACTCATGAAATCCAAAGCAATGAAGCCAGAAAGTATGGAATATGTACAACTTGACCAGAATTATGAACTTTGGAAAAACAAAAATAGAAAATCTGCCAAGCTGAAAGATTTCTAAGCAGAAAGTGAGCAATGAGAAGGCAAAAGTTCAAAATGTAGTAAGAGGAAGAGCAGAACTTAGAGTTCTAAACCTATTTCTGTGAGAGTATAAAAGAAAGTTCAAGTAAAGGAATAGTCTAGGTAACAGAAAAGTTTTATTTCAGAAAACAAGTTTAGATATTTGTTAACTGGTTAAGGTTACTGGGCACTAGTGTCCCTTTTTGTCATTGATATTGAAGTATTGTCTTATAGGTTCATAGGTTCATAGGTTTATACTAGGCTATCTGCCCTAAGGCATTTATAAGCCTAGCCCAAAGTTTTCCTTATGTTAAAAAATACTGTGCCCATTAGTTTGTTGTGCCTCTGTCCAGCAGTGACACAGAGATGATTGGTAAACCTACGATCTTCCATCCACGGTCGAACAGAGCCAGCGAGGTGCTCTGCCTGACATGGACCGATTTTATTCCACAGCATAGGGAGTCTCTGGGTGACAAATCTATCCCTCCAGCATGTCCTATTTATATCCGTGCTAAGGTTTAAGTCACTTGCTCTAGTGGATCTGGTAGATTTGGATTTTTGAGGTGGAGCATGTCCATTAATTCCGGGTTGGACATGGCCTTGTATGTCAGGCACAGGTCACCTCTGAGCAGACGGTATGCGACTGAATAGAGCTGGTGTTTCTTCAGTCTGGCAGCATATGACAGATTTTGGAGTCCCTTTATCCTTTTGGTGAGGAACTTTTGGGGTCTCTCCAATTGCTGCAGGTGTCGGGTGAGATACATCCCGAATGGGGCATTGTACTCGATCATTGGTCTGATAAGTGAAGAGTACAGGGGAACAATGACTTCACTTGATCTGGATATGAATCCCTTCATGATCAGGTGGGCAATGTAGAAGGTCTTTCTAACCACTTTAGCAATGTGAGTGTCAAAAGAAAGGCCACTGTCAACCTGGGTCCCCAGGTCCCTGATAACCTCTTCTGTGCTTAGTGGATTGCCACCTATATGGTAGCTTGGGGTATGACTATACATTTTTTGGCATTTAACTTCAGGCCATGGCTCTGGCACCAGCTATCAGTTTCTGTGAGACCCTTCTGAAGGATATCTGTGTCCGATGTACTTTCCACTATGTTTGCAGTCATCTGTAAACTTTGTCAGCCATAGTCCTGAAGTAGATGCCGAACAACAGGGGCAGGACTGGAGCCCTGTGGGACACCACTTGTGACCGGCTTGGAGTCTGACATGGCACCAGCAACTCTAACCCTGTGAGTTCTGTCCTTTAGCCAGTTTGCAACCCATCTTGTGACATATGGGTTTACATTTAGGTAGGCTGCATGGACTGCCTTTCCCTCATCAATGGCCTTGGTGACTGTTTCAAGTTCAAAGGCATGATATGTGCAAGTCCCCTATGTCTTTGTTTATGAGTTCCATTAGGATCCTCTCCATAGCTTTGAAGACCAGAGTGGGACCACAGTTGCCGCACCACCACTCCTGCACACGATCCTGTGGTGGCTAAGATTAAACAGCTGCCTTATGTGTGGGTTTAGTTCCTCATTGAGGGACACCATCCGTCCCATTGATGCTGTGTTTTTAGCTTTAGAGAGAGAGCAGCTTTCACCTTTGAGATGTCTGGGAGGCTACACTCTGCTGGGATAGTTATCTCTCCTTTGTTTTCACTGAACCTGTCTGCCAGTATGTTGGCAATGTCTGTGGGTTCAGTGATTTTTCTATCATTTTGGACTAATTCTGAGCATATCTGGGAGTTTCCACCCAGGTTTCTAACATAGCTGAAGAAGGCCTTATGATTGTCTTTTGAATCTATGGCAATTTTATCTCAAAGTTGGCCTTGGATGATTTTATGAGTGCTCATATTTTTACTAATAATGATCAAGGGTGTCTTCTCTTTTATGGATTTTGCTCTATCATGTAACAGCTTTCTCCTCTTATTGTAAAGTTTGTTTATGTCCACCAGACTGGACGGGAAAGAGTCTTGGTTTTATTAGGGATTGCCTGATCCATGCAGTCCTGGAGGTGTTTTGTGGTTTCCACTGGCTCGGGGCCTTGAAGGATACCACACCAGTCTTGAGTAGTGTGAAGTTTGCTTTAGAGAAGTTCTTCACTGTGGTCTTTTTGTTTGGGGTGGATTTCCAGTGAGATTAGTTTATGATCTGATCTCTTTGTCCCCATGTTTGTGATGATGAGATTTAGTATATTTTCTTGAATTTATGAACTCCAGGAACCTGTGGGCTAGAAAGTTGTGGCTTGAGTAATGTTCCCAGTCTATATTCGTCACCCAATATAATGGTGTTTGGAGATACATTTATACCCTCCAGTGTCTTCAGGAAGGCTGTGTGGGGTTCCTGAGTTTCCTATGGTTAATTGCACCTGGATGGTTTCGTGGGTATCCTTGATGAATATGGATACATGAACCAGGTTTCAGTCACAGCACAGACATCGATGTTCTCCATTTGAGATTTAGACTTCTGGCATTGAGCAGCATTACACTTAGTTTCTTCCCATTTTTGTTTTCTAGGGTGGTAGGTTTAGAATTTGAGCCTTGCCTAAAAGGCACTATGGAGGTGGCAAGGGGTGACAGGTGTCATGTCATCCCAGGCAGACAGACACTGGATCCCCTTTGAATGACACCAGAAATTAAGCCAATTATTAAAGCTGATCATGTTGTCTATGTTGTGGCATCATTCTTGGTGAAGGAAGGATACTGCTCAGGGTCAGGGTCATACCTGCCTGGGCTACATAATCAGAGAGCTCCTCTATGTCTCTTTTCATGTAGTTATGTGGCAGAATGCAGCTTACTGTGACCCTCTCCTTGTTCAGCCTGGTGTCACCTATGACAAGTATGTTTGGTGTTGTATTTGGCCTTAATGGCAAGTATTGTCTTGGTTAATAACTTGCTCAGTGTTACACAGTAGGTGGATGGAAGTGCAAAAAAATAAAATCTGTACATTGAATGTAGGAAGCAACTCATTCACAGCTAAGAAACTTAATCATAAATGCTGCCAGATCAGTTAAACAGGGGGCAAATTCTGTTCAAAGACAGCATTTGTAGAGGGATAGCAACATAGAGTATGAGAAGAAAGTGAATGGGTAGCGACCATTCATCCTGTGATAGAATGAGGATTCAAATAAAAAAAAGACAATGGAGGCGCAGTGTATAATGAGAGAATTAATAACCCCGAACAGAGACCAAATGATACTCCTCGAGTGAAAATATGTCAACTATAAACAGAAGGAGGGATCTGTGTATCATGTTTATAATGAAAAGGAAGAAAAAAAACATAAGACAACACAGCATTCATCACAATGGAATACTGTTACGAGCTTCTGTTTTAGTAGAAGAGTTAGACACCAAGAATCTAGTGCTTGTATTGGTAGGAGACAAGGCTGCCCCTTCCACTACACAACAGGATGACACTGATGAAACTTCAGAGATGTCTAACATTAAGGTAAGCCAGATAAACTTTAAAAAGACACAGCAACAAGATATCACTTTCAGTACAGCAGGTGAAAATTCAAAATGTTTCTTCTTTGTAGTCATACCTCAAATTGTAAAATGATTTGCTATACAGAGTAAGAAAAAAATGAGAGAGAGAGAGAGAGAGAGAGAGAGAGAGAGAGAGAGAGAGAGAGAGAGGCAGATATTAGTTTGTTAAATATCAGTGCCTGATCCTTTAAAAACACTGGTGATGAAGAAGACCCATAGTCATGTGCTGTGGGACACCTAGGAACTAGGAATGGATAAGACAAAATGATTTGCTATACAGAATAAGAAAATAGGGAGAGAGAGACAGAGAGACAGAGAGAGAGAGAGATACTAGTGTGTTAAATGTCAGTGCCAAATCCATTTTAAGCACTTGTAATGAAGATGGCCCATAGTCATGTGCTTTGGACACCTAGGAATGGATATGACAAAAACAAGGGTCATAGCAATATATTCCTGGCCTGGATCATGAAGGATATTTAGAATTTCTATACTGGATGCCCAGAACTACAAAAGACAACCCTTAAAGCAGGCTCAAAATTCCACTGATAACCATGCCCTAGTTGAATTAGTGCCATAGATATTGCTAGCCCTTTAATAAAAACTAACGAGTTTCATTGCATTTGCTTCTTTTATGCAATGCCACCTCTTATCTTCATGTTATTTCTTATGTATGGCTAATGCTTAATCTGTAGATCAGGAGTCAGTACTATTATTTTGCAGAGTAGTAGGGGCACCTACAGAAATGCTTACTGACCAATAATATCCATTTATCTCAAAGTAATATCTCATCTGTACCTTTACTTAAGAACAAGCAGGTATGAATCTCTAAACAGATGGATTAGTGGAGCACTTTAATCTACTGCTGAAATCCATGTTGAGGAAAGTAAATGAAGAAGATGGCAAAAACTGGAACCAGTTAATACCATGCCTCCTGTTTGCCATTAGAAAAGTATTACAAGCTTCAATAGGGTCTTGCCTTTCTAAACTATAAAAAAGAGCCATCCCCATGAGCTGATGGATACTGCTAGAAATACTTGGAAAGAAGGGATGTAAATGTAATGTAAATGCTTCACAGAACACAACACCAATTTACTGGCTAGAGAGTAGAAATGTCAGTTGTAAAGAAACACATAGGAACATCCCAGTCCATACAACAAGAAAAGTGTAACAGAAATGCAAGTACCAAGCAATTCAAAGCTGTAAACAAAGGTTTTGATTTTGTCTTCTCTGTGGAAAAACATTTTAGCTATATTACAAGGTCCAATAAATGACATAGATTTCAGGGTTAAACAGGCTGGCAAGAGAAAACCCGAGCCTATATCATGCCAATATCTCAAAAGCACTGTTGGAAACAAAAGTCATCTGTAGTTAGTCACATGGCAGAAATTTATAGGTCTAGCAAAGGAAGAAAACTGACATCTTTTTCCTGTAGCTTCAGTAGAAGACATACTACCTAAGCCTCAGAAACAAGAAAGTTTCTGTTAAGAAATAAAAAAGTGTTTCTAGCACCATACTGAGACTTGTCCATGGGAAAAATTTAAATTACATTTTTTTGAAATATCAGAGTCACGTTGGAAGACTGCAAGATGGGGTAAAGAATATGGGAGTAACACATTCAAAAAGTGAATGGAACAGCTACATAGTACTAAACAGAAATCCCTTACCTTTCAACCTTTCAGCTTTCAAAATCATAATGGGGAAGATCACAAATCATAGCAGTGAGTCAAGAATCACAGCACTCAAAATATTGTTATGCATAAAATGGTACCCTTAGTGAATGAGGCACAATGTATAAATGTATGCCCTATTGAGGGGCAAAGCCTGTAAAATTAGGATCCTTGTTGTAGTGCTAACAGATACACAGCTGCATTTCTGAACCAGAATATTGCCTTCACTACACTGTAGTGACTTACATATGTTTGCACATTTCCACAAAGTACAAAACCACCAAAGGGAGCAGAGATATTTGGCTGTATATGTGTCTAGGCATGTAAGTATATCATGCCAGCCTACTGAATGCCAACCACTTCCTTGGATGCTTAGGGCATATATACACTCAGTGCCACCAGCTACATTCACTGGTGTCTCAGCTTTTGTCTTCACCAGAATACCGATATCTCTTTCAGTAAGTATGGGATCCAGCAGTGTTATAATTTCTGTTTTCTTTTCCCTAACTCCTCCTCACAAAAAAGGAGGAACAATCAGAAAGAAAATATTTCAGTTACAGTTGTAACTAATTAGATTTCTACAGCCTGTATAAGCTTATTGTTCATGTCGTGTAACAAAATATCTGACAGTATCTATATGAACCTGTTTAGTATGGGCAAACACTTTTAAAAATCACCATATCAATACACTGAAGATCTTTCTGCTGGTTAATGCAGACTCAGTAATAAAGAATGATCCATTTTTACATTAAAAACAAATTTAAAAAATGCAGCGTTTAGATTGACAGTTATTCTTAACAAACGTAGTTATAAATTTAGCCACTTAGTTACTTGAACTTGGATGGATGGTTGAATAAGCAGCATGCGATGGAGGCTTAAAAACAGCAACAGCAGCAACAATCAAGCATCCAAATCTCACTTAACTGTCCCTGATTTAATAATAATGTCCCTTATTTTCCCTCATAAATTTTGGCACTGAAACTTGTAAAATCATTGATTTTTGGGTAGATCACTGAGGACCACAATCAGTAGTCTCAGATATAAGAACTCATACTATGTTTGAACTTTTTAAGTGAATTAGAGAGAAAAGTTAGAAATTGCCACATTTTTTTTGCCCCTGATCCTTCAGGAAAGATGGTCCACCACCCCCAATCCCATCATCCCACTGCAGCACAGACCAGCAAGAGCCCTCTCTAGCCTACATATTTTTTTTCACCTACCATCTCACACTACAGACAAGTCTTCTATTTTTGTCTCCATCTTCTTTCTCTTGCTGTCAGTAAGGAAGAGCAAACTTGCTGAAACTCTGTTCAGTATTGCCATACCACTCAACTCTTCAAAGTTACCACTAGCTGTATGATGCATCTACTCTTGGTCCATTTTGGCAGGAATGAGTTCCAAAAACTTTCTGTCAATGGCTCTATAAGTGCAATCAAGTTGTATGCCAAAGCCTGAGAGAGCAATAAGGTTTTATAATGATTTTAGGAAGATGAAAAACATTTCAAAATTTGACAGTTTTAGAATGCCTAAAGTTGAAAAACTTATAAAATGGTTTGGGAAAGGCAAGATTCTTAGCCACATTAAACCTAAGGAATACTGGTTAAAATTTTGTCCATTCCTTTAGTGCCCTTTTAGTCACTGTCAAAATGACAAAAAACTACTAAAATAGCATGAAAAAAAAGAAAACTGAAACCTTTATGAGTTACTGCTAATTGCTTGAAGCTTAAACATGAAATTCCGCATCCTGCAGGCTATCCTCATTCTGGAGAATGTAGAAATCTGATCTGTAACTGAGACTTAGTTTAAAGCTGTGAAAAGTAATCTGGCTATGGAAGGCTATAGTGCCTTCTGCACATTTTGACCAACAGAAGCACAGACAAGGGGTAAAGGTAGAGGTGTCTCAATCTACATTAGCAGAAAATGTAACTGCAGGTTGGTTTAAAAGGATAATGCCCTGGAGTTCATCCATGTCCAAGTCTCAACAGACAAGGTTACCTACCATGTCCTGGCCACTGACACATTACCCTGTATGACCCACGAAGCTCACAACTCTTACCTAGACCTGCTAGAAGTGGTCATTATCAAATCACATACCCTATTCATTGGGGACTTTAACTACCCCTCTATAAACTGGTAAACATACATTGCCTCTAACACCCGGGCACAATTCTTCATGGACTTTATCAACACAAACACCTTGGACTAGATAGTGCACTCTCCAACCAGAGGATCAAACAGATTGGACATAGTACTCGCAAATATGGGAGAGCACCCCTCCCCCCGTAAATGTTACATCCTCATTGGTGAAGTCAGACCACAAACCTGTCACCCTCAAAATAAAAATCAACCCATAAAACCCAACTAAACCCGTAACAGTTAGGAACTATTCTAAAGCAAACTGTATCCTATTAAGCAACAGTTTGGCAAGATTCATGGCTCCTCTAAACACAGAGAACACAGCTACCTCTGCAGAGTTATTAACATAAATACTTTATAAACATGTAAGTGGCTACACTGTGGCAGCTGTGCCTACCACAAGTAAGCCTAAATCTAACACCAAAAGCAAACCCCACTGCTGGAATCCTTAGCTTAACAGGCTATGAAACAAAAGAAAACGGTCATTGACAAAATTAAAAAGAGCAACTTTCATAGAGACAAGAGCTCACTGATTCAACTGAAAAAGAAACTAAAAGGTTCATTAAAGTCCAAAAAGGCCAATCACGAGGTTTGGATAGCCTTCCCTATTAGGAACATTAAAATGTAATACTCAGCAATGTGTAGAACCAGTAGTAGATGGCACAATCTTCACTTTTCTGGGTGGCATGATAGATCTACTGCCTTATAAATTTAGCTGTAACTTCAACCCCCACTCCTACACCCAATACCCCCTGTGAAATCCCCTCCAGCATACCCCCCCAAATATTAACAGGGAACAAGTACTGGAGGTATTTGCTAAGGCCAAAAAACACTGTTTCAGTGGGGACCAACAATATCCCTAGTTGCCTTATAAATAGCCTAATGTATGATGTATCAGGACCCCTTGAGGTAATGTTTAACTTCTGCCTCAAAACAGGTTATGTGCATGGTGAATGGAGGTCCTTAACAGTCATCCCTCTTCATACAAGTGGACCATCAACTGACACTGGGAGCTACAGACCCATCAGTTTGACAAGTCTAATATGCAAACCATGGAATGCATTTTCATGGAAATGATCAGGAAAGACATCAGCAACCTGCAGACAGTGGACCCATCCCACTCTGGCTTTGTTAAGGGAAGGTTTTGCCTACTTAGCTTGGTGGAATTCTTTCAGAGGGTCACAATGGTGACAGATGAGGGGAAGATGGTGCATACCACCTACCTTTACCTGACCAAGGTGTTTTATACAATACCCATTCAGATACTGTTGTTAAATTCTCAGAACTGGGCAAACATCTACAAATAACTCACTGGATTGCCAGATGGCTCTTTGATAGTACCAAAAATGTCAGGATTGGAGAGACCACCTTCACCAAGAGACCAGTGACCAGCAGAGCACCTTGATGCTTCATGCTGGGCCTGCTTCTGTTTGGCATTTACATTCTTGAAGTCAACGCTAATGTCAAACACCTCTGGCTCAATATCTTTGCAGGTGCCTTAAAATGGGACCTATTATAGATTCTCCCAGTGACACTAACATCCTTCAAGAGGGGATAACACCAAAAAATGACTGGTGCAAAAGCCACAGATTAAAACTAAATGTAAAGAATTTCATTATTATGCCCTTTTGGAAATTGCACACCCAAGCTATTTACTTAATTGATAAAACACCCGTAGGAGTTGATCTGATAGTTAGGGATCTGGGAACATGTGTATACAGAAATCTGGCATGCAGCTAAGATATCAAGAAAATCATTCTACACTGCCCAACACATAAGCAAGGTTATGGCCTCCAGGTGCAAGGACGTAATAGTGCCACTCTACTCAGCCCCTTATCTGACTCATCGTTGAGTACAATGACCCCTTTGGAATGTACCTAACCAGGCACTTGCAACAGTTGGAATGTCATCCAATGTCCCTCATCAAGAGATTTCAGGGTGTGAAGACTCTGTCCTAAACAGGTCAATTTAAGTCCTATCTCTGTACTCAGTCTCCTACAGGTTACTGAGGGAGATCTATGCCTAGCATATAAGACATCCTGAGATCCAGCTCTGATGGATCTTTTGCTCATCTGCAAGACAAACAGCACCAGAAATGAACTTTGCCTGTGACATAACTAGAACCTGCTGGAGTGAACAATATGTGTCTCAAAGTATCCCAGCTCTATGGAATAAGCTTGCCATCTATGGGAAGCAGAATTCATTACTGACCCTATTCAAAAGAAACCACGATCATTGGTTGGGAAATCAGAAAATCATCCCTGGTCTGGCCCACACGTCGCTGATGGACAGAGGTTGACAGTAAGTAAATTAATCTCCAATTAACGTACCCCCCAACAAAACCCTTAGCTACCTCTTTACTAACATACACAGCCATAAAGGCATCCAAGGAACTCTGGGACAAAACTGGGATGCACTGCACAGCTATGCTTGTAAGGAACTTGGTGATCATTAGCCTAATATAAAACAATGAATCCACTTTTTCAGAGACTTAGGGACTCCTATAGGTAATAACCTGGCTTTCCACGAACATATGTTTAAGGTAGTAAGAAAATGATTTTATGTCACTCAACTTTTAAGTAAGGACATGGCATCTAGGTTCAGAGAAGTCATTGTGGCACTACACTCCATCCTCATCAGACTAATCACTGAATATAATACTCCCTTTGCTATGGACCTGACCACGCACAGGCAACAACTGGGACATACACAGAGGTTCCTCACAAAATGAGTACAGGAAGTAAACTCAGTTACCTATGTAACTCACTTCAAAGACATATCCATGTATAAATTATTTAGCTTATTTTATTGGTAGGGGCAAAGTTATTCATCAGAAAGAAGGAAAAAAAAGGAAACTATTAAAGTGTGGTCCATTCCTTGGATAAGCTAGGTACTACAAGAAACTGATTTCCCAGTTTGCCTTAAAACTTTGCTGTCTTACAGATTTATCTCAAGGGAAAATACCCCTTGAGGATAAGTGGACATCAGAAATAGATAATGCCTTTAATGAGCTATAAAGCACAGAATGCTCAGAGCCTGTCATAGTCTCTCTGTTTATACAGATGTATCCAAACTAGGCCTAGGGGTTATTTTGTCCCAGATCATTAAAGGTGAAGAGCATATCATATGCTTCTAGAGTTCAAAATGGCAGCAAATTGAATCAAGACTCTACCAGTGAGAGAGAGAGAGAGAAAACACTTGAAAACTAAGTGTGCATGATCCTTGCTCGACTTCTATCTTGATAGAGAATTCACATTTGTAAATACTATTCAGTACAGACTGTCACTCTCCCTATAATCTTTCAAATTTATACTGGGCTCGACCCACCATAATAAAGATGGCATGTCTATGGTTAGTAGTTTGTCTGATGGACAGAAAATTGAAGATTTCACACAAAGAAGGTAAATGTAACATAGAGTTTTTTTTATTATTCTTGCAAATTAGTGTCAAAATGATGCAAACAAAGGCTGTTGCTTTAAGACAGTGGGATAGTCTGAATAGCTGCATGGTTGCAGTAGCCAGGAAGCTCAACTAATTTAAAGACACATGACTTGTTTTGTATAAGGCAAGGGGTCTCAGTACTATATATTACAGACTATCTAGCCTCTTATGATGAGGGACTGCTTTCTTGGAATAAGGATATGGGATGGGGAACCAGCACTAAATCATGAATGTTCATTGTGTGTTCTGGAAGAGACCTTGACATTGTCTTAAAAGTGAATCCAGTGGAACCTGAGAAGGACCATTTTTGCCTTAAAACACCTGTATGCTGTAGAAATAAAATGATTCCTGTTTCATGGTGAAGCAGAAGGGAATTACTGAACTGCTTCATGAGAGGGGCAGTTAGAATTTATTTTTATTGAACATTTGGACTTTGACAAAAATGTACTGTGACACCAAGTAGCCCATATGTTTCTCATTCCCATATAGGCAGTTTGTTTATCTGATGAAAATACTGCTGCTAAGATTTCAGTTGACTGTACTGGAAAATTCTATACTTCTGCTTTTGAGTTTTATTTCTGTAATAAAACTATATATGTGTATGTTTATGAAGCTTTGATTTATATACAGTGGCAGTTAGCAATTATAAATATGATAGCATGTCTATGGATTCAGCACATAACTTGAAGACAGTCAAGGTTGTATGCAGCTTTATAAAATCATGCCATCCGTTTCAAGACTGTTATTCCATGGAACCATAGTATAGTGAGGTAAAACTACAGTGCAGAGATTTTGTCTTATCTGTGCATCGTAGTTAAACCCATGCTGGATTACACGCATTATAGGTAAGCAGATAAGTAGCAATGTTGCAATGGGGATGTGTTTTCTGCAGTTCTGTGTTTGTCGGGAAAATTTCATTTTAAAAAAAGGTGAGTTTCTTCTACTAGTGGCTCAGTAAAAGCAAATACCGAGTCAGCTGCTTTGTAATACGGTTTGTCTTCTTGTATGAACCCACAAAACAACAAAACAAATGGTAGCGTTCCAATTCAGAAAAGGTTTAATAACAAAAACAAGTACATAAATGCTTACTTACTTGTTTTTGTTATTAAACCTTTTTTGAATTGGAATGCTGCCATTTACTTTGTATGGACTGTTTACTATAGTGAATCAGGTATTTATCTGGAAGATTTTGGTCCTGTTTATATATATATATATATATATATATATATATATATATATATATATATATATATACACATAAAAATGCACAGTTTCGGGATGAAATGCATTTTGGACTGAATGGCATCTTTGTTGTATGTAATATTATATTTCAATGCATCAGACAGTGCAGATATTTTTATTCCTTAATAACACTGCCAGGATCTTGTTTTTCTGTGAATGTAAGTAGGACAACAGATGCATGCTAAAACATTGCTTATAATATGCTTTTGTGAATTGCCAGTTTACTTATTCATAATACATCACTAATGCTTTCCTAGTCTCAAAAGTCTGTTTCCATTCAGGCTGGCTGACAACCAGCTCATTCTGATATCTATTTTACAGTTGCCTAAAATCTGAACAGTTTTTCCACATTCAGGCATAATCCCAGGATGTTGTTTTAGCTGAACTAGTTTTCACTGACTTGTATCCCAGAGTTTAATTGCTGAGTTGTTCTGCAATGGCTGACATTGTGAAGTAGTTAATATTTTCAAAGAAGACCTTGATGAGATAAATGTAAACCTCATTAGAACTAGAAATGACTTTGCCATCCATGTTTTAAGGCAGCTATCTTTAGAAAAAAAATCTATCCTATATTAATCAAATTTTTGTGTATAATCAAAAGATGTTGTTAACTTGAAAGCAACTACATTTGCATCATACCAGGGATTGTTCCCTGACCAGTAATATACGAAACACATTCCTGCAGTGGGCTGGCAGTTAGTATATGAAGTTTTTTGTGAGTTTCCAGTACCTTCTTTGTTTACATGTTTTTCAATTGTGCCATAATTCATATTGAATACTATAGAAAGTCATGCAGAGCCAGAAATAGTATTTTGAAATCTTTCAGAACTTCATCCAATAAGCTCAGATGAGTGAGAGGAATATTTTGTAACATGTCACTATGTATCGGCTACCTATGAAATAAAGCAAAGAAACTAAAAGCATTAACTCATCAGAGCAGGTTTATGATTTATGAGTTAATATTTGATTAAACATTTCCTAAATTGCTCCCTCATTTGCTTGATTGGGAAGCATTTAAAAGGTAAATTACTTGCATTTGTTACCACTTGAAGTGTTGCTCATGACAAATGTCCTATAATGTGGGCTGATATAAAGAGATCTAATGAGCAGGCATATATTTGGCAGAACGCAGATGTTGTCCAGTGATAACAAGTAAACAGGTTTCCTCACAGGTGTGCAGTGTTCTGCACACTGTATAAAAAGGAAATAGACAGAATCTCCATAAAAATGAGCACTCATTAATATGACACATCGCCTTTCTACTGTTGTTCCATGGGACATCGAATATAATCTTCTTCAGTTTGATTAAACATCTGGACTTTGTTACCTCATTAGCTTTTCTCCATCATTGAAAGAATATCATAATATGTACCGTCTGTCCCTTTATTTATGGAATCTGCTACTGTGCTGAAGATGTGCCTTTTTCTGCTGCAGTTACCTCTTATGAGTGCAGAATATTATACTAGCTTGACATTTACAGTGGCTTACCTCAATTAGAAGACATGGCGAGTTAGTTTTAGCCTCTGAATACATAGAAATGCAGATCCTGTAAACCAATTTCCTTTCAAATCAGTGGAAAGAGCCTTAAATACAGTGCTTGTATGATTATATTGAACACAAGTATTTGTATGACTTGGAATGAAATGCTGTTTTTACCAGCATTCAACCAGAAGAAAAAGAGAAAGTTGCTGATTTGTGCCCAGTGGTTAATATTGTTTATTTACGTTTTTAAAGAAATAATGAAATGTTGCTTGTCCCTTTTCTAAACTATTATTTATTCTTAATAAATGCCAAAAAATGTTATTATTTGAAAGTTAAAAAGGATGGTGTGGATATACATATATATATATATATATATATATATATATATATATATATATATATATATATATATATATTATAAACTCTATAAAGATATTTTTCCAGGGGTGTGGATAATTTTCCACCATTCAAAGTTTCTGCTTTGACACTTAAACTATAATTTCTTTCTCTTTGCCATTTTCCATAGAAGCATGTTAAAAACAGAATTATTATAAGTAAAAATGCAGAAATGCATAGCGCACTCCTAATGTCAAGCATCCTTTCAAATTTAAATGCATTATTGTGCATATTAGCTGCTAAGTAATGATAAAAGTAATTAAAGTACAGATACAACATAAAAATAAAATCTGATTACCACTATAGACAAAATTATATATATATATATATATATATATATATATATATATATATATATATATATATATACACACACACACACACACACACACACACACACACACACACACACACACACACATATGAGAGAGAGAGAGAGGGGTTTACTGTGACTTACCCAAACAGCAGTCAGTCAAACCTCCAACAGACAAAATCACGGTTTCTAAGGCGCACGTAATCGAACCAACAAAGGTTATTTGAATAGAGTAAGAGAAGTACTTAGTTCTATATGGAATGGGAGACAGTTTTATACAAGTGCTTTTGTCTGTGATACATGCCTGTCCCTCCAAAATGTTCTATTTATTTTGTAAAAGTGATTGAGATCATTTGAGCAAGTGTATATGATACCACTGAACTTGCAAACATTTAATAAGTCTAACAGAACCACATCTATTGAAGCTCCATACGAGAGGCATAGGTCACCTTTAAGTAGCCTGTTTGATAACGAGAAGTGGGATAAAGCTTTAGACGGTCTGTATAGATTATATGATTTAGGCACTTTATTTTTTATTTATTTGACATATGTGTACCAGGATAGTCTGGCTGGGCAGACAGCCCATTTTCAGCAGAGACCCAAGAAGAAAAGCTCCAGAGAGGAACATTTATTTATTTATTATTTATTTATTTATTTTCAGTTGGTTTACCACGATAGTCCATTGGGCCAAGATGAACCCGTTTTCAATGGAGTCCTGGGGAGAAAAGCTCCAGAAACAAGGTTACATAGTTTTTGGATATGTATTACAATATTTACAAAATTACATAGTTAAAGTATCATACTGGTGATGAACATTACAGATGGTACATACTATAAAAGCAATTCATATTACAGTATTTACAAAATTATATAGTAAGAGTATACCATTTAGGTGACATTACTGATGAAACTGACTAGAAAATGGAAACATTTCAATAGAGATACTGAAAGCCATTTTGAGTTAGGTAGCTAGCTAAAGGATACAAAGTAATACTTTAGGAGAGGCAGAAACAAGGAGTTTGTTGGTAAGGAGGAGGAAGGAGGTAAAGGCAGTCTTGAATTCTTGTTGGTATGGAGGAGGAAAGAGGTAAAGGCAGTCCTGAATTCTTGTTGGTATGGAGGAGGAAAGAGGTAAAGGTAGTCTTGATTTATGAAGGATGGGTGCAAGAGCATTCCCACTGGGTTAGTAGATGAGAGTAAAGGGATTTTTTGAATGTAAAGTGGTTGAAAGTGGTACGAATAGCTGGAGAAAGGGGGTTCCAGAGACGTGCTAGACTATAGGATAGGAGATTTTTACATAAGATACTGTTAGTTACAAAATTAGTCTAGATACAGTAACATAGCATTCATATATATAAAAATAAGATAAACAGCATGTACATAAGAACATGTTACATGTTTAAACTAAGTATTCTTACACATACAGCTGTCAAATCTATACATATAAGGTATACTCATTATACATTGTGAAGAAGATTATGCACAAACTGTCTTGAGCTTCATGTCCTTAAGTCATTGTTGTCATTGCAGTTGTGGCGAGTTTTCAGACAGATACTTCCTGAAAGGGGCATTATACCTAATGAGCTACATAATGAGTGCCGAGTACAGTGGGATGTTTAAATCTCTGGATCTAGATGCAGTTAACTTAGATGCAATGACTTCCTCATAAACGTGTATACATGGTGATGAAAGGCCAGTTCATTGTCAACAAAGGTTCCCAAGCTACTGGATCAGTTTTGAGGGGTGAATTGTCAGTATGATATTTGCAAGGTGAGTCACACTTGCTTAAGGAAATACTTATACATTTCTTGCAATTTAGTTTTAGTTCATGGTTTTCACACCAGATGTTTCGGATACATCCTCTTAGAGGATCTTTATGTCCTCTGGGGAATTTATGATGGCATTAAGTTGCAGTCATCTATAACTCCCTTTACTCCAAAATAAAGTATAGCTAGCCCAGCTTTGAGCATTTTCTTAAGATTCTCTTCAATTATTTATTATTTTTGAAAACAATTTAAGGGCTTATAGCACAAAAGTAAAACAGTAAAAATTGTAATTATCCTTTCTGTAAACTAAAAAAATATGTAATGCATTATTATCATTGATGGCTGTCTTCCATTATCTGAAGACTATTTTCTGTTTATCTTTCCCATTAGACAAATAGGATTCATTCTTAAAGCTTGAATGATACTACTCAAGGTATTACTGACTTTTACTGCAAACTATACAGTCACTTTCATGAGACACTACTGCACATTTCACAATGGCTTGTACATAATTTGTATCATATCATATCATGAAATTCCTTCATGTTGCATTGCTCACTTCACTGGGAAGTATTATTGTAATGTTCAGTTTGAGATTTCTACCTCAGAAAAAGAGTGAGACATGATTTTGTGTGAATGACACAGATAACATATATTTTTTGGGGGGTGGTGGGTGCCTTGTCTCGTTCCAAAACAAATTCTGAGTGTTTTGTCGATTTGCATCTTTGCCTCACAATCTTAGCAGCTTTAGTGCCCATTTTGTGCTTTGGAACTTAATGTGTACAAGTTCATGGTCATGAGAAACAGCTGCCAACTAATTATGATACTAGCTTGTGGTTATGGTTGAGGTATGAATGGGCAGATAATCAAACAAACTATGTATTTTGAATTATGATGTTAATGACATGTATTTATTGATAGGCAATTATAAACGTATATTATACGTAAACAAGTATTGCTGAAAATTGTATTACATATAAAACAATGAAAAAAGCACACTAAAAAAAAAAAAAAATATATATATATATATATATATATATATATATATATATATATATATACATATATATATATTCATACAAGCTTATACCTTTGAGCAGACTTAGTAGGTCTTTAATGCACAGGTACTCAAATACTCATACCTATCTTCTGTATTTGTTTGCTTTCCTTCTGCAGTTGTCCTTTTTAAATAATTGTTGAAGCCAGTTGTGTTTCCATGACTAAATATAAACAGGGATTGTCTTTTATGCTGGTATGTCTTACTGCAAGCCCTGGACATTATTACTATTTCATATACATACATATATGAACACACACACATATGTGTGTGTGTGTGTGTGTGTGTGTGTGTGTGTGTGTGTGTGTGTGTGTGTGTGTGTGTGTATATATATATGTGTATATATATATATATATATATATATATATATATATATATATATATATACACATTTACATTTACACACAGAGACACACGCATACACACATTTGCCAGAAGCCTTGTAATCCATCTGCAATGTTGATTGTTAAAGAAAAAAAAGTTTTCTAACATGATGAAATGTTATGAAACTAAAAGATGTTGGGAAAACTCTTAAGGGAACTTTGAATGCATACCTGTTTATATGGAAAAAAATGTACCTGAAATTCCAAAGACATGCTTATCTCTCTACAGTCTTGGCAAAGCTACATAAATCAGTACAAATGGTTTCCAGGCCATCGGGTAACAAGTGACTGATTTCTGTGAGTGACATTCCAGAACAGCTTAGGTCCGCTAATGCCTCACTCCATTATGTGAGAGCTGACATGTAGGCAGTAATTACTACAGATGATATTGCCTCTGGTGTAATTAAAGAACAATTATTTAGTGGAGAAAAGAGCCAAGATTATTTCT
Organism: Protopterus annectens; assembly: GCF_019279795.1. Taxonomy (NCBI): domain Eukaryota; kingdom Metazoa; phylum Chordata; order Ceratodontiformes; family Protopteridae; genus Protopterus; species Protopterus annectens. Next base: position 296,316,577 of record NC_056749.1, on the reverse strand, counting down.
GTTCTGTGCTGGGCTAAGACCAGTAACAGGTTGTCAAGTAAAATGGATGTTAGGTATTAGATTTTAAGGTAGAAACAGCACAAGATGTTTATAATGTTCAGGTTTCTCTGCAATGGAATGAATTCAAAGTGAAAGACAAGAGCTGATCATTACTTAGGAATGTCACATTAATTTTATATTTATCTTTTAATATTATAAACTCTTTGTTGGCAGACGCTTCCTCTTATGCATATGATTGTACAAACCAATATATAATGTGCTCAACAATAACCTGTGGTAAGGAAAACAATAATGCAGGTTTGATGGACAGAATCACAGAAAAAAACATGATATTTGCAAATGCAGGCAGCTGAAATTAAATAATTAATTAAAGAGAAAGTGCAGTTATGCATTCCCAGTTTCATAGTCAGGACACACAATGGAACACTTTTCATGTGTGTATGTATGCATGCTTGCTATTTATTTTCACTAGTTGCTTGCTTACTTAGTCAGGGAATGGATCAATTTTCAATGCAGTTCTCAGAAAAAATCTCAAGGAATAACAAGTATAAAGTATTTTTCTTTTCTTTTTTAACACACACTATAATACATTGGCTATAGATATGTATTAAACAAATGTTATATTGAATAGAAACAAAACATACAGTTTGAATAAATAAATTGAGATGACTTTAAAAGGAGAGCAAATATACAAGTGTATGACACAAAATGCAAATGAAAGTGATAAACAACATCAAGAGAAAACAAATAAACTGACCATTCCAATGACACAAAGGGATAATGGCATAATTAAGGTCCCAGATGACCCAGGTTCAGTTAGTAGCTTGGGTGACTGATGAAGCCTCCAGTAGGAATGCGCATGCCCATCATGGGTGGGAGGATGCTCACTGATGACACTGCCTAAGGGGAGGCATAATCAAAAGAAGGTAGCTGCCTTCAGATGTAGTCAACAAGCATGGGAAGCAGGGAAATATCCCCAAACGGAAGCAGAGATGGTCAAATCATCAAGATGCTCCTAGGATCCACAACTAGCCCAAACAATACTGGAGTGAGCCTGGAGTGGAGTAGAAGGAAAACTGGTGGACCCAGCATGAATGTAGGAAACCGATGGCCTGGCCAGTAGAATAAGGCCTGAGGGGACCCAGAAAAGTTTAGAAAAGAAAGATTAATGCAATGATGATGGGATAGACAGGCAGAGAGAGAGAGAGCGTGTTATTTAAGTAAAAATAATTTCTTATGACATATATATATATATATATATATATATATATATATATATATATATATACAGGTAGGTATGTGCTTCATACAAGTTTTCTAGGAGTCCTCATCACAGTGTCTATTTTCACTTCTTAAACAATTTTATGTGTTCACTTGCATGTGTGTTTGCATGCATAACAAAGTAGTTCAACAGGGCCACATGCAAAAGAATAAAGCACCCAGATGAAGTTTTCATAGACATGGCAACCAGTATCAATCCTTAAAGAATACTGAAAGCCATCTCTTCCCTTATACACCATCAGATTCAACCAGTAATTAATTGACCTAAATTTTAATTAAGTAATTATATTAACAATGTGGCAGGAAAAGAAATTAAATTTTAAATTGACACACATATTAACAGTCATCTGTAAATATTCATTAACATCTTATTCCTAAGTCATGGAAATAATATTTCATCAACCATTTAAACTTTATATAACACAACATTAAAATGTTTATGACCTTATAAAACAGATTTATGCAAAAAAAACCTTTTTATTTTAAAACATTGATCATACCAGCATATATAAGTCTTAGTTTCATAACCAGATCCCAGTACTTTGAAACTTTATTAATTTCAAATATATTAACTTTTCATTGCATGTATTTTCAGAGTTGGCTGTAAAAATAAGCTGTCATTTAGTCTTAGGTGTGCGACTGCATTCAACCTCAGTCGCCATACTGTCTCTCAGTATTCTTAAACATTTTCCCAATTACCTTCCGGGATTCTTTCCCACTATTTCAATAATACCAAACTGAAACCTATAATATTTATTTGACTTTACTATGTGTCTAGTGAGGGCATTTCTAGTATTCATTCTACCGATGTCATGTGTGCTCGTATATTCTTTTTCTCAATGTTTTTATGTGTTCCCAATGTAAAACATATCATACCCTGAATGTTTCACCAAGTAAATAATTCCCCTCATTCTACACTTTCCATTTTTAAAATATATTTTAGATTTTGAAACATTATCAAGGGTGATACTAGCCTCTTCCAAAATCCAGGGACACTGTTTATAGGCTCCACACATATTGGTTCCATTTTTAGTAGTACTATTTGTTGTTCCATGTTTACCTTCCAAGAGTTTCTTAAAACTGGATAATGTTTAATTAATAAAATGTTTATTTATTTATTTTATTTATTTTACATTTGCTGACTGGGCTAGTCCAACTGGATACATGTCCATTTTCAGTGGAGGCCCGGGGAGAAAAGCTCCAGTTAAAAGTATACAATAAAACATACTAAAAACATACAGAAACATCTAATACAAAAATTAGAAAATGACATTAATATAGAATAAATCATCCAGTTTAACAAAAGGATTGAAAAAAAAGACTGGAAGAGTTAAGCATGGTAAGTGGTATTCAGGAATGACAGTGTTAGGAAATTAAGAAGGAAGGTTAGTTTAAAGAATGGTTGCATGAAGAGTTATGGTTGAGAATGTTATGTTTTGAGGGTGTCAGATAATTAGAGAATAACAGTTAGTCAGGGTTGGTACAAGAGCATAACCAGTGGTTAGAGAAGAAAAGTTTTAGGTTAGTTTTAAATAGTGGGAGAGAGGTTAGGGTTGCAAGGTCTTGTGGTAAGTGATTCCATATTTTACCAACTGAATTAGAGAATATGGAGTCGCCTGCTGAGTTATTGCATAAGGAAGTGTGAATCAACATTTTGTTAGTGGAGCGTAGATTCCTCAAGTTATTATATGGTCTTATGAGGGTAACGAGAATTGGGGTGTTGTTGGGTTGGTGTAGGGCTTTATGGGTGATTGTAAGTTGGTTGAATTGTAATAGGTGAGGTAATTCAAGCCAGCCTACTTGTTTTAGATTCTGACAGTGATGAGTCTGTATGGAGAGTTTGTAGCAAATCTGGCAATATTGTTATATGATCTAGCTAGTTTGTTAAGATTATTTTTAGAAAGATTGCTATATATGGGGGAAGCATATAACAGGGTAGAGATTAGGTGGGTTCTAGCTATTGTGGTTCTGGCTACTGCTGTCAGGAAAGGTTTGATTCTATAGAGGGATCCAAGTTTTTTGTTAATAGATTTTATTGTAGTGTTTATGTGAGTGTCAAACTTTAGTTGATTGTCAGTTGTACTTCCTAGGAGTTTGGTGGTGGGGTCTGGAGAGATAACGGTACCATTGTTGGATGTAAGTGTGAAATGAAGAGGGGGAGACAAAGGAGAGGGTGTAAAGACCAATAGTTTGTTTTTTTTGTGTTGAGGAGAAGACAGTGGTTGGAGAACCATTGTTCTATAGTGGTGAAGGCTTTCTGTGTGAGAGAATGAAGTTCAGTTTGGGATGAGGCAGAACAAATGATAGTAGAGTCATCAGCATATTGAATGCAGGTAGAGAGTGGAGTAGAGAGGTGAAGGTCATTTATGAAAATGGAAAACAGTAGTGGACCTAAAACGGAGCCCTGTGGGACACCTAGGGAGGTGGGAAGGAAGTCTGAAAGATGGCTTTGCCAGAGAACTGCTTGTTTTTGGTTTTCCAGGTAGGATGTAAACCAGTTCATAGCAGGATTATCAAGAGAGAGGGACTTCAGTAGGTGGAGGAGAAGTTGATGATTGACCATGTCGAAGGCTTTAGATAGGTCTACAAAGAATGCTGAGGAGAAAATATTATTGTTGCGATTTTTGTTGATACAGTTGTAAATGATAGCAAGGCTGTGGTGGTACTGTGGAATGGCCGGAAATGATGTTGACAGTTAGCTAGGAGATTATAGCGGAGTAGGTGGGTTATTAATTGTTTGTGAATGCGTTTCTCCATTATTTTAGCAAGTGGAGAGAGTAGAGCTATGGGGCGAAAGTTGGAGTACTCAGTGGAGTCACCACCTTTGTGAAGAGGAATAAAGTGTGAGATTTTCCAAATAGATGGGATAGTGCCTTCTTTTATGGTTCTACTGATCAATATGGAGATTGGGTAGGCAATGGCTTTGGCTCCTATTTGGAGGTATTCTGCTGGTAATTTATCAGCTGAGGGGGTAGTAGGTTTTAATTTTTGAAGTAGGGAAGAGATATAGGAGGTCGGTATGGGTTCAAGGTGGAAAGGGGGAGGAATAGAGCTTGGACTGGGCAAATTAGAGGTATCAGGCTTTTGTTGATTTGCTAGATTTAGTATAGCAGTAGTAAAGAAAGTATTAAAGGCATTTGCTGTTTGTATAGGACAGTCAGGGTTGGAGCCTAGTGGATTAGGCGTGGCTAATTTGCCTCGGGATAGTAGTGTGTTAATAGTAGACCAGAACTTTTGTGGTTGTTGAAGGGATGATTGCTATAATTGGATATAAAAGTTCTTTTTGCCTTGTAGGATAGCTTTTTTTGTTATGTTTCTTTGTTGTCTAAAAGTTTGGTGATCAATTGTGTCCTTTGTGGTACGCCATTTAGCCCAAGTTTTATTTCTACTAAGGATTAGTTTCTTAGTATGATTTGAGAGCCACGGGGCTGGTTTATTTTTCATTCTTATGGAATGCATTGGGGCATGATGGTCTAGGATTGCTAGGAAAGTGGTATTGAAGTAATTAACTGCTTCATTTATAGGGAGGGACTTAAGCGGTGACCAGTTGCAATGTTTAAGTTTGGTTAGAAACAGTTCATGTTCAAAATATTTTTTTGCTACGGGCAGTTCTGACTGAAGCAGAGATATTTAAACTTGTTTTATGTCTGATAATATATATTAGAGAGTGGTCACTAAGATCATCTGGGAGGGTTCCTGTTGCATAGTTTTGCTGTGGACAATTTGTTAGTATCCAATCAAGGATGCTTTCTTTATTATTAAGTTTATTTGTTCTAGTTGGAGAGTTTATAGCTTGTGAGAAGCCATACAGGTTGATCAGGGTGGATGGATTGGTGTTGATACATAAATTCCAGTCAATATTAAAGTCTCCTAGTAGTATTGTTTCTTGAGAGAGATTTGAAGAAAGCCAGTTTAGTAAGTCTTCTAATATTGTAGGATTTTTACCTGGTGGAAAGTAGGTGCAGATGATGTTAACTGATTTTTGGGAATTAAGCTGGAGTTTAGAAATAATTATTTCTACGTTGTTATGCGAGGGTAGTCTATAATTTATTTTGCTGATTTGTAGTCCTTCTTTATAGATAATGGCTACCCCTCCACCTTTTTTTATTTGTGCAGTCTTGTCGAAGGATACTATAGCCTGGGTGGATAATTTCAATATTTTTTATTGTGGGTTTGAGACATGTTTCAGTTAAGCAGAGAATGTCGAACTGCTGAACATCCAGAAGAGCAGGAATTTGTGATATTTTGTTGCATATACTACGTATGTTTAGATGGGCTATTGAGAGTGATTTGGAGGGTTTGATTAATGGTAAAGGGATTATATTATATTGGTTGCAGTTAGTGGGGGATGGGGGAGGGTTTGGGCCTGGGTTGGGGTGAATATCTCCATCTATTAAGGAGTGGAGTAATATAAGGTTGTAGTATTGGGGAGGTTTATAATGGTAGCCAAATAATTTTCTATTGTTTAGAAATGAGTATTTAATATGAATTAGTCGATGATATTTCACTTGAAAGTAACTGTGCTTGTAGATGGCATTGAGAAAGCTTGTAGATAAAGCTGGAAAAGGTGTTACAGTTTGTTTGGAAGGAATGATAAGAGTAGAGAAGAGGGGTTGTTCATAGGAGGTTGAGAGGTAAGTAGTGGTAAGAGTAGTCAGGAGTGAGAGTACTAGTAAACATTGGTGTTGGTAAGGCATGGTAGAAGAATGTATAGCAGGTATTAGAGGAGAAGGAGAGGAGTAGGGGTTAACTTTGGTAAGATTAGGCAGGTGGTGGTGGGAGATTTATACTTGCGGGGAGTGGAGGTATAGATGAAGGGTGTGGCTGGCAGTGATTCTATGATATGTTTTTGGTAAAGGGGGTGTGACTATGAGGGTATAAGTTTAGAGACACTGGGGGTGGGTGGGAATTGGGGGCAGGGTAGGGGAGCAGAGTGAGCCCGAAGGGCGAACGGAGCGGGAAGACACAAGAGAGTGGATTCCTAAAGAAAACAATCTATGGAATGGAAGAAACAGCAGGTAGGTCAGAGAGTGAGAGCAAGTATAATTGGTAAAGTTGGCTAATCTGTAGAGATATACTAAGTTAGTGTACTAGAGTGTGGTATAGCAAGGTGAGGGAGGGGAGGGTGAAAAAAGGAGCAGGCCAGGGAAAGAGACTCTGTTTAAAAGACTAGTAAGTAAGGTATAAGGGAGGTTAGAAAAAAAGTCTATGAGGAGAATATAGAGAAGTGGTGAGGCACCACCTTGTGGCCAGTTATATAACTGCAATGACTGGTTCCTGAGAAAGGGGCTAAAAACAGTAGGGAGAGAGGAAAGATGCTATAAAAAAGCAATAAGAGTAGTTGAGCAGGATATTAATTGAGATTCAGCACTAGTAAGAATGAGGGGATTGGGGGTTATTGGCTGCTGGCTATTCTGGAGGGAAGCTTAACTAAGATACAAGAGTCTTTTTAGTTCGAACAAACATACAGAAACAGGACATACTTTCACTGTCTTATTGAGTAGGTTTCTCAGGGAGCTGAAGGGTATGATCTTAGTTGGTGAATAGTCTGTGCTTCCAGGAGGGTAGTAGGCAGGTATATTGGTGCTTGAATGTACCAATTAACCAAGCTTGTATAGGGTAGGAAGAGAGAGAGGTAGTAAGGCTAACAGTGCAAATATTAGAAAGCAAATTTAATTATATCACATACATTTGAAAGTATTTGCTAACAACATATGCAATGTATCCATGTTAAAAAACATCTAGACAATGAAATAAAAACTCAGATAAATAAATGAGTCTAACAACTGTTCCTATTACATACTTAAAGGTACAATATAAGAGTAGAGGCAATATTTTACCTTGTTTTGATTAGATGAGACTATCAATATGCCTTTCACAAAAAAGCCATTGTTAAACTGTAAAGTACTTACTTAAAATCAATGTGATATGGGTTCTATATCAGAGATATGTAGGTTTAAAAATCGGGTTGTAGCCTGAGTATGGCTAGTTGGTTAAAGACCAACCTGTGGTCTATGTTAATGAGAGATTAAGAAAGGCAGCGTATATTCAGTATGGGTAAAATCAAAACCATTAGCTGCCAGCTACAGAGGGAGTGGAGAACTGTAATAGCCTCCAGGGAAAGTATGTTAGATAAAAACAACTACTTCCCCAATTGTCGTTTGACCATTTTTAGTAATGTATTCAGCGGGAGACAAAAGATAAGCAAAATGGCAAATTTACAGAAAGTGGTTTCTGCAGTAGCCGAACTTATCAGTATTAGTCGCGCAAGGTCAGCAATGGCAAGGTATAAACCTTTAGTCAGGGTAGAGTAAATAGAGCAGGTACCTACCACGCTTGTTAACTTTTAACCCAAAAGGAAGATTAGGTTACAAGAAAGGAAGTCTAATTCATTGCCGTGTGCTAGTCGAGATAAAAGGCTCCGGGTGAAGTGCGGAGATTGAGCACATCAGCTTAAACAGCTGATAGGTACGAAACCAGGGTGTGGTACAGCTACATATAATACTATCTTGCTTCTAGCTGAGTGAATTAAGCCTCGGGCAGTTGCTAAGTAAATAAGGGATAATATGGCAGAATGCCTACGGCTGAATGTATAAGAGTTATACTCAGTAAGCTTTCAGCTAAAGACAATGTGAGCCTGGTTCAAGCATGAGGTTAAAAGTTACCTAGGGACTCTAACTGGGTAAAAGTGATAGCGACAAGGGTTCTCAGCTAAATACAACAAGCTTTACACAGCATGTAGTTCAGGTTTCACATAGGACACTACATAATGAACAACAGATCTTCACAATGCCACTCTATGACCCACACAATTTATAAGCCCACGTGTAGACTCTAGGCAGGTCCAAGTAATTATTGGCACAAGTTCCAGTTCATCAGAGAGAAAAATCATACACTAGGTACATAGGAAGTTACACATAGAACATTGTTTTAAAAAGCAGATATTCACAAACAGTGAAGTAATCGCAAGCAGAAAAAGCTAACTCTCAGTAAAAGTCAACCAATGCAAAAACAGATCACACAGTTTAAGTTAGAAAACGTAACTTTAAGTTAGGATATTACCGTATAAATAGGTAGACATAACAAGCAGTATTCTTAATAAAAGTAAAAAAATGCTTACTCTCAGCATATGTCAAGCCTCTAAGACAGGACGCACAGCAGCCAAATAGAGAGTGAGGAAAGAAAGATGGAGTCAGTGAATAGTGGGGTATATTTATATGTTAGTAGGAGACACTGGGGGAGGGTGAGAGGGGAGTAACCCAGATTTCAGGTCTTAGGTAGAAATTCGCGAGAAAGAGAGTGTCAGGTTAGAAGACAGTGGGAAGGATACGTGATGGAGGAGGGGCATAGAGGTAGGAGCAAAGATCAGTGGGTGGGGAGTAAAGTGGGAAGATAGAGTGGAAAGGTAAGGTAAGACAAGGATGAAGAGCCTAATGGGAGAGAGGGAGATGATAGGACATAGGAGAGCTATAGTACTGGCGTATAACTAGTAAGTTAGGAGAGCTGTGGGGGAAAGTAAAGACCTGCAGTAAGACACAGAGAGTGGATTCCTAAGGAAAACAATCTATAGAATGGAAGAAACAGCAGGTAGGTCAGAGAGTGAGAGCAAGTATAATTGGTACAGTCAGCTAATCTGTAGAGATATACTAAGTTAGTGAACTAGAGTGTGGTATAGCAAGGTGAGGGAGGGGAGGGTGAAAAAAGGAGCAGGTCAGGGAAAGAGACTCCGTTTAAAAGACTAGTAAGTAAGGTATGCAGCTCCTCGTGGTCCTGCAGAGTGGTGCTAGCAGCAGAGAACTGAAAAAGTGACTACTCTCCAGATTTAAGTATATTGTTTGCTGTTTCTACCTGTTCAACCATCTTTTCTTGCTGTAAATGAAGTTTAAACTGCTATTTTATCTGTATTGAGCATTTTTATTACCTGCACTTAAGTTAAAGTTTTGTTTGTTTAATTTTACTGTTGAGGCTGACCACTCAAGTGCGCCAGCCTGTGCATTTAATATACTGCTGTTTCCCTGCATTTTTCTGTAGTTTTCTTACAAAAAATATATATATCCTTGTTTTCCCACCTTTCCTTGACTAGAATAGTCCAGTATACAGGCTTTGCTGTATTCTTGTCTTTGGGATAGTGCCTGTGTTGCCTCTTGCCTTACTTGGATAGAAGGAAGTTTCTTTGCTCACCAGTGGGAGTGGGGAGCCTTGAGCAGCTTATCTGTCCCTGAAGGAGTGACCTCAGCACAAGATCTAGTAGTAACTGGTCGTTTTGGACCATTTCTAGCTCTTTTGAAGTTCCCTGTATAAAAATTCGCCTCTGAGCATTTTTTTTCGACTATACTACTCAGCAACAGCTCCTCATGGTCCTGCAGTGTGGTGCTAGCAGCAGAGAACTGAAAAAGTGACTACTTTCCAGATTTAAGTATATTTTTTGCTGTTTCTACCTGTGCAACCTTCTTTTCTTGCTGTAAACGAAGTTTAAACTGCTATTTTATCTGTACTGAGCATTTTTATTATCTGCACTTAAGTTAAAGTTTTGTTTGTTTAATTTTACTGTTGAGGCTGCTCATTCAAGTGCACTAGCCTGTGCATTTAATATACTGCTGTTTCCCCTGCATTTTTCTGTAGTTTTCTTACAAAAAAAAATCCTTGCTTTCCCGCCTTTCCTTGACTAGAATAGCCCAGTATACAGGCTTTGCTGTATTCTGGTCTTTGGGATAGTTCCTGTGTTGCCCATTGCCTTACTTGGATAGAAGGAAGTTTCTTTGCTCACCAGTGGGAGTCGGGAGCCTTGAGCAGCCTATCTGTCCCTGAAGGAGTGACCTCAGCACAAGATCTAGTAGTAATTAGTCATTTTGGACCATTTCTAGCTCTTTTGAAGTTCCCTGTATAAAAATCCACCTCTGAGCATTTTTATTCGACTATACTACTCAGCAACAGCTCCTCGTGGTCCTGCAGAGTGGTTCTAGCAGCAGAGAACTGAAAAAGTGACTACTTTCCAGATTTAAGTATATTTTTTGCTGTTTCTACCTGTGCAACCTTCTTTTCTTGCTGTAAACGAAGTTTAAACTGCTATTTTATCTGTATTGAGCATTTTTATTACCTGCACTTAAGTTAAAGCTTTGTTTGCTTAACTTAACTGTTGAGGCTGCCCACTCAAGTGCGCTAGCCTGAGCATTTAATATACTGCTGTTTCCCTGCATTTTTCTGTAGTTTTCTTACAAAAAAAAAATATCCTTGTTTTCCTGCCTTTCCTTGACTAGAATAGTCCAATATACAGGCTTTGCTGTATTCTGGTCTTTGGGATAGTTCCTGTGTTGCCCATTGCCTTACTTCGATAGAAGGAAGTTTCTTTGCTCACCAGTGGGAGTGGGGAGCCTTGGGCAGCCTATCTGTCCCTGAAGGAGTGACCTCAGCACAAGATCTAGTAGTAACTGGTCGTTTTGGACCATTTCTAGCTCTCTTGAAGTTCCCTGTATAAAAATCCGCGTTTGCGCGACTTTGCGCGATAGTGCGCATAGCGCAGCGCCAGTTAAACAAGTTTAAACTATTTCTGGCTCCGCCAAGTCTGCTCTTCAGTTTTTCCCTTAAAACTGCTCTACTTTCAATAAAATCAGTCTATTCTCTATGTAAAAAGCCCAGCACTTGATCCTAAAGCATTTTTTACACAGATAAAGCACTCTTGAACAAAAGAAAGCACTACATCCACCTACAATCCCATTGAGTACCCATTTCCCTTTAGGTTCTTTCTGACTCAGTACTCAGCAACCCCTTACTCTATTCTAGCATGTCGAGTGGTCAATTACTGGCGTCCTCTTCAGTTCAGCTGGTGAATCTGGGAATCTTGAGGCAATGTTACAACTGCCTCATGTACACAGACAACCCTCTCCTCCTCCCAACAAATACAAATATATGTGAGAGATGCAACTATATAGCCAAACTGGAGGCTGAGCTCTCTCGACTCAGTACTGGCAAGACCAGTCAGGAGGAGAAGGTAACCACACACACCACAAACCCAGTCTCACATAGACCAAACACAACTGCAAACTAAACACATAAACCCACAAAGATATACTCGGAGGCTCTAATTAAAAATCTACCAAAACAACAGAGGCCTCCAAAGCAGACATCCAGGAAACCACTACCTCAAAACATAGCACATGCAACACATATTTCTCAAAGTCAGTGTGCCAAACAGTCACAGCCCTTAAGGCCAAACAACATGCCTGATTCACTTGTAATAGGTGACTCTATAGTCAGACACACTGACGTCCTACTCACCAGACTGAACAAGGAAAAGGGTACAGTAAGCTGCCTGTCGGGCGCTAGAATCCGCCACATAACACAAGCTCTCACGTCACTCCAAAACAAGTACAAATATGACTCAGTCATTGTCCATGCCGGCGTGAATGACCTGAGACGTACCTCCCTGGACTACATGAAAAGAGACATAGAGGAGCTCTCTGATTATGTAGCCCAGGCTGGTATGACCCTGACTCTGAGCAGCATCTTACCCTCACCAAGAATGATGCCACAGTACAAAGACAAAATGATCAGCTTTAATAATTGGCTCAATTACTGGTGTTATTCTAGGGGGATCCAATGTCTGTCTGCTTGGGATGACATGCTTGAAAAGCCACGCTGCTTCACAAGGGACGGCTTGAACCTGTCACCCCTAGGCTTCTGGATATTGGCAAAGGCTCTTGCCACCCCCATAGTGCCTTTTTTAGGCAAGGCTCAAAAGACAAACCCACCTCCCTAGAAAACACAAGTGGGAAAAAACTAAGGGTAATGCTGCTCAATGCCAGAAGTCTAAACCTCGAGATGCAGGCTCACAAAGCCCTCCTCAGTATGGAGAGCATCGATGTCTGTGCAGTGACTGAAACCTGGTTCAAGGCTCCTGAGAGCACTCCAGTATTACCAGGTTATACCTCATATCATGCTTTTCTGCCCCAAAACTTGGACCGAACCACAAAGGGGGGGGGTGTCCATATTCATCAAAGACACCCACACCTCCAGGATAGTGGCAATGCACGAAGCATCGGAGACCATCCATGTGCAACTAACCATAGGCAAAACTGCCCTACAGTTTGTAGCATGCTACAGACCTCCCTCTCAAACTCAAGAACCCCACTCAGCCTTCCTGAAGACACTGGAGAGTATGAATGTCTCTCCAAATACCATCATATTGGGAGACTTCAACTACACAAACATAGACTGGGAGGATTACTCAAGCCCCAACACCCTAGCCCAAAGGTTCCTAGAATTCATAAACTCAAATGCGATGGAACAACTAGTCACCACTCCCACAAGAGAAGAAAATATACTAGATCTGATCATCACAAACATGGGGACACAATGCTCCACACCGAAAGTATACCCCTCACTGGTGAGATCAGACCATAAACTAATCTCACTGGAAATCCATATCCCGCCCCCACCCCCAGCACAAAAGACCACAGTGAGGAACTTCTCAAAAGCAGACTTCACACTTCTTAAGACTGAAGTGGTATCCTTCAAGACACCTGGGCCAGTGGAAACCACAGCCCACACCACTGAATCCTTTATAAAAGCCTTCTATGGACACCTTCAAGAATGCATGGATCATGCAATCCCAAATAAAACCAAGACCCTTTCCCCCAAAGGCAGGTGTCCTGTCTGGTGGACCCCAGCCATAAAGAAACTTTACAACAGGAGGAGGAAGCTACTACAGGACAGAGCAAAATCCCAAAAAGGGAGGGCATCTCTCATCAGTACTAGCAAAAAACTACGATTACTCATAAAATCATCCAAAGCCAACTTTGAGAGAAAATTCGCAAAAGACACTAAAGATAATCACAAGGCCTTATTTAGTTATGTTAGAAACCTGGGTGGAAACTCCCAGATATGTTCTGAGTTAGTTCAAAATGACAAAAAATACACTGAACCCACAGATAATGCCAACATACTAGCAGACAGGTTCAGTGCAAATCCCCCCCCCCCAAAAAAGGAGAAATATCTATCCCAGCTGAATGTAGCCCCCCTGACATCTCAGATGTCCAGGTGAGAGCCACCCTCTCCAAAGCTAAAAACACAGCATCAATGGGACCAGACGGTGTCCCGGGTTGCGTGCTACATGAACTCCAAGAGTAGCTAAACTCGCACATAAGGCTGCTGTTTAATCTTAGCCTTACTACAGGATATGTACCCAAAGAATGGTGTACAGCAACAGTGGTTCCACTCCACAAAGGAGGTGCTTCTACGGACCCTGGAAATTACCGCCCCATAAGCTTGATGAGCCTGGTCTGCAAAGCTATGGAGAGGATCATTATGGAACTCATAGACAAAGACATTGGGGACCTACAGACACTTGATCCTACCCGATTCCGCTTTGTTAAGGGCAAATCCTGCCTTTTGAACCTGGTCGACTTTTTTGAAACAGTCACTAAGGCCATTGATGAGGGTAAGGCAGTTCACACAGCCTACCTTGACCTTGCAAAAGCCTTCGACACAATACCCCACTCGGGCATCATAGACAAGCTCACCAGCTTAAATGTAAACCCATATGTCATAAGATGGGTTGCAAACTGGCTAAAGGACAGAACCCACAATGTCAGAATTGCTGGAGCAATGTCAGACTCTAAGCCAGTCACAAGTGGTGTCCCACAGGGCTCGGTCCTGGGACCCCTCTTGTTTGGCATTTATTTCTCAGAAGTACAAGCAAACATAGGAGGATTGTGGCTGACATAGTTTGCAGATGACTGCAAGCTGGGCACCATAATCGATACTCCAGCGGACACTAGCATCCTTCAGAAAGGCCTCACAGAAATGGATAACTGGTGCCAGAGCCATGGCCTTAAACTGAACGCCAAAAAATGTATAGTTATACCCTTTGGGAAAAACAAAGTACCCACAAATTACCACATAGGTGGTAATCCATTAATTACAGAAGAAGTAATCAGGGACCTAGGGACCCAAGTTGACAGTGACCTCTCATTTGACACCCACATTGCCAAGGTGGTTAGGGAGACCTTCTATATTGCCCACCTTATCATGAAAGGATTCACATCTAGATCAAGAGAGGTCATTGTGCTCCTATACTCTTCCCTTATCAGGCCCATGATTGAGTACAATGCCCCATTTAGTATTTACCTTACCCGGCACCTGCAGCAGTTAGAAAGACCCCAGAAGTACCTCACCAAGAGGATCAAGGGTCTCAAACATATGTCATATGCTGCCAGATTGAAGAAACTCCAGCTCTATTCAGTCGCATATCGCTTACTCAGACGAGATATATGCCTGACGTACAAGGCCATGTCCAATTCGGAATTAATGGACATGCTCCACCTAAAAAAATCCAAATCCACCAGAGCCACGAGAGCGAGAGACTTGAACCTCAACACAGAAATAAATAGGACATGCTGGAGGGACAAATTCATAACTCAGAGGCTCCCTACACTCTGGAACAGAATCCCAGTCCATGTTAGGCAGAGCCCCTCACTGACTCTCTTCAAGAGAAATCTTGACGAGTGGATGGGAGATCGTAGGTTTACCTCGGGGCTCAACTCTGTGTCACTTCTAGACAGAGGCACAGTAAACTAAACCCTAAATGGGCACAGTATTATCATTCCAGAGGGTGTCAGAAGCCACACACACTCTGGCTAGGCTTATAAATGCCCTAGGGCATATAGCCTAGTATGAACCTATGAATCTATGAACCTATAAGGGAGGTTAGAAAAAAGGTTTATGAAGAGAATATAGAGAAGTGGTGAGGCGCCATCTTGTGGCCAGTTATATAACTGCAATGACTGGTTCCTGAGCAAGGGGCTAAAAACAGTAGGGAGAGAGGAAAGATGCTATAAAAAAGCAATAAGAGTAGTTGAGCAGGATATTAATTGAGATTCAGCACTAGTAAGAATGAGGGTATTGGGGGTTATTGGCAGCTGGCTACTCTGGAGGGAAGCTTAACTGAGATACGAGAGTCTTTTTAGTTAGAGCAAACATACAGAAACAGGACATACTTTCACTGTCTTATTGAGTAGGTTTCTCAGGGAGCTGAAGGGTATGATCTTAGTTGGTGAATATTCTGTGCTTCCAGGAGGGTAGTAGGCAGGTATATCAGTGCTTGAATGTACCAATTAACCAAGTTTCACTGTCTTATTGAGTACGTTTCTCAGGGAGCTGAAGGGTATGATCTTAGTTGGTGAATATTCTCTGCTTCCAGGAGGGTAGTAGGCAGGTATATCAGTGCTTGAATGTACCAATTAACCAAGTCTCAGCATAGGTCAAGCCTCCGCGACAGGACGCACAGCAGCCAAATAGAGAGCGGGAAAAGAAAAATGGTTCAATACCTAATACTCTAACCACTTCCTTACTACCCCTCAAAAGTTTACAACTGGCCTTTATAATATTCTTTATATTTCCTGACAATTCATGATAAACAACCACACATGCCCTTTTGAAACAGTTGTGCTCTGCAGCTTCTGAAGCTATCTCTTTAACCATCTACACTCCTGCTCCAAGTAGGGGTTTAAAGTTTGTCCCCAGACACTACTGACCTCAAAAATAGAATCCTGAATTAATGATTCTGGGTAAACCCTCTGAATAAACATTATTTTAAGTCTGCTCATTTCACTTTCCACCTCACTCAAACTAGAGGTCATTTATGCTATCCTTATACCTTGTCCCTTCAAGAGATTTTCCTTAAATGCAAAGGGGTTCAAGCTTGCAAAATGCAAACAAAAACTGCTAAAGGAGGGTTTCCTATAAACTTCTGTTTTGAAGCCTTCCCCTGTCAGCTCTAGCTGGACATCTAAATAATTAATAGTCTTCCTTGAGACGGTATGTCCGAATTTTAAAAAAACTGTTGGTATTATTCAAGTACTCAATATACTCTGCAATATTTTCACCTGGCCAGTTCAAAGAATAATTATGCCATCCAGATATTTCATATACAGCTTGATAAACTTAAAATATTTGGACAGAAAAATCATACATTTTTACCATGCTAATAGAACAGAATTAGCATAAATGAGAGCACACTGTCCCCCATAGCAACTCCACTCAGCTGTTTTAATATCTCACTCTCCTAAAAGATAAAATTATTATACTCAATCCATTAAATCCATCAGAATTCTAATGTTGTCCCCTGAAAGAAATTTGCATTCAGTCAAGATGTCGAGAAACAGTCTTAACCCCTCTTCCATAAGGATGGAATTGAAAAGATCAATGACATGAACAGTTATAAAGCCAACTGACTGATCCCACATTCCCGTGGTCAACCTCTTTAAAAAGTCCAAAGAATCCCCTCAATAAGTGGGGTTCCTCACCATAAATAGGTTTTAAGGTTTTATCAAAATAAATACCGAAGTCTTGGTTTTAATATATTTTTATGGACTTTTGGTATGCCAAACATTGTTGAAATTAAAGCATTCATTACCCTTAGGAAATTATAAACTTCAAGCATACTTTTATTATTCATCAAAAGCTCATCTAAATATAAGTCTGTTTGTCTATAGGCAATATTAATTTCCTTTGTTGAAACTATGGAATACTAGTCAGAATCCTGTAAAATATTAAACTTACTACCTATACAATCAATACTACCATAAATTGCCAACCCTCCACCCTTATCAGGTTTCAGAATTCTTTTTGACCTTTCTTTTAAGAAGACATTTCATAGATTAAATTATTTTCTCAAATTAAACTTATTTCTTTTATTCCTGCTTTTATAAAGTCTATAAACATTGTCCAGGACAGTCTTCTCAAAAACTCCTAAAGTGAGGTGTATAGGGGTGTTAAATATACTTATTCTCTTAAATTGTTTACCAGTGACTCTATTCTTTGAAGTCTCTTCATCTTTGCCAAAAAATAAAGTTAAATTTAGTTTCTGCACATATAACTTGAACTCTAGAATAGTGTCCACCACATCAGCTTACTTAACTGGTATAAATTTGAAACCCTTTTCCAACAAAGTAAAATGCTCCAAAGTAACAACCAATTGACTGCAATTAAAAATGTTAAAACCATTCTTATATAAAAGAATTCCTACATGACTATTTTCAATAACACCCTTCATCGTCATGTCATTCTCCTGCCCCTGTACTTTGTTTCTGTGTTCTTTAAGTGACTATTTCCTACCAGATTGTCAAAAACATTTCAATGGGTGTTTATTGGCCTGTGTTCCTGTATTGAACCTACTGGTTGGCTAGCCTTTCTGACTTCCATAGTGGGGGATAATCCTGAAAATAACCAGTAGGTTGTTGCTCATCATTATTATAATGGTTAATACCTTGTCTTCTATAGTCCCTATTATCACCCTCATTATAAATATGTCTATTAAAATGGTTGGTTCCAAAGATATCCCTATCCAGGCTGTCTAACTTGGGGAGAATTTTTTTTATTTTCAAATCAGGATAGGTTGCTTTGATCTTGTAATTCTCAATATCCCTTAAAAGTTTCCCACATTTCCTTTTGAAATTGCTATTGCATTATATAACCATAATGTTCAGTCCTTAAATCACTTTGAATAGATTCATTACATTTTCCACAGTGGAAATTAATGTATTAACAGTCTTATTATTCCACTTAATAATTAATTCAATCAATTCAAAGCCATGTTGGTTGAACAAATTCAAAAATTCAATATAAATGGGATATGTATCGTGGAGATCATTAGGGAACATATACAGCCAATATCCTTGGGGGACAATCCTTCTTTGTAAACATTCTCTCAAATGGGAGTTGTCCATTTGTAAACCTCTAAATTTTGACATCTTTTTTTTCAAATTCAATAATTATTTCTTCCAAGCACGAGCAATGGGCATTTTCACCACAAGAATAACCTGAGTCCAAAGCCCCAAATATAAAAGATTTCTGTAACCAGTCATTCAAAACAAACTTATCTTGTGCAAGTGTGTTTCTTAAACCATTATACTGTTTCTTCCTAAGCTGTCCATTCTCGTCTTTATCAGATGGATTTGGACCTACTACAGCTGCATTACTCAATTGTAAAAAATTGTCATTATTAAAAATTACAGTACCTTTAGCAGGATTAACACTTAAAATGCTGGGGGTGATCCTATGCCATCCCAGACCTCCTACACGTGTATTCCCATCTATTTGTTGATCTACTGTCCAATCCTTTTCTTACTGAAATGCTTTTGGGAGGTAAAAAAAAAAACAATTGCTCTTTGCAGTCATTAATCTGTGGCTGTTATCACTGGAAATGGACCTGTTCCCAGAGCCTTACAGGTTCTTGTTGAATACACTACTGGAATTAATATTACTCCCAGCCATTCTATTAAAATTCTGTGACATCAGCTCAACTAGTTAGCTATCCTTTGAGAGATGCAATTTCCATAACCACCAAGACTCCACTGGCCATGGAAAACAAGTCCTGCAAGAATTTGCCTCCAATGTCATATTTCTGCTGCTCCATTATCAGTTGACACTCTGTCCTGAGAGTTCCCCTATTGTAAAACTAAGAACCACAAAGAGAAGGGGTGAAATCACTTAATTTCAATGACTAACCATCTTTTATAAATGATATACATTGGGACAAAGCATAATGTATTTTATACACTTATACAAACAAAATTGATTTGGTGCTTTCTTCCCACACTGTGGATGTCATCAGAATATATACCATCAGTTTCAACCAATAACTAATTAACCTAAAACTAAATCAATTAATTACATTAAAATCACAGCAGGAGCTAAAATTCTTTATGCTTTTTCCTGGTGTGTATCACTTACAGAAGCTGGTTAGTCATTGCAATTAAATGATTACACCCATTCTCTTTGCAGTTCTAGCAGAAATGATGCTCCTAAGTTATGCAAATGATGCTGGCTGAATGAATTCAAATTTTGGCTTAGGAAGATGTGTTTTAAGTTATGTACTGACAGTAATTATGAAATGATGTATTTGACTTTTTTGACAACAGCAAAATACAACATGGTGCTGCCATATCATATATATATATATATATATATATATATATATATATATATATATATATATATATATATACTTTTTTTTTTTTGCCAGCATAGTGCTCCCTCCTAGGAGGATGCAAACTTTCCCAGGTCAGTAGCTGTAAGCTGTCCTACTCTTTCATTGTCAAGCAAAGACTCCCAGAACTGATATTTGTCATAATGTAAAAATCATTTTCAGGTAATGGGATTACATTTCAAACAGCCTTAAAAATGCATTTACATTCTCAATCAAAAGAATAATACTGCAATACTATTTTCATTGAGTAACTTGATAATGTTTCAATTAAGTGATTTAAATGTGTTAGTGTTGAACTAACTGACAACTGATTCCCATAGGAAAATCAATGCCAGTATGATTTCTGTTTGCATACCAACAGTCAGTTTATGTGGGCACATTTGCAGCAATTTTTTTCTGACAGTAAAACAAAATAAAAATGTTCAGAATGTAGGATTAGTTATTAATAAAATACAGCTGTGTAGCTTCTGCCATCTCTTATGACTGCAGCCAGCTAAAAAAGGCATTGTAACATAACATGGCAGAAATGATCTGCACATATATATATATATATATATATATATATATATATATATATATATATATATATATATATATAGGTTTACAACTGCATAACCAAACACACAGCAGTCGAACCCAATAATGATCGGTTCTGGTAACAGAATTTTTGCATGTCAAACGGTCGAAATGTCGCAAAACCACCAAATGCGACATTTTAGACTGCTCTACATCCAAAACAAGTGCTAACATGGGTCAGAAAGGGGGCGCGGGTTTGCGATTAGATACAGTTGCGTTCGTTAATGTGCATATTTGCTGCACTCCTTTTGATCATCATGTTTCGACCATCCGTCCGTCGGTTATGCGGTGGTAATCCTATATATATATATATATATATATATATATATATATATATACATATATGGGAATGAGTACTTATGAGTGTATATAAATATATATATATATATATATATATATATATATATATATATATATATGGATTTACCTTAGTTTTTCGAAATGCCAAAATATTAAATATCACTTAGTCAAAGCACACGATATCGAAGTCGCAGTTTATCTACTCAATGGAACTATGAAGACTTTCCCACAGTAAGTAACCACTTAGCCAAAGAACTAAAAGACCTAAACCGCACCATCCTATACTCCCTCACCCCCTAACTAAATAAACCAATGCTGAGATTCACTACAGTTGGGAAAAGGGCAAAATAGAACATCCCACACAACCAGTTACTTACCGTGGGAAAGTCTTCATAGTTCTAGTGAGTTAATGAACTGTAGCTTCAATATTGTGAGTGTCGATAAAGTGACATTCGATGGTTTGGCATTTTGACAAAATAAGATGGACCCATATATGTATATATATATATATATATATATATATATATATATATAGATATGTGATCTATACAGATCCAAAAATGCACTTTACACCAAATGATTATCGGTGGGGTATATTTACGCGAAAGTGCTTTTCACCGAAAAAGCACTTTCGCCTAAGTATGCCTGTTCCGGAGATCGTACTATGGTGTGGGTAAGGGAAAATTCCCTTTTCCTCACTGTAGTGTAATCTCAGAGTGAGAATATTTAAATAATGGGGCTGTGGGGGGCAGAGACCCCACATGGGGGGGGGGTGCAGTTTTTTTTTTAAACACACTTTAACGAGAGCTCTTTTCGGTGAAAAGCGCTTTTGTTAAAGTGTGTTCGGTGATAATGGATTTGGGCTTTTGCACTTTCGCGCAAAAGTCCTAGATCCATATATAAATATATATATATATATATATATATATATATATATATATATATATATATATATATATAGTAATTACATTGATTACATCTTCCCAAAAATATGCATGTATGTTTATTATACCATTTAAAGAAAAATAAGCAAAGGGCATTGAATTGACATCTCTATGGACTGTAATCACACATAAAAAAAATCTAAAGTACTTAAAAAGCAGGTCTTATAGTCTATAATGGAAAAAAAAAACATACCCTACCAGAAATAGGAAACCCATGAAATACTAGTATACAATAATTAGTCCACTGAACCCCCTGAAATACTAATATACAGTAATTAGTCTACTATGAAAAATTACAAGACGTTTAATTGACAAGTGATTATTCATCTTCAAAATATCTACTTGAGATGAGATTTAGAAGAGTGATGTTAAGTGAGTGAAACGCCACAAGATTGATGGATGGGAATGTCAACAATGCAGAAGTTCAAATGGCAGCAATAGCTAGTTTTCCAAGATCGGACTGCACATTCTCTGTTGTAGTGTGATTTTGGAATTGATATATTTAACTAGCATGGGGTGTGGAGGCTGCAGGGAGGCTTGCCCCCTGCAAAATATGTTGTTTTTTTCTGCCATTTTGAGGTTTCAAGTAGCTGGTCTTTTTGTGTTTCAATTATGTGGGCTTGATCTTTTTGCAGTCAACTTTCTGGTAAGTTGATCTTGTTACATAGTTAGATGGCTGGATATATCTATCTATATGTATATACATATACCCCAACACTGAGATCACACAAAATCAGAGATCAAGGGAAAAGTCAGAATAATGCTATACTCACTTTCTCTTGCTTCTGCATGTCTATCTGCTATCACAAGACTTTGGTATTCTTTTAGGTTTGTTCCCCTATCTAGTGGCCAAGAGTAGGTCTCCCTGAAAAAAAAAATATTACATTAAAAATCCTATTTACATTAGTGGAAAAAAGTCCAAGATTGTCAAGCCTAAGAAAAGAACACTATGGTGACCATCACCAAAACATAACAACGTTTTCTTACCCTAACTAAAGTATAAAATTTACAAATGTAACATCAGTAAATCTAACCATAACAGCAATATATTCTGCAACAGTAGGTTCATAGGTTCACAGGTATGTACTAGGCTAATAGCCCTGGAGCCTTTATAAGCCTAACCCGTAGGATTACCCTGGCATCGTGCCACCTGACCTTAGTTCCTAGTGCCTCTGTCGAGTAGAGCCACTGGAGAGATCCCTGGGGTGAATTTCCTATTTTCCATCCCCTCATCAAGATTTCTCTTGAAGAGGGCCAGCGAGTAATCAGTTCCAATACCAGTACAACTACACAGCATTTAATACAAAGTACACAACATGTGTATTGCAAAAAAGCATTATGCAATTAATATATGTAAAAGTACAAGAACGGTATAGCACCTAAGAAATTACAACAACAACAACAAAAAGCAAATAAAAATAAAAGGAAAGTATAATAAACAACACACAAATTCATACACATAATAGAGGATCGCAAGAAAGAGCATATCTTAACCTCCAAAAACAGCAGTCTCAAAGTTATCACATACAATAAACCAAATACAAATCAACACTGACAAGCCACAGTATTTTGAAGTTCCAAATCAAGAACCAAATAAGAAATATCTAGTTGGTAATTGTCACTGTTTTTAATACACAATTTAGCATGTTCCTCCACTTAACAGTTTGTGACTTAATTAGAATCTGACATACTCAGTAAATGATCCATTTATATGCAAACTTAAAATATCATGTGATCTTAAAATGTGTCATATGTCAACAGAACCTTAAAAAATCATGTGATCTTACAATATGCCATATGACAATTCAGCAGTTAGTAACACAAACACAAAAAATCTTTACACATAAAAAATGTAACCTTCAAACGCACACACATTTTCGGTTTGTTTATTAAAAAATACAAATGTAAACCTTAAATTTAAATATGATCAGGTCTTTTGCAATTTAGCTGAAATTACTTTTAAAATGCTATATACTGAAATAAGATTATTTAAAACTGTGTGCTGTGCCATATTCAGCTGAAGATGTCACACTAGCTCCCCATATTGCCTATGCTTGCATTTAATAATAGCCCCCCCAAACAAAATAAAAACTTTTAAACCTTTTATATAAAACTTACATTCATTAGAAAGCCTATAAATGGTGTTAGTTTTGATTTTGTGTTTGATGTTACATATGCGGTCATAGATTCTAGAACATAATGATCACAATTTTTTTCAAAAATGTTTTTATTCATTTTATAACACAATAACTTAGTATAGTAACAAGAAAAAACAAACTGTAGACAATGTCCATAACAACTAAAAAAGCAATCTATATAGGAGAGCACTTAATATTTCTCATAACAGATTAGGCAATTTTGTCCAAGCAATTAAATGATGGGTTGTGTTGTTAGTCCTTGCTGTTATAGTACCAATCTCATTCTTACAAATGTATTTTACAAGATGAATAAACTCAACTTTAAAGACAGGAGTAGATTGGGATTTCCAATTTTTAGTCACAATTTTTCTTGCTGTAGAGAAGATTGGCCATGGTAAAAATGTATGTTTTCTAGGAATGACTTCAGGAACAGGAACATTAAAAAGGATAAGGGAGTCAGAAATTATAGAGTTGTCATTCCACATAGCTTTACAAAGATATTTAAAGTCTAACCAAAATGGGGAAATTATTTTGCAATTAACAACCATATGTATCCAGTCAGCATTAGGGTGTCCATATCTCCAGCTTTTCATTTCATCTTTCTTGTACATTATTGCTAGCCTATGTACGGTGAAAAAACATCTATGGAAAAATATCCATGTGTATATATACCAGAACAGGGAAGATGTGGATTCCTTCACCGACTGTAAATAAAGTATTTTTTTATATTTTTCTGAGAATACTTGTCTAGTAACTTAACTTCAATAATTCCAAAAAGAAACATCTGTTTTGCTAAAATCATTTCTGAGAACTTTATAAATAATAGATGTGTATGAAGTATTCTTGGGTGAGCTATTAATACTTGTTGAGATAAAATCCAAGATTTTTAAGTTACTCTTATCGTATGCCTTTAATGAGGGTACAAGCTCAGTATGCATGAAATCCTTACAAGTTTGGATGTCCAGCCAATTGCAATTTTGCAAACTATATCTGCTGATCAAATAGTCTGCAAAACTTATTTTATTAGCTGAGAGAAATTGATTCCTATATAATAAATCACCTTTCTTAAATTCTACATTTTCTGAGTATCAAAAATTATCACACATTCATTTGTGTAAGAAATAGAAAGCATAATTATTAATGAAGTCTTAATTAAATGATTAGAAAACATAAGCTTTTTAAATAGCAATATTTGGTTTATAAGAGATGTGAGAACAAGTTTTGACCTTTCACTTTGAATATATATTTTTAAAATTCATATAAAGATGTGGGTCTATATTATAACATTGAAGTCTTACAACTTCAAATGTTATAATATCGAACCCAGTAGAGTGAACGCTGGAAATAGCAAAGCTGCAGAACACCGAATACTTTCCTAGAGAAAGTATTTGGTGGGCCATTTCTGCAGCTTTGCTATTTTCTCAACTGTGGAGCGAAGATAAGTGTGCGAATGAAGGTGAATGTGTGATTGGGCGTGTGTTAGGTGAGTTAGGGTTAAGGCATGGGTCAGGTAATTGTGAGATTGTGTGGATGTGAGGGTTAGGGTGGGGTATAGGTGAGTTAGGGTTAGGGAATGGGTAAGGTGAGTGTGCAATAGTGACGGACCTTAGGGTTAGGGTTGGGTTAAGGTAAGTGGATAGCTAGTGGTGTTTGTATGGTTTAGTGTAAGGTTTTGTGAAGTGTGTGCGTGTGGATTATTTATTTTGGTGTGCTTGTGTTGTGTGTATGTTTGTCAGAACAGCACACTGTTTGGTTTTCTGGTGTTTTGCTCTACTGGGATCAATATTATAACATTCAAAGTTGTAATACTTCGATGTTATAATATAGACCCAAAGATGTTTGTATGTATTTGAGTATATGATTCAAGCAATGTCCTATTACTATTAAGAAGTAAGGTTTCATGTACTGAGTTCCAATATGACATATAAGAAGCATTATTCCAAATTAAGCACAAAATGTGAAAGCTCTCCAAAATAAACCAAATAAAAAAAACAAAAAAACAAAAAAAAGAGAGAGCAAAAGTGCCAAATTAACACTATACATACATACAAATGTTTCAAGCACGGGCATTAATGCCCTTCTAGCTTGCCAATATACCAAAACACTTGTTCCCATAATAAATGTCCAGGCTGTTCTTAAAAATATCTAAATTAGTACTTCCTTTAATGTAAATTGGTAGTCTGTTCCAAGCATCAGCTACTCTGTCAGAGAACCAATTAGTACACTTCAAATTCCTATATAATCTTCTACATAGGTTATCTGATGATTCTCTAGTACTTTTTGATAACCCCAAACATTCCCAGAGGCAGTTGTCCCTAAATGCCCTATATACCTGAATAAGATCTCCTCCTAAATATATGTAAGAGGCACTGTACAAGTTCCGATATTTTAGTCTTTTATAATAACTTAGATTTTCACATCCATGGATGCCCTTGGTATATTTCCACTGTACTGTCTCCAATTTATTCATGCTTGTTTTCCTATAGGGTTTCCATATTCTTATTCCATACTCAAGCTTGGGACTAATGTAACTAACAATGACTTCATTATGTTTGATTTCATAGACTTTATAAATCTTTTTATACAACCTATAGTTCTATAACTATCATTAGCCAATTGGTTGATATGATTAGAAAAACTCAAAGCAGAATCTACCCATATACACAGGTCCTTAAATGAGTCTACAGTTTCAATTACTGTGTGCTGTATTAAATATTCAGCTTTCAGTTTATGTCTCCCAAATGTCATATGCTTAGCATTTGATGGATTTATCAACATATTATTCTCCTGTGCCCATATGGTCAAGTTGGTCAAATTATTTTGCAGACATGCCTTTTCTGTAACACTTGTAATCACTTTACACAATTTCAGGTCGTCAGCATATAGACTGTAGAACACCTCAGATGAAAAAGTAAGATCTGAAAGATGCAATCTAAACAAGTAAGGGCCTAGGACAGAGCCCTGTGGGACACCTTGATTGTAACCAAGGATTTCACCTGTCCAGTTGGTGTATGATACTTGCTATGTCCTATTGGTAAGCCATGCAGCTATTCTTCTTATTAGCAGTACATCAATACCTAGTTGTACTAATTTGTTGATCAGTGCTTTGTGTATGACCTTGTCAAATGCTGAAGTTAAATCTATAGAAATCACATCATAGCACAATTTTTCATTCATAGCTGTTATTATATTGTTATAGAACATCACATTACAGGTGGTAATAGATCTATTTTCAACATATGCAGGCTGATATATGGTTTCAAGTCCCAACCTATCCAGTTCTGACAATAATTTATCCAGTATTACCTTCTCCATTATTTTTCCACTACATGAACGTAGACTTAGGGATATATATGATTCTAGGTTTGTCCTACTCCACTATGTTAATAAATGCAGAGTTTAAATCAATATTAGGAAATCCTATACCGCCTTCATTACCGCTTGTGTTGTGTCAGAGAAGATAAATTCTTGGTATTTTGGGATACCAAAGGAAGTTAAGTAATAAGTTATTAATTTTCTGTTTAATTTTGACAGGTGGGGGAATTATTAAAGCTTGGCCAATGAATAAGATTTTAGGTATCATTTTGATTAAAGTTAGTCTGTCTTCAAATGTGAAGAAGAGTCTGTTCCAACTATGTATTAGACTACTAATTAAGTTTATAAGTTGTTGGTAATTAGATGTGAGTGATTTTTTATAATTAGATTCAATAAAGATACCTAGATATTTAAAATGCATGCCCTCCTCATTTATGTCTCTTTCTGATCTAAGTTTCATAGTAGCATTTTTATTCACAAGAAGTGCCTGAGTTTTGTTGTGATTGAATTTTAAACAAGATATGTTTGCAAAGAAGTCTGGATTATGCAAAATGTGATCTACTGAATTTTCAATATAATTAGAAGTTACTAGTAGGTCATCAGCAAACAGTTCTATCTCCGGGGATAATTTGTCTGGCACTTTATATCCTTTAACACTGTCATTATTTCTAACATAATTTGCAAGAGGTTCAATTGCCAGGGCAAAGAATAATGGGGAGATGGGGCACCCCTGTATAGTACCTCTTAATATTTTGAATGGGTTAGATAGATACGATCTAATCTTTACATACGCTATGGACTTTTCATATAGTTTTTTAATTAGTCCTATAAAGTTTGGGGAGAAATTGTATTTTTGCAGAGCTTTAAACAGATATGGCCAACTTAGGGAGTCAAAAGCTTTATCTATATCAAGATATAAAACAGAAAGCTCTTTTTTTCTTGTTTGATAAGTCTATTACGGACAGTAATCTAATTACATTGTCTTGTACCTTTCTCACTTTGATGAACCCAGTTTGGTCTTCATGAATTAATGTTGAAAGAATATTATTTAATCTGCCTGCTAAGATAGATAGGCATATCTTTTTAGTTAATGTTAAGCAAAGAGATTGGCATGTATGATGTGCAAAGGTTGGGCTCTTGTCATTTGATGTAAGTTTTAGTTCATCAATTTATTTTTGTATGTTTACCAGTTGTTTATTCCACTCTTTCCTTTTATTTATATACCGACTTTTGACTTTACAATGTAAGACTACCTTTAAAGTGTCCCATAGGATAATATCTGAAACCTCCCCATTATTATTGACGTGTAGGTAAAGCTTTATTTCATCCAGAAACCATTCTTTAATTCCTTGCACTGTTACTTGATAAGCAGGTAGTCTTTGGCAGAAGTTTAAAGGATCAGTATTAAGTGTTACAGTGAAGGTGATAGCATTGTGGTTAGACATGGGGCATGATGTCAGCACTACATTATTAATTTTGTTTAGAAAAGAACTGCTTACAAAGAGTTTGCCTATGTTGGTCTGTGTTCCTGTGTAGGAGTAGTGAGAATACTTCAGGGAGGATAATATTTGTATACCATCAATGTCAGTTAGGTTTCTGATTTTATGTAGTTGTTCAAGTGTTTGACAACAGGGGATATCTTGAAGCTTCTTGGGCTTCGAACTTGTGGTATCAGTGGTGAACAAAATACAATTAAAATCACCCACTAATAGTAACTCAGATTTTAATGTTATGGTATCTAAATGTTTTCTCACAGTTTTAGTCCCAACACCCAGTATTCAGTAGGTATTTGCAAAAGTGTACATCTTTTTACCTAGTTTTAGTATGACTAAGGCAAGCATACCATCATTGCTTGAGTATGAGTTAATTATTTCTGAAATTCTCATTGATTTTCTGTGTAAAATTATGACACCTCTTCTTTTGTGGTTATAGTTTGAACTTACCAAAATCTTATAATCCTTAAAGGTTAATTTGTTTAGATCTTCTGCTACTAAGTGTGATTCCTGAATGAATATAAAATATGCATTATGTAGCATTACATATTTGTTGACACTATTACTTTCCACGGACTTGTTGAACCCATTGACATTATTAGATATTAGATATAATGTTAAATATTATCATTTGATGGAGACTGCTATTATAAGTAAAATTGAAAAGTCCTTTTCTTGATTCATTATGATAAATACATTTTTACAACTGTTATAGACTATATAGAAACTCTACACTTGAAAATAAAACTATATATTTTAATACCTTTCTGCATGGATATACTATACCCAGGCGTACTATATCTCTCATAAAAACCACACACTAACCCTCTCATGACATCTAGTGGGAATTCCTAGCTACTGCAGGTCAATAGTAAGCAGAAGAGAAACTGCATGTACATTAAAAACATACAAAAGGGGGGTTGTGGCCATGAAGAACACTGAGTAGCAGCATTTCTCTTCATCTCTGTCTCTTCAGATTTTCTTTGACAGGAGTTTTATGAAATAACTATCCTAATTTTGGATATTTTTAAGTGTTTTATTCCTCTTGATATAAAGGATAGTATCTAAAAAATTTTTAGAATATTTTAATTTTTCCTGTCAAATTTCTGTGATACTCTGATCTTCACCAGTTAAAAGATGAGCTTCTCTAAAACAACACATCAGGATGCTACCTTAAAAAAGGAAATACAATCCTTGCTGACTAATATACAAAAATTAGCCAGCAAAATTGACAGAATGGACTTGAAGCTGGATGATTTCAAGGAGAGATGTACACATCAAATGGGTGCTATACATGAAGACTTAAAACAGCAGAAGGAACAAATCTCGGGAATCCAAACAGCTCTCAATGATATGGGCACCAGAATTCAGAAAAGTGAACATAATATTGAATTTCTTTTAAGACAAAATACACAACTGCTATCAAAGGTAGATGGTCTTGAAAACAGATCTCGCAGCAATAATATAAGAATATTTGGATTATCTGATAATATAGAGGAGAATAATATAGAAATGTTTTTAACATCGTGGTTGCCAGAAATTTTGGAACTTCCTGAAGCACTTTCCTATGGTGTTGAAAGGGCACACAGGTCCATGGTATCATTTAAAAACAACAAAACTAGTTATACTAAATCTGTGATTGTAAAATTCATTTCATCCCAAATAAAATCTCACTTATTATTTCCAGCAAGGTTAAAAATCTTTCACCAGAATGCAACTAGAATTTTTGAGGACTTAGGCACAGCTCTTTCTTTTGTTAAAACAAATAAACCTATGGACAAACTTGAAGACAAGCTACTGCTAGTCTAAAGAGGTTGCCAGCAAATGGAACATGGAAAACCTTTGAACAAAAGAAGAAACTTAGAAAATAACTAATATCAAATACTGCCTTTTGACATGTAAGTGACCCAAAAAAGTCCAGGTAGATGAAACTGGATCAACAGGCAAGATCCGTGAACTTTTTTTTTTTGTTATTTATTTTAATTTATTACTTGGTTCTATAGTGCTGTTGGTGATGGTATAGTTATATATTTAGTTACCGCATTTTACTTTAAATGATTAATAGTACATGCTTTCATAGTTTAAGTAGTTAAATAAAACTTTGTTTGAATGTTGTATTTGTGATAAAGATTAGTAGTTTATTTTAATTGATTTTAGTAATAGTTTATTTTTTCATAGTATATGTAGTTAAATAAAATGATTGATATAATGTTGTTTTTATGATAATGATTAGTTGTTGTTTTTAACTATATTACTTAGCGCTTATAAATCTGATGCCTCTTTTTTGCTTCATTACACAATCCAGATTTTGAATAGTAAATGTAGCCCTTTGTGGGGTTATTGATGAGATGTTGAGATGGTTATGTTGTGTAGTGATGAGGTTGGTTGTCTTATTTTAGTGTTCAATGTTATTAATAGTTTTCTTTCTTTGGTAGTTTATTGTTATCTGTATGCTTCAGTGAACCCCTTTGTCGGCTTATGGTTATGCTTATATAACATTACATGAATAATAAATATTGTTTTTTGTGTAATGATTTCATTATTTCTAAAAGCTTTAGTTTATTTGTGGTTGCTTTGGTAAGCTTTAAATGTTGCTATGGCAATACTAGGTTTTAGGACAGCTTTACTGTCATTTTATCAGTTAACAGTTATACAGCAGGCTCAAGCCTTTAAATTAAAGCTAAATGAGTTTACACTCACAGTTTCCCACTGAAAATGATAAAAGTTGTCTCCAGAGCTCAAGAATAACTCCACGAGAAGCCTGCTGAGCCAAGGTGTCTGTTTTCACACCATCATGTTGTTTTTGAAGTTTAATTAAATTCTACACTGTTCTGCTGCTAGATGGTGCTATTGGATCATTTAAGCACCTAGGAAGCATACAGCAGATGCTTACAAGTCTGAATGGCAAGACTTAAGAAATTTTGCTTCAAATGAAAAGGACAGTTATAAAACAGTATGTAAACTTGTTTTTACTTTATTTAAACTGTGCAAGGTAGCTTTCTTTTAGCAGTTTATTTTTTAAAAGCATATTCAATTCATTTAGTCTCTCTAGTCCCTGAACATAAGGAATATGGCTAGAAATTACTGCATGTATTCAAAGCACAATATTTCCTATCCTGTCAACTATAGGCTGGATTATTTTTTTTTTTTTAGTGCATTGTTGGTTTACAGGAAATGTAATTCTTTATAAACAAAGTAAAAAGTTCCCTGAATGTTACACAAGCAACTAAAAATATGATGGTTCCAATAAGACAATGGCAAATGCATATTCTTTATTGCAGTAAGACTACTAACAGTACATAATTTGTAATAGTTTAGTGAGGTGCGGTCCTTAGGGCTACATCTTAATTGTACCTTCTGGTTATAGATATTTGATTTATCAGCACTCATATTATCATTTATTTGTAACACAGTCAGAAGTACAATAGGTTTTGATACCTGAATTCATACCCTTCACATATATTACAGAATAATCAGTTTTCATTTAGTCTATAAGAATTATGTATGGGATAATACACTATTTAAAACCAAACCAGGAAGGTGTCCAAACGAACTGATAAACCAAAAACAACACCAACGGACCAAGGCAACCACCAATAAGTCCCCAAGCAATTCTGTAGTGTAACAACCAAATTGCAAACTGTTGTAGCCAGGCTCAAAGGCAAAACCAAAGGCAGATAAACCAAAAATTAACGCTTTATTTGTAGCTCCGTTTTCGTCAACAACTTCATCAGAATGAACTCAGCACATCCAATTCCATTGTTTTATATAATGGTCACAATTAATGCTAATAGAATAATCACACTAATTAAAGATATAAGAGAACAGGTATACAAATTGATTAAAAACACATTAAAAATTAAGGACTTGATTTACTAATAGTTTGTTACATAAAAACAGTTTTTACAAGTTATACTAGTCCATTAATTGATTTTAAAAAAACCTATGTTCCACAACATTACTATTATTTAAAAAAAAGTTTCTTATATATTAAACTTTAAAAATATTAAAGTTTAAAGTTTAGCTGCCCTCATTTTTAATACAGGTGCCAGGGAAACCATTTCATTTAGACCAGGAAACCTATTTGAGTCTAATACAACCTGCCAATAAAGTTCCTGAACTCTACCCTGGTCTCCCACATACCCCTCTGGCATCCGTATTAACCACTTCAAGTACAAAAAACTGAAAATTTGATTTTGTACATAGGCAAGAGTGTTTGTACAAGGCATTACTTTCTCTAGCTGTCCTAATCTCATATAGGTGTTCATAAATGCGTTGTTTCAATTTTCTTTCACTCTTGCCTATATAAAATGAGCCACAGAACATACATACTGCTAAGTAAATAATACCACAGGTATTGCAATTGACAAATGAATTTAAATACAATCTTTTATTCCTGTCTTTTAAATAATAACTCTCTCCTACCAATAAGTATTTACAATATTTACATGCCCCACATTTAAATAAACCTTTTTTATTTTGATTTTTGTTATTCAACCTGAAACATTTCAAGTCCATATGACCTGTCTCAAAATAATTTTTGAGTGTTTTACCTTTTTTGTATACAAACTTCAAATCATCAGAAAAAATATTGGTTAGATCAGATATTCTAGAAAAATTAAGCCATTCCTTCTCCATAATTTTTCTAACTAACTTAGATTGTCCGTCAAATGTAGTAATTAGACTATTACTATAATTTTCTGTTGTCTGTTCCTTATGAAAATGGGTTGTCTCACTGTAACATCCTAATATAGGGGCAAATCTAGTTTTCCTAGCCAAAGAAACTTCTTTAGATATTTCATCTATTAGGTCTTCAGGGTACCCTCTATTAAGGAATTGGGCCCTTAACCAATCACATTCCTGTATATAGATACTATCTTCTGAACACATTCTTGAAATTCTCACATATTGTCCCTTAAGAACCCCTCTTTTCTGTGAGAGTGGGTGTGAACTACTGAAATAAAGATACGAGTTTGCAAAAGTATCTTTCCTGTATACTCTTGATACAAACTGATTATCTTTTTTCATTACAGTAATATCCAGATAGTTTAAAGTCTCAGTGTCAAACCTATATGTGAATTTCAAAAAGGTTGTTGTTTCATTAAGATATTCAACCATGTCACAGAATGTGGTGGCATCTCCTGTCCAAAGGAAACATAGGTCGTCCAAAAATCGACCATAAAACACCCAATTGTTCTTAAATAGGGAATTAAGTAGATATTTATTTTCCCAATGTGCCATAATGATGTTTGCGTAGGTGGGAGCACAATGTGCTCCCATCGCTACACCCCTTACCTGTTGGTAATATTCTCCAGCAAAGTAAATATAATTGTGTTTGAGAATGACTTCCATTAATAACAATATAGTTCTAAATTCATCATTGGTAAACCCTTTATATTCAATTAACATTTCCTCGAACCAATTCAACCCAGTGTCATGAGGAATACTGGTGAAGAGGTCCACCACATCCATTGTTCCAAAGGATAATCCTTCCATGCACAATGAATGTTCAAGTTTGCCTAATAGATTCCAAGAATCCTTTAAAATATTTTTATTGGTAGTAACTATAGGTTTTATTTTCACATCAACATATTTAGCCAAGGGTGCTGTGACTGAGCCCTCTGCAGAGACTATTGCTCTCAAGGGTGGGTCTACAATATTTTTGTGTATTTTTGGTATACCAAAAATCACAGGCACCCTTGGCTTATCTACGTGTAGGTATTTGTATGTTGTTATATCTATAAGACCATCCAATAGTAAATCATTCAACAAAACATAGATCTTCTTATAAGCTATATTAATCTCATTGAGAGACACTCTAATATACTTATCAGAATTATTTAGTATTTCTAGCATCTTAGCTTCATATAATATCTGGTCCATAACTACAACCCCCTCCTTATCAGGTTTCATTACCCGAAGTGTCTTATCCTTACCGATAGTATCCAACATATTTTTCTCTTCCATTGTAAGGTTATAATGCACATAACTATTGGTAAGGTCTTTTCTAAAACTATGTTCTAAGACATTCTCTAAGTTTCTTAGTTGAGGGTGAATGGGGGGGTTGAATGTTTTCCTTCTTAAAATATTGGTAGGAATGGGTGTATTAATATTTTTATAAATCAATTCTAAATTCTTTTTCTAATGAATAGTTTCAAGTCTATAAGTAAATTGAAAATATTAGTCTTACTAGTAGGTATAAAACCAAAACCTTTGGAAAACAAGTCAAAAGTTACCTCAGTGGGACAAAAGGAGGAGAGTAGTTATAAATAGAAAAATCACCCTTAGTCCAAATAGGCCCATCATTCTTTATCAGATTTGTTAGTTCCATTTTACTGGATTCCTCACTTGAGGTCTCCTCTGATAACCCTGATAGTTTTTTGAGTTAGTATCAGTATTGTACTTGGACCTAAGTCTCTCTGATCTCCTTAAAGGGGAAATTCACTATCATAGTTTTCATTTACCAAAAACACATCATCGTTCTCTTGAGCTGCTGCTGGAAACCAGTTAAAATTCCTACCTGTGGCTTTTGGTTTTGGATAATGAGTTCTATTTTTATATTCTTTCAAATCTCTTTCTATTTTATTACGTTTCCTATGTTGTACTTCAAAACACTTAGCTTCAATGTCTTTTAGTACTTTAACATATTTACATTTTTCTTCTTCAATAGAATACATAAGGTCAGAGGTAAGGCTATCATTTAACTGCTCAATCTTTAAACTAAGCTTTTCAATCTCACATTCATTGTTCTTAATAATAGCTCTAATAACCTCCACCCCACATTTTTCAAAAGCCAAAATCAGGTCATTATGAAAATCACTTCCTTCCACTACATTGTTGGGATATTTACAAATTCTGAGTCCCTTAGGTATAATATTAAGGGATAAACAGTGTTTCAGATAACAGTTGTCCATCTGTAACATCTTTAATTTGTATAGAAAATATTCAAAGTCTTCTAAACGAGTCTTATATGTCCCATTACTGTAAAAAGAAGTAGTTTGCTTTTGGAAATCATAATTGGCAGAAAAAATGTCAGCAAACAGTTTCTGTGTACCTTTTGAAGCATTGTCGTTACCTCTAGTCGGCTGAGACCGAGAATTATTTCCATTTACGTTAGGTATAGGAGAGTTTCCATCATTGAAAACCCTCTCGAAAAGCCTCGGCGTGTCATTGAGGCTATTCTGTATATCATTACTAGTTCCCATTGTTTGTGTATGCAGAACCTCGCCCGCTTCACTCCTAGCTCTACCCTCCGCTTCCTGGTTGTCTCTCGGGGGTAGCGACGTCACCAGCGTGGATACCGATTGGGTTAAAGGAGTCAGAAGACCGATGAGCTGAGTGAGTTGTCCAACAAGTTTACGCAGTTCTCCCAACTCGGAACTGCGTTGAGTATTACCAGAATGAGAACCGGAGTTGCCCGAAGGATCCATCCTTGCAAAAACCAGTAAAACCAAACCAGGAAGGTGTCCAAATGAACTGATAAACCAAAAACAACACCAACGGACCAAGGCAACCACCAATAAGTCCCCAAGCAATTCTGTAACCAAGGCTTTTCGAGAGGGTTTTCATTGATGGAAACTCTCCTATACCTAACGTAAATGGAAATAATTCTCGGTCTCAGCCGACTAGAGGTAACGACAATGCTTCAAAAGGTACACAGAAACTGTTTGCTGACATTTTTTCTGCCAATTATGATTTCCAAAAGCAAACTACTTCTTTTTACAGTAATGGGACATATAAGACTCGTTTAGAAGACTTTGAATATTTTCTATACAAATTAAAGATGTTACAGATGGACAACTGTTATCTGAAACACTGTTTATCCCTTAATATTATACCTAAGGGACTCAGAATTTGTAAATATCCCAACAATGTAGTGGAAGGAAGTGATTTTCATAATGACCTGATTTTGGCTTTTGAAAAATGTGGGGTGGAGGTTATTAGAGCTATTATTAAGAACAATGAATGTGAGATTGAAAAGCTTAGTTTAAAGATTGAGCAGTTAAATGATAGCCTTACCTCTGACCTTATGTATTCTATTGAAGAAGAAAAATGTAAATATGTTAAAGTACTAAAAGACATTGAAGCTAAGTGTTTTGAAGTACAACATAGGAAACATAATAAAATAGAAAGAGATTTGAAAGAATATAAAAATAGAACTCATTATCCAAAACCAAAAGCCACAGGTAGGAATTTTAACTGGTTTCCAGCAGCAGCTCAAGAGAACGATGATGTGTTTTTGGTAAATGAAAACTATGATAGTGAATTTCCCCCTTTAAGGAGATCAGAGAGACTTAGGTCCAAGTACAATACTGATACTAACTCAAAAAACTATCAGGGTTATCAGAGGAGACCTCAAGTGAGGAATCCAGTAAAATGGAACTAACAAATCTGATAAAGAATGATGGGCCTATTTGGACTAAGGGTGATTTTTCTATTTATAACTACTCTCCCTCCTTTTGTCCCACTGAGGTAACTTTTGACTTGTTTTCCAAAGGTTTTGGTTTTATACCTACTAGTAAGACTAATATTTTCAATTTACTTATAGACTTGAAACTATTCATTAGAAAAAAGAATTTAGAATTGATTTATAAAAATATTAATACACCCATTCCTACCAATATTTTAAGAAGGAAAAGCACATTCAACCCCCCCATTCACCCTCAACTAAGAAACTTAGAGAATGTCTTAGAACATAGTTTTAGAAAAGATCTTACCAATAGTTATGTGCATTATAACCTTACAATGGAAGAGAAAAATATGTTGGATACTATCGGTAAGGATAAGACACTTCGGGTAATG
The DNA here is from genome assembly GCF_019279795.1 of Protopterus annectens. Classification (NCBI taxonomy): domain Eukaryota; kingdom Metazoa; phylum Chordata; order Ceratodontiformes; family Protopteridae; genus Protopterus; species Protopterus annectens. The sequence goes on along the minus strand of NC_056749.1, from coordinate 296,279,742 downwards.
AAACCTGATAAGGGAGGGGGGGTTGTAGTTATGGACCAGATATTATATGAAGCTAAGATGCTAGAAATACTAAATAATTCTGATAAGTATATTAGAGTGTCTCTCAATGAGATTAATATAGCTTATAAGAAGATCTATGTTTTGTTGAATGATTTACTATTGGATGGTCTTATAGATATAACAACATACAAATACCTACACGTAGATAAGCCAAGGGTGCCTGTGATTTTTGGTATACCAAAAATACACAAAAATATTGTAGACCCACCCTTGAGAGCAATAGTCTCTGCAGAGGGCTCAGTCACAGCACCCTTGGCTAAATATGTTGATGTGAAAATAAAACCTATAGTTACTACCAATAAAAATATTTTAAAGGATTCTTGGAATCTATTAGGCAAACTTGAACATTCATTGTGCATGGAAGGATTATCCTTTGGAACAATGGATGTGGTGGACCTCTTCACCAGTATTCCTCATGACACTGGGTTGAATTGGTTCGAGGAAATGTTAATTGAATATAAAGGGTTTACCAATGATGAATTTAGAACTATATTGTTATTAATGGAAGTCATTCTCAAACACAATTATATTTACTTTGCTGGAGAATATTACCAACAGGTAAGGGGTGTAGCGATGGGAGCACATTGTGCTCCCACCTACGCAAACATCATTATGGCACATTGGGAAAATAAATATCTACTTAATTCCCTATTTAAGAACAATTGGGTGTTTTATGGTCGATTTTTGGATGACCTATGTTTCCTTTGGACAGGAGATGCCACCACATTCTGTGACATGGTTGAATATCTTAATGAAACAACAACCTTTTTGAAATTCACATATAGGTTTGACACTGAGACTTTAAACTATCTGGATATTACTGTAACGAAAAAAGATAATCAGTTTGTATCAAGAGTATACAGGAAAGATACTTTTGCAAACTCGTATCTTTATTTCAGTAGTTCACACCCACTCTCACAGAAAAGAGGGGTTCTTAAGGGACAATATGTGAGAATTTCAAGAATGTGTTCAGAAGATAGTATCTATATACAGGAATGTGATTGGTTAAGGGCCCAATTCCTTAATAGAGGGTACCCTGAAGACCTAATAGATGAAATATCTAAAGAAGTTTCTTTGGCTAGGAAAACTAGATTTGCCCCTATATTAGGATGTTACAGTGAGACAACCCATTTTCATAAGGAACAGACAACAGAAAATTATAGTAATAGTCTAATTATTACATTTGACGGACAATCTAAGTTAGTTAGAAAAATTATGGAGAAGGAATGGCTTAATTTTTCTAGAATATCTGATCTAACCAATATTTTTTCTGATGATTTGAAGTTTGTATACAAAAAAGGTAAAACACTCAAAAATTATTTTGAGACAGGTCATATGGACTCGAAATGTTTCAGGTTGAATAACAAAAATCAAAATAAAAAAGGTTTATTTAAATGTGGGGCATGTAAATATTGTAAATACTTATTGGTAGGAGAGAGTTATTATTTAAAAGACAGGAATAAAAGATTGTATTTAAATTCATTTGTCAATTGCAATACCTGTGGTATTATTTACTTAGCAGTATGTATGTTCTGTGGCTCATTTTATATAGGCAAGAGTGAAAGAAAATTGAAACAACGCATTTATGAACACCTATATGAGATTAGGACAGCTAGAGAAAGTAATGCCTTGTACAAACACTCTTGCCTATGTACAAAATCAAATTTTCAGTTTTTTGTACTTGAAGTGGTTAATACGGATGCCAGAGGGGGTATGTGGGAGACCAGGGTAGAGTTCAGGGAACTTTATTGGCAGGTTGTATTAGACTCAAATAGGTTTCCTGGTCTAAATGAAATGGTTTCCCTGGCACCTGTATTAAAAATGAGGGCAGCTAAACTTTAAACTTTAATATTTTTAAAGTTTAATATATAAGAAACTTTTTTTTAAATAATAGTAATGTTGTGGAACATAGGTTTTTTTAAAATCAATTAATGGACTAGTATAACTTGTAAAAACTGTTTTTATGTAACAAACTATTAGTAAATCAAGTCCTTAATTTTTAATGTGTTTTTAATCAATTTGTATACCTGTTCTCTTATATCTTTAATTAGTGTGATTATTCTATTAGCATTAATTGTGACCATTATATAAAACAATGGAATTGGATGTGCTGAGTTCATTCTGATGAAGTTGTTGACGAAAACGGAGCTACAAATAAAGCGTTAATTTTTGGTTTATCTGCCTTTGGTTTTGCCTTTGAGCCTGGCTACAACAGTTTGCAATTTGGTTGTTACACTACAGAATTGCTTGGGGACTTATTGGTGGTTGCCTTGGTCCGTTGGTGTTGTTTTTGGTTTATAATACACTATTTACAAAATCCAAATAAAACTACTCTGACATGTACATAATTTTACATGATTAAAACTTTATTTTTCAACTTACAGATGATAATAGCTTTCATGGGAAAAAGAGAGACCTGTTATGTGTATGTAAGGTAAATGGAGTATATTATAGTTTAATGATAGTACTAAAATAAAGCAAAGAGAAAGGATGACTATTTATATTTATTACCTGCAAGCTAGTTATGATAAGTTGACTTTGTAAATCCCTTTTTTGCTTCTTGGAACAGTAAGCCTGTCATTTTTATGGCTTTAAATAGATTTTTAGATATTAAATTTATTTGTTAACAGTGCATTGTCAGTTACATTCTAGTTTATTTGGACAAGTTACGAGCACAGACTAATTTTATAAGTAATATTTATGTTTAAATAATTAACAAGTGTTCTGATTATGAGAATAAACCAATACAGCTGGTAAGAACATATTAACACATAGATTACATTCTTAAACTATACATAGACATTTCTAGCTCTAGCAGATGCATATTGTAACCTCAGACATAGTATTGCCAAAGCTACTACTGTTTTTTAAAGCTTGTATTTGAATGGTTGCCTTTTAAAATGATCTTGTCATACAATCGTTACATTCACCATCAATAAAATAGTAGTCATGAATCATTAAATATTTCATGATATAGCTAAAGGAAGCAATCTAATTGCAAGGAATGACTTTCATACAATTACTTAACACATGAGCTAGCATACACAGGTACACAGGTTTTTTTGTGCTATACAGACTTCAGATTTGAAGTTACTGAATTCTAATTTGTATTATTTTTTGGCTACATGATGTGTTATGTATACAACATAATTATAAACAATACCATTCTTCTTGCAGTATTATAACCAGACACACACAGTTGATTATTATTTTATTAGTACTTATACTGGTGTTTGCTAATATATTAACATTTATAAAGTGTTAGATATGGTTATAAAGATTTGTTAGTTATATATCTTACAAAGTGATTTTTATATGATTATTCTATATATTATTAACATGAATAAGAAGATAAAATTGTTTATTCAGAGTAAATATTTCTCAGACAGACACTAATTACATGTTGCTACTGAACAGAGGGTTAATTTGAGTGACCATATGTCACTTGAATTGGGAGTATTATACTCCAGAGGGGTTAAGGGTGGTTATGAACTTATCAGTTTAAGTTATAATCATTTATTATTAGCTTTCTTGGCATTTTTCATGATTTTTAAAAGACTAATTCTCAAAAGTCTACTTTTTTCGATGTTTTCACATTGCTTTAAAAATAATGTATTGCTAGGTATTCCTTTTATTTACATTAATAATCTATGATTTTGGTCAAAATATTTCTCTTTCAACACCATACTATTGAATGGCTTCATTAAGGAGTATTTCAATTAACATTAATGGATTAAATAATCCAAATAAGAGGGGACGTTTCTTTAAATATCTCAAATTGCATAAAGTTCAATTAATATTTTTACAAGAAACCCATTTGAAAACAGAGGATGTACTTAGATTAGTTACTAAATCATATTCAGTGTTAGCTAGTTCAGAACATTCTTAAAAGGAAAGAGGAGTATCTATCTTATGGAACAACCCACTAAACCAAAAATTATTAATATATATAAAGATAATAAAGGAATGTTTTGTCTAATTACTACTCAGTTTAATAACAAAATATACACCTTAGTAAATCTATACTGGATTCCAGGAATAGGCACTGATACAGTAAAACAACATTTTGATCATATAGTAAAACTTCCTAATGGACATATAATATTAGTTGTTGATTTTAACTGTATTTTAGACAATTAAGAGTCAACATCACATAACAAAAGAAGAATTACAGCTTCAGCCAAATTGTTAAAATATTTTTTTGGAAACTTATTTCTTGAAACATATACATACCTTTGCTGATTCTGATTCCTTAGCTTATACTTTTTTTCAAATAGACATAATACACATTCAAAGAAAGAGTTTTGTTTTCTAATGATTTAGTAGATTCTTTAATCAATACTAAGGTGATTACATGTCCATTATCTGATCACAATTCAATAATTTTCACATTTTTATTTACCCCAATCCATAATGTTCCAATACATAAAATACATGCCTATATAACTAAATTGAAATATTTTAAAGATGTTATAACATCAGAAATCAAAAATTTTATTGAACAAAACAATATAAATAATATTTTTGAGATCTTTGTATGGGATGCCTTAAAAGCCTACCTCTATGGCAGAATTATAAATTGGTATAACAAAAAAAGGAAACGTTGGCATAAGCATTTCATAGAAATACAAAATAAGATAGATTCTTTGAAACTTATCCAAGAAAAGGATACTAATAAAAATGATATTAAAAAGAAATAAACTCCTTGAATACTAAGTATATGGAAATACGGAGTCATAAAACTATGATTATTTTAGAAAAAAATTAACGTCTTAAAATTCCCCACCAATCCCAGATCTCTGAATTTACTGGCTAATAAAACAAAGAATTAACAAATTCAATCATATAAATGAAATATTCTCCCCTAAAAAGAAAAATACAGTCTCAGGTATACAGAATATCTTAACTGAATTGAAAGAAATTTTTACAAACATTAACCAACAATCTAAGATAATAGATTCTAACCAATAAATCAAATCTTTTATTAACAAACATATAAAAAAAAGATTATCTAGTGAAAAAGTTACTATTATTGACAGACCCATCTCCTTTAATGATGTCCAATCCCAGATTACTAAATTAAAACCAAATAAAGCACCGGGAAATGACAGTATCATCACAGAGGTTTATAAACAATTACCAGCTGATGCCTTAAAACTGCTTCATAAAATTTGCAATATTTCCCAAAATGACAATCTAATGCCTTCATCATGGAAATATACTTTTATCTCCCCAATCCTCAAAACTGATAAGGACCCTGTTAAATGCTCATCTTATAGGCCTCTTTCATTATTAAACATTGATTACAAAATGTGTATGTCAATTTATGCAGACAGACTTGAAATGTTTTTGCCCACATTAGTCAATGAAGATCAAACAGGATTTATAGTAAACAGAAACTCTTATGACAATATCAAAATAATTCTGTCCTTCATTGAATCAGTTAAATACTTACAAAACAGCTTAACATTAATCAGTCTTGCCATAAACTGTGCTTTTGATTCAGTTAATTGGGACTATTTATTTTTACTTTTGGAGGACCTAAACTTCTCTAATAGTTTCATAAATCTAATTACACATTTATATCAAGTTAGCCAAGTATACATTAAAATATGTACAAATATATCCCAAAATATATCAATAATCAAAGGAACAAAGCAAAGGTGTCCTTTATCTCCTTTACTATTTACATTGATTATGGAACCTTGGGCTAATTTGATAAGATATGATGAAAACATTGAAGGTTATAGCTTGAGTTCTAATGATGTTTCCAAAGTACAAATGTTTACGGATGACATACTCATTACTCTAGGTATAATGTATCTATTCACGCTCTTTTTAAAGATTCTGAATATTTTCAAAAAAAGTCAGGTTTAACCTTTAATAACAACAAAACTAAAATCTTGACAATTGGCCCTAAAAAGATACAATTACTAGATGTCTATAAAAAATACCAAGCACAGTCTAATGAAGTACTTTATCTAGGCATTGTAATTGCTAACAACATAAAAGATATCATTCATATCAATTACAATAAAAGATTATTGGCAATAGGAAATCTCATTAAAATGGAATAAAATCTAATTTTCTATGGATGAAAAACTTTTAATTATTAAAATGATTCTATTACCTAAAATTCTTTATATTATCCAATCATTTTTTTACATGCTCCTAGTTAACTAATTTAGAAATGTAATTCTATGATACACACATTTTTATGGTTCCCTAGACTAGCCTTATCCTATCACATGAATAATTGGGAAAATGGGGGTATAGCTTTGCCTAATTTAGAAATCTACTCAATTTCTGTAATGGTTAAATTTACTCCTCTTCTTATAGATATTAAATACACTGCTAAATGGAGAACATTCTAGAAATATTAATGAGTGATGCAATAATGAATAATAAAACACAGAAATTAATGATGTTTAATAACTCCTTTATCTGGATCTTAAAAGATTATTTTTCCACTTATTCTTCTCAGAATTTTAGAACAAGTTATATAATTCTTCTTTTGAGATCATTTAGAAACTATTTATATAAGTTCAACTTGTATAAAGATTGGCTATTTCTCATATTTCCTATAGCCTACATGTAAGGTGCTATATTTTCTTCTGATTTTATGAAAATGTATTCTTTTCAACAAAAAAAATAATTTTTTGGTCCCAAATTATATCTAATGACCTGAAATCCATTAACTTACTGAACAATGAACATGATTTTGACACAACTTCTTGGTTGGATCTACATGAAAGTAGAAAATATGTATCTAATAAACGTGACTGTATGACTTTATCAACTAAAAGTTCAGTTCCTAAACTAATTCAGTATATGGTGCTGTCTATAAATCAGAAATCACCAACTAAAAACATTTTATCTCACTTATATAAGGCAATTAAACTAGATCTAGATAATATATCAGACAATTATTGGAATTATTTCTCCTTAATTAATAATCATCCCCAACAGAGAAAGACAAATCACATATATTACAATCTGCTAGTGTAACCACTTCTTCACTAAGATGGAAAATTTTCATATGGAGATATTTGCATAAATATTTTATAACCCCACGTTCTTTAAGCAAATTTAATAAGAAGGACGTTAACTGCTGGAGGTGTAATAGTGTAGTTAATGCTGATTGGGCCAATATGATATTTGATTGTACAAAATTAAATAATTTTGGGAAAGATATTAATCACTTTTTACAAGCAATTTTCACAGATAATTTTTTTACTCTCAAAATCCGTTTTGTTTAACACTCCTGTTCCTAACTGTATTACAGAAACTAATCAGCCTCTTCTCTCATCCATTTTATCAGTAATCAGGAAAACGGTTACAAGAAACTGGAAGTCTAAATCTTCTCCCTCAGTAAATTAATTCAAAAATCTACTTTTTGAAGTGTGTAATTTAGATATATTGACCAAATGAGCAAGATACTCTAGGAATACTATTGTAAACAATATGTGGAAGAAAGTTTATGATTTGTTAGATAAATAATTTAATAGTAATGTACCAATATTTATAAGAATTTTAATTTGCTAATATGTATTTGTGGAAAGTGTCATTGTATATAGTTTAAATGTGTTTGCTTTTTTATTCACTGTCATTAGTAAGCATATTCAAATTTGTACATAACTCAAGATAATGTTTGTTTTATCTATTTCAATTCAATAAAGCTGTTTAAAAAAACATACAAAAGGAAATTTTTAATTTAATATACTATGTATGCATGAACTAAGAACATGAAGCTGTATACAATTTCTTAAAATACTTTTTATCTAAACAGACAAATATAAATTGATTAATCTTAATTGTTTGTTTCTATTAATAAATACAGGACTGTAATGTCATTAAAACAGATAGGAAAAATGATGCATTTAAAACTGTCACTGTCAGAAGCATATTTGTAATTCTTATTTATATATAAATGTAATTCAAATTAAATGCATCACTATTTACAGTAAAACATACTTATAAGACTTTTTAGATAAAAAAAATATTGCTAAATGTATGAAAACAATCATTCTTGAATCTGACTGGCTGTTAGAGTTCAGTGAATAGAAACCGGTTCAGAGGTCATGTTTACTTCTTGGAAGAGAGAGCACAGATTGTTTCTCATGAGTCTGTGAGCTAACTCAAGCCTTTAGAAACTTAAGCTTGTGATAAAAGGTGTCAAAATTCCATCAAAAATATAAGTAAGGGGGGATTTTCTAGTGAAGTGAAGCTTTTAAGCATAACTTTTAAAATGATGATTATTTAAAATAAAGGCTCCAAATTACACACCATACACAGCTAAAAATATATATTGGCTAAATGGAGCACATTGCAGAAGTTCAGTTAAGTAGTAAAGATATATATAATAATAAAATGTCACCACTTTATTTTTAATTACTTAACAGTAACACAGTATGCATTTCTCTCTCCTGCAGTGATTAATTACTATGACACTAGGACTAAAACAGTAAGGGAAGGCACATACATGGATAAATAAGTATAGGATAGAAAAGAAATATATGTAAATATATGAAATGAGACAGTGATTTTATACCATTTCATTAGTGCTATGCCATGTATATAGAGATAAAAGTATAAAGTAGTAGCTTGCAGTTGGATACGATTTTGATTTACTTGAATTTTGAGTAATTTACTTGAATTTTGAGTAATTTATATTATCTATAAAGTTAGCATTGTTGTGGAGAAGATAATAGAAGAGAATAAAAAGTTGCATTGCCTTCTGTGTATGATTCCACATTATTTAGAATGGAGAAAACAAAAAAATGCATGAAATGTGAAGTTATGTATAATCATTTGTCTCTGGGTTTCTTTTTTTCTTTAATAGTCCACTCATTTTTTGAAGCTTGTCTTTTTAAGTTCATTGAACAATCCATGGGTTCCGGTTGACTTAAAGGGTTCTTTTTTTGGACAAATGTGGATGCTTCTTTGAGAGAGTCAAACATTTTCTTTCCTTCTGACAGCGATAGTCTTATTATTGCTGGGAATATGCACTGTGCTTTGATTCCTTCCTTTTTTAATGATTTTATTAGAGGGATGCATCCTCTTCTTTTGGACATTACAAGGGGTGAAAAGTCGTTGTCAAACCTAATAGTTTGGTCACCAATTTTTAATGGAGAAAGGGATCAGCCAGTTCTTAAAACAAGGGGTTTGTCATGAGTGGAGATAAATCTTCCAATAATAGATCTTGGACATCTGTTTTTACTAGATACAGAAGTTGTAGTTAAAGACTTGTGTTCCCTTTCTATCCCAAAGAATAGTGCTTCAGGTAGGTTTAGGATTTCAGGAATCCAAGACATCAGGAAAATAATTATATTGTACCCCTCCATCTGCTTTGGGATGCTAAGACTCATATGTTGTTTCTCCTGGTTCTATTCTCAATGTTGTCTATCTTTTCAATGAATATGATTTTTTCTTGAAGAAGAAAGTCTATGTTTTTCTCTCTTTTTGTAATGGTATTTCAATCAAGGAAGGAAGACCCATATATATATGATTCTCAGCTGCGGTGCCATCTGTGCAGAGCCTTCATGTACTACGTGTGTTCTCGTGGGTTTCGACCAGGTACTGCAGTTTCCTCCCATATTCCAAAGACATGCAGCAGGTAGATAAGACACTCTAAAGTGACTATTGGTGTGAGTGTGCGTGCGAGTGTGTGGTGTAGAAGAACTACTGCATCAGGGCTATCCATCCATTGGTGTATACCTTGGCTCTAGATGATTGTCACTGTTGAAGTGACGCCCTAACCACATATGCAAAAATAGGAAAAGGGGATTGTGGATAGATGGATAAATAGAATAGCAGAGGGTGAAAGGAAAACTAAATACTATATTTACCCAGAGGCTGAGAGGACGAGAATGAAGCCAGACCACTTCAAAATGGAGGACATACACCCAGTGGATTTACATCAGCAACAAAGTAACCATGCAGAGTAATTCAGCCAGATAGTGAGATTGCCAATGGAAGGAAAATTATGCATTGCTCTGAATAACAATGACAGAGACAATACTAGAGGCACGTATCTGTTCTTAGAAGAGAAGTTGTCTGAAATATATGCAGAATAATGAGAAACTAGGTTACAGAAATCTCTTACCAGGGTAATATGAAATTAAGATATTCTCTGACTTTCAGCATAGTGGCTGTAAAGATTAGATAATGTTTTTTTTTCACGACAGCATTTTGAATACTTGAATATTCCTGTGAAAGGTTTTATTCAAGCAGGCAGCACAGACACTACTGAAAAAAATAATAGATTTTGCTTCACTTAACCTATTTTTTTCTTTTCAAAGGTTCAGAACATCAGAGGACTCTCAAAGGTGATTAGTACTGTGCAATGTAGTGGAAATGTGTTTTCAAACCCCATCATTACCTAAAAGGTAATTGTATAATACATTCAAGTGGACAGAGTTGCATGTCCCATGACACAGAATACATTGGTACAGCTAGTTTATCAAAAGTAGTATTGTTAGCACATTATGTCCCACAGTTTTATAATCTCAGACTGAATTCATTAAAACAATTGCAGTCATTATTTTTCTGTCTCTGCTTCAGATAGCAGAAAGGCTAGAAAGCCACTATTTGTGATAGTATACATTTCGAGGCCAAGGACTGTTAGATCCAGAGAAAATTATGTACAGTGACACCTGATGTATTAATGCAGCTACTATAGTATCACAGAACCCATCTTTTATATAAGGCTATTTGCTTAAGATCACCTGTAAGTAGTTTTTAATTGTGACTTGCCAAGTAGAAATGAAATGTGTTTCCTGAATTCTTTAACTGTACACGCTTACATATGTAACTTGTCTTTTATGCAAAGTCAGTGTTTTTGCAAGGCCTGATGTGTCATCATATATTGTTTTACTAAACATGCACTTCTAGACTGAATCACACATTTGTTATAGTAGATAAATCTTATCCGAGACAAACTGTTCAAAATATTGAGAACTCTTTATGTAAAACAATAAAATGTTTGTAATTTCTTAGAAAAATTATAAATATCCAATTTAAATTAAGTGACATCAGAAAATCATAACATAAGCCCAGTCTATTACAAATGGACATAAAAGATCAAAGATTCCAGATGCTTGTTAAGGGTTCTTTCAATCTGACAGTATGATAGTTCTGGAATAATGCTTCAGTATTTACAAATAGGAAAATAGAATTGTTGTTGGTTATTGTTGTTTGTTATTAGAAATATAAAATGTCATCTGCTTTTCTTACAATCTAGGAGTGGTATTTGTTAATAGTATCATTTCCACAACGGTAATAAAATAATAAACTTGCAATGTAATAGCACCATAATAGAACATCAGTTAATGCCATGTAAGACGCATTTGAATAGTTTACTGTCTAATCATACTATGTCCCCTTAGTATAGGTCTATGTAGGACAAGTTAACTGCCTTTAAACTTGTAGGGCAGGTTTGTTCTGGTGTCTTGCTACCGATTCTGGAAAAACTAACAGAGACACTAGTGAAAGACAAATATCATTAATAGCAAAGAGGAACATTTCTAGAATGTTTCAGAAGAAGGTATGCATGTGCAGAGAAATGTTTACTTACAAGCATTATATCCCTGTTAAGTGTGGTTTCAGGTGGAGATGAACCTCCCTTAATAAATTCAAGCATAAAAGTTCAGGCAGGCAAAGCTGGCTTACTCAAATAAATGTGGAGGAGTAGTGAAATTGTTTATTTATGCATTTATTTATTTGCATATGCATGCAGTCATACATACTTGTATTAAAAGGTGTAACAGAACATAGAGATCTCTATTGAAAAAATAAGAATAAAACGTAAAAACTATAGCTGAATCATTACATATATTCAGACATGCATCTATTTATTTAATCATTTATTTATTTATTTTACAGGTCTTTTCACTTGATGCTAACATGGGGGGAGGGAGTTTATTGCCTTAAGAAGCCATAAGCTAAATACTGGTTTCTTGTCGAATTTTCAATGCATGGGAACTACAGGACACACAAGGAAGCAGTTGTTAACTGAAGTGTTTGACTAAGGACATGCAAGCTAGTCATGGGATACATAGTAGAAATTTCACCTATAGGGGCTAGTGGGGGGTCTTTATCCCAAAAGTTATTAGATGTGCATTAATTGTTGGATGATAAGAATTTAATTTCATGTGCTCTTTGCCAGTTTAACTGAATGTTAAACATTTTAGCAAGTTAATTCTTAAAATAAGTAAAAAAAAATCAGTTATGGTTGTTGGGATAACTCAAGTATTGCATCAGGCATTATACATTACATAATTTATCATTAAATTTACTTAATTTCAAGCACAAAATAGTGATATAATGAAGCTAGAAGAGACTTAATATGAAAAACCCTAAACACAAAACCTGCAAAAGATTGAAAAAGGAAAACATTTCCATTTCTGATTTTTACACTAAAATCCCCTGTATCACTAGTCTGTAATTTGTCTTAATGGTAGTAGTGTTGTGGGAATATTTAAGGTCACATGCAGGGTTAGAGCTTGGTCGGGGGGTTAGGGTTAGCATGCATTACTAAGGTAGGCAGGGGGAGTTTTACTACCAACATTGCATCTTTCCCCTTAACCAGTTTTTACCCTAACACCCCCCCACACACACTTGCAAACACACATGCAAAAGCTATATCCTTACCTAACATTAACATCCAAACACATTCTCAAACATTCCCACCCCTTCCCAAACCCCATTTACCTGTGTCAATAAAATATGCTGCTGAAATTCCAAACATTCATCAGTCTCTACCTCTCCTTGCATTTATCAAACATATATACACTCAGTGCACTTTTCGTCCAGTGCAATAATTGGACTTCATCAGACAAGAAACAAATACACTCCATACCCTTTTATAATCAGCTAAAATCATGTGATTCACATCAACATTAATTGATACATTTAATTTATTTAAAACATTTAAAGATGGTGACAATAATAATAATAATAATAAAGCATGCATGTATTTACATTTTTAATTAAATACATATCAGTTGTTAATTTTATTGTATTTGTATTTATTGTAAAAGAATTTTGTATATTACATATGTTTCATCTGATTTTAAATGAAGAAAAATTGTATATCTAAGGGGTTTTTAGAGACTTGAGAACGTTTCATATGTTTTTATATGTTTTTATTTTTTCTAAGGCTGCTTTTAGGGATTTAGAACCTAATAATGATTAATTGATATTTGTTTAACTAATTTATCAATTAATGCTGTGTGTGTGGGGGTTTCCCTTTTATATCACAAATTACCAGAAGGTCGAAAGTCAGAAGAGCGATATAATAAAATCGAGAGACTGGAAGCCTGAAAGTTTAAATTATCAAGATCTGCAATACTAAATTATGTTAAGGAATTGGTAAGTGGTGAAATGTATTTATTTATGTAACATCTGTTTACCGGGAAAGTCCGACTTGGAACAAAGCCACTTTTCAGTGGATGCCCAGTAAGAAACACTCCAGACACGTCTTTGAAATGTCGGAGGAAACCAGACCACCCGCAAGTAGTGATGACATGCAGAGTCCACACAGAAGGCACTCCAGCTGAGAATCAAACCAAATAACCTCTTGCTGTGAGGCAACAATGCTGCTGCTGCACTACTCTACCATCAAATTGTTGCCTGTTACTTTAAGACTCCTCTGTCATATGACAAAGTAATGCAATGGACCTTACGTGCTAAGTTTCTGGTGTCTGTGCAGATGTTTATGTATGATAAAATGTAAAAGGCAGTTAGTGAGTGGTATGAAATGTTAGCCAAGCATATCTAATGCATAGTTGTGGTTTACCCTTGTTTGCAATGTAATCTGATCTTGGAGTTATTATATTAAATTTTGGGGGTTGGGGGCACAGGGGGCATAGCGCCCTGCAGAACCGAAGGATAACAAATATAGTTGTAGTGTTAAATTTGTAAATGGCTGAGGATGCTTTCAGTTTTGTTTATAGTGGTGTTTTACATAGTATACTAGTGTAACAGTTATTGATTTTTTATGGTATTTTGTTCTTTGGAGATAGTTGTACTTTGAAATGTGCGGTGCTATTTAAAATTATAGAAGTGGTGCTTAGATGTGAGGTAGTTGTTTCTTTGTAAGGTGTTTTGCATCGGCGTAGGGTAAGGATGTAAGGTGTTTTGCATCGGCGTAGGATAGGGATATCAGGATTCTTTTTTTGTGTTCGGTATTGTGGGAGTCGGTGTTTTCAAGTTTCAGGCTTCAGATGTTTTTGGTTTATTCACCTTGGTCTTCTGAACTTCAATCTTGTGGTATTTCATGATTTAGATGTATATATATATATATATATATATATATATATATATATATATATATATATATAGTTTATTATCAAAATGTTGAAGCAGACTCAGTCGAATGATCGTATCATTGATCCACATCCTCAAAATGTCACAATGCCGAGTTCTGACATTGTCAAATTACATCCCAAATTCAACCTCAGAACAAGCGTTAACATAGGCCGAGATCTGTTCTTCAACAATGTTGGAGTTCGACATTGTCACCATTCAGCCTTCAGACTTTGTCAAATTGGATTTGGTTTTGTCCACTTCAGCATTTTGATATAAAATTTTGATGTATATGGGTCTGCTTTTCTTGACTGAAATTTTATAATCTTGAACAAGAAAAGTAAAAACCCACTTAAGTGAAAGTGCACTTTCGCAAAAGCCGATTCATCGAATTGGAAAAAAAAAACTACTTTAACACTATTTTGCAGGGGGGCCCCCATGTGTGGGGCTGTGCCCTCACAACCCCCTACCCCCTACTTAAATATACTAACTCCAATATCGCGCTACAGTGGGGAAAAGGATATACTTCCTTATCCCTACTGTAATGTGCTTCAGCGAATCAGCTTTTGTGAAAGTGCACTTTTGATGTAGTGCATTTTCGCTTAAGTGGGTTTCTACTTTTCTTGTTCGAGATTTTGAAATTTCGATCAAGAAAAGTAGACCCATATATATATATATATATATATATATATATATATATATATATATACATACATACATACATACACATGCACACACAGATACAGAAAGAGAGAGAGAGAGAGAGCTGTGTGTATGTATGTGTACTTTACATATTGTTCAATAAAAAATATTTTAACAAAGAAAAGCATATACGCAGCCACAGAATAAGAAATGTGCATCTACAACAGAAAGTTACCACTAACTAAAACAGACAAAACACTTATAAGTAACCTCTCATATAGTAAACAAAATGAATGCATAAATAACACAGCATGAAATGCTCATAAATAGAGATAGCATAAACTCTGACTTATAAAATAATAAACAAAATACTACACCCATTCACAACTACTAAAAAAAATATAACTGCAAAAAACAAAGAGACTGTAACAGTAAATAAAATGTGTACATTTGCACACATGAGCATCACCCCACAAAATGAATGCACTAAAAAATACACCTTACATTACCACATACCTGCTCATATGTCAAAACCTACAGTTATATATATATACACACACACACACACACACACACACACACACACACACACACACACACACACACACACACACACGTATGTGTATGTACATCTACATATATATATATATATATATATATATATATATATATATATATATATATATATCCTACCGACACCAGTCATTGGTCTTAGAAAGGCCCTTTTGTAGGATATCTTCATCATTTTGGGCATTGATAATGACTCCTGGCTTGCAGTCATCAGCAAACTTGGTCAGCCAGCATCCTTCTGCATTGGCCTGGACTTCTGAGAAGTAGATGCCAAACATGAGAGATCCCAGGACTGAGCCCTGTAGGACTCCACTTATGACTGATTGATAGAATGACTTGGAATCCCCAACTTTCACTCTGTGGGTCCTGTCCGTGAGCCAATTTGCAACCCATCTAGTGATTATATGATGAGTTTATCAATGATGCCTGAGTGGGGAATGGTATCAAAGGCCTTGGCCAGTTCGAGGAAGGTGTATGTACTGCTGTACCATCATCCACTCCCTTGGTGACTGACTTGAAGAAGTCAAACAGGTTCAGCAGGCAGGATCTCCCCTTGACAAAGCCAAACAGTGTGGGGACAAGAGTTTGGAGATTGCCTATATCTTAGTTAAGCAGGTCTATGATGATGCGCTCCACATCTTTGCATACCAGACTCATCAGGCTATTGGGGCGATAGTTCCCAGGGTCTGTAGTTGCTCACCCTTTATGGAGCGGGATGACTATAGCAGTGCGCCATTTATTAGGGACATAGCCTGAGGTAAGGCTGTGACTGAACAGGCCACACAGATGTGGTGCCAGTTAATTTTGTAGATCATGTAGAATGCCGTCTGGGATATTATCAGGTCCCATGGTCACTGTATTCTTGGCTTTGGCAATGCAGTTTTTACCTGTGCCACAGAAATGGTGAGTATCAGGCTTTCTTCTGGTATTGTGATAGGGTCCTCGGGGGTGGGTAAAGTTGACAATGAATCTGTCTGCCAGTATGTTGGCTATATCTGTTGGCTCAGTATAGGAGATGCCATTGTGCAATAACTCAGATCAAATCTGGGTATTGCCTTTGAGGTTTTTGATATAGCTATAGAAGGCTATGTGGTTGTTTTTGGTGTCAGGCTCAGTTCTGCCTTCATAGCTGGCTTTAGAGGATTTGATAAGGGATCTCCTGTTTTTGTTGAGACTGACAAGGGAGGTTTTCCAGTCTTGTGACTTCATTTTTTTCTGCAACAGTTTCTTCCTTCTGTTGTAGAGTTTATTGATAGCTGGGAGACCACCTGATTGGCTTCCTTTTTTTGGAGGAGAGCATCTTAGTTCTATTTGGTATGGCAAGGTCCATGCATTTGTATACATGCTCATACAGTGCATTGGTGTATGATTCAGCAGTCATGCAGCTATTTCCATTGGCATCAGTGCCAAGAAGTTAGCCACCTCTATTTTTGGGAGCCCAGTTGGCTTTAGAGAAGTTTTTTTAGGCTGGTCACCTTAGCGGGGCTTGTAGGTAAGATGGAGATTTCCATGGTGATCAGTTTGTGGTCAGATTTAACCAGGGAGGAATTGACTATAAGTGTGGAGCAATGGTCTCCCATGTTGGTGTTAACCAGGTCGAGGATGTTGTTTCTTCTAGTGGGGGTCAGAATGACCTGATCCGAGGCATTGGAATTGTATAAATTCCAGAAAGCGTTGGGCCTGTACATTGGTACTTGAATAGTTTTCCAGTTGATGGAAGAGTAGATGAAGTCACCTAGTATGAGAGTATTGGGTTGGACCTTGATAGATTCCAGGGTGCTTAGGAAGATGGAGTGAGAGTCTAGGGACATTTTTGGGGTTCTGCAGCAGGCTATGACTTGTATCACCATCTTACCCAGTGTTAGTTGTACCTGAAGTATCTTGGATGCATTATGCTTGGCTACCAGTCTACAGGTGTGTATATCGTTTAAGAATATGGAGACACCACCTCCTTTGGAGCTTTCAGCCGTATTCTGGGGGCGAAAGGTATGGAATGAGTTGTAGCCTGGGAGTGCAGGGGTACTTCCTGCCTCTTTAAACCAGGTCTCTGTTACAGCACAGATTTTGACATTCTCCATTTTGAGGAGAGCTTTGAGTGACTGCATATTGAGACTTAGACTTCTACCATTCAGCAGCATGATCCTCAGCTTGCATTTGTTTATAGCTGTTACGGTGGAATTTTTGTCTTTGGAACACTGCCTAAAAAAGGCACTATATGGGTGGCAAGAACCTTAGCCAGTACCCAGAATCCCAGGGATGACAGATGCGATCTTTTCATAGATTCATAGGTTGATAGGTAAGTACTAGGCTAGCTGCCATTGTGGGCCATTTTAAGCCAAGTTAATTTCACTTTTTTGTGTTTAAAATAACCAGTGCCATTTGGATATAGATTGGCCTTACCCATTCCATGTTTGATAATTATATATTACACCTAATGAGAATACCTGGGATCATACCATAGAGAATTTGAAGGGAGCCATGCATTGGATAAAAAGAAAAATAATAATAAAAAAAAAAAACATTTAGGAGCTGCATCTGCCCATTAGTAGTACAGGGGAAGTCCAGGGATAAGTTTTCTGTTGGTAAGTTTTCTGTTTCCCATCCACAGATCTAACGTGTTTGAAAATGGACAGGACTGAATTTTGTTTTATATGGCTGGGGAATCTGTTCCATAGCAGTGGTATCTTCTTTGAAATATACCATTCCCTCCAATCTTTTTGGTCTGTTGATGTTGCAGCAGAGATCTGGATCCCTAGATGAAGCACTTCTGATACCATTTGACTTGCTGATGTGCAGTAATTCCATCAGTAATTGGTCAGAGGATGCCTTGTATGCCAGAAACAGCTCACCTCTTAGCAGTCTGTAGGATACAAAGTATAGTGACAGGGCTTTGAGTTGGTCCATGTAGGACATGTTGTTTAGGCCTTTTAGTAAGGTATCTCTGTGGACATTCCCATTTTTGCATGTGTCTAGACAGATACATGCCAAAGGGGGCATTACATTCAATGACTGGCCTAATGAAGTCTGAGAAAAATGGCACAAATATATCTCTAGATCTAGACACAATCCCTTTACTTATAAACTGTGAAATATAGAAGGACTTTCTTACAACAATGTGTTGGTCAAATGTTGGGTCATTGTCTACATACATTCCCAAATCCTAAACAACTTGGTCAGCTCATACGGAAATGTCAATGCAGTAGTTTTGTGTAGTTGACAACTTCCCATATGATACAATAATACACTGTTTGGCATTCAGTTTCAAAGCATTTATTTAAAACTGTTGTGTTTTATTTAAACCTGGAAGAATTATTTACTGTAAGAGAATAAATAATTTTTTTTTCAAATATTTCATTTCCGGTGTTTTGGAGTAACTAAATATCATTTATACACATTATATATATATATATATATATATATATATATATATATATATATATATATATATATATATATATATATATATATATATATATATATATATATATATATATATATATATAAGTAGATGTGTGTTAGTACAATACCTTTTAGAAACAATGAAAACTCTAGGGTTACATATATAGGTGCTCTAAAGTACACATCATGGTACCTTGTGTTATTCAGCAGGCACTCATACACAGTGCTGCATTGTCATCCAACATTAGGATATGTAACATGGTGAATGACTAGCCTTGCTGCCAGGCTGGACACTAATGAGGCATTCTTTGGGCAGGCATATGGTAATTATGTATGTGCTCCCTCTTTCTCAGGAACTGCCTGGTGGAAAGCATCTTCATGGCTGAGTGATTCAAAAAAACAGACAGATATGTACATCAGCCCAACCCCTTCCACCACATCATGACAGTGAACAAAGCCAAAAAGCCTTGTTCAACAAATGAAGACAAACTTAGTGTGGGGGTTGAGCTCTAGACACCAGGGATTAATTTAAAAGCCCCAAGAAAATGGTCCAGATGGCAAGCAAGGATGGTAGTCCAATGGAACTTTATTAAAAGTTAAATGAAAATGTCACAAGCGCTTTCACATTGACTCAATTGCAGGGCTTTTTCAAGTGTGTAAACAAACAATACATTTATTTCCTTCATTTTTAAAAGTGCCATAATGGTGCCAGCATCAGAATGGGTGCAACCAGTGAACCCCAGTGATTAAAGTACTGTTCCAGAACAAATGCTAGTAAACAGATCAGGGGTGAGGGAATCACATTCTACAATGCTGCAGACACCAACATCACTAGAGGGACAGGGGTGGAGAGATACAGTAGACACCATGGAATACTCCTGAAAGTGCATGATGACTCATACATTACTAATGGGTTAAGAGATAGGGGAATCACTACACTAATGGGAATACATTAACTGCCATGAAATGTGGGAGGAGGAAGGAAACACTGGACCCTAGGAAAACAGTGCTGTACTGCACAGACAGCAGACTGGGGAACTGATGGCTAGAAGATATATTAGTCCACCAGGACCTAATACGTACATGACATAATGGCACTACGGTATATTGGAGCAGGGGGGTAAGCACAGGTACAGCGGTGTGTGTATGTAAGAGAGTGATTGCTGGGAGACTGGCACTGTCTACACAAGCAGCAGGTTATTACTGTGATGAGAAGACCAGCCATGTTCTCTATGCTGTGGTATTAACTGCAATTCAGGAAACATCCAAATAGCCAATTATGAGATCTTACCTCATTGTGGCAATTTGTATGGACTCACATGTATCAGTATCTATATTTCTGAGTATTTTTTGTTGATCTGTTCCCTCTTCTATACTTTTCTAACAGTGACCATTCTTGTCTTAATTGCTTTATATTTTTTTATACTTCCCTGACGGCATTCAATTTCTCCCATTACTTTTCCTTACTACCCCATGATTTTGTGGTAAGACTTTATCTGTTATTAATTTAGTTGCACAGTAATATATCTTATGTACTTCTGTTATATCACATGAATGTCCATGGACAGTCCTAATTACTGTGCTCATTTGCTTTATCAAACTTCTAACTTTTGGGATTTTATTGACTTTCTGTAGTCCATTTCTTTCATTGGTCTTAATATATCTGTCCATCTCTATTAATTCAAGAAATCTTCTCTTAGATCAAGTTCTTGTAAACTGAGTGCACATTCTGTGCTCTCCATTTCCTGCAGGCATTCTATAGAAAGTTGCAGAGCATCTTCCTGTGCCACATTCTCCTCAGTTTCATCCTGTGTCATTATTGCTCTTTCATATGGGTGTTCACTGCCCCCTCACTCCACAACACTGACTGAGGCAGAGTTGCCACTGTTTCCTTTTTCTTCCCTTTCTGTGCAACTTCAGCTAAACATTTGTTCTGGTTTCCTATGAAAGGCTGCTCCAAAGTATCTCGGTATAGTAACTTATCAGATGTTTTGCACTCCCAATGGTTTCTGCTTAATCCGGAGATCCATTGCTCTATCTGGCTGTGATGTTATTTGAGTTAGATTTTCTACACTAAATCCTTCACTTCACTTGTAATCCATAATGCCATTATTTTCTATTTCTTTAAAGTCTCTATTACTGACCCTCTTTTCTACTTCTCCACTTTGTTTTCTTATTTTTTTAATTGTAAAATGTTCCATGTCCAGATGTCTTTGCTTATATTTCTCTTCAAATATCTTTTGTGCTGTTTTTTCTGTATTGATTAGTTTTGCTTTCTCTTTTCCATACATATGGCACCATATTAAATCTATCTTTGTTCCCCCATGTCCATATTTTTTTCTTCAGATGTCTCCTGCTCCTCCTGTTTCTCTTTATTTTGGGGACTCGTTTCATCATGTGGTAATGCAATGTGTGTTAGACTTTCTGCACTAAATCCTTCACTTCGCAAGTATTCCATAACCTCATCTTCTCTTTTTTAACTTATGCTCTACTAATCTTCTGTTTCATGCTCCCCCTTTGTGATCTTATTTTATTATTTTGAATTTGTCCATATATGGATGCCTTTGTCTGTGTTTTTCTTTGAATATCTTTGGGGCTGCCTTTTTTGTGTTGATTAATTTGGCTTTCTCCTTTGCATAAATATTGTAGCACATCAGATCTCTCTTTCTTTCCAATGTCCATATTTCTTTTTTATAACTTTCAAAAGTCTTTAGATTTTGTTCCTTATATTTTCGCACTTCCTCAGTCACTTCTTCTAAACGGCCCAAGATTTCTAGGTCTATATAATGCTTTTCATAAATCTGTAGTATTAATGAACACAATTTTTATTTGAAGTTTCTGACAGTTTTCTTGTGGAAGTATTTTTCTTTCCTCTAATCTCTCTATAAATCTTTTTGTACATCTCCTGTCTGGAAATTCTGGGCTTCTTGCATAATAATAAAATACATCATTTCTTTCTTATCCTCAATAATCCACTCTATCAAGTTTATGGCTTTTCTTGGGCCTATCAGTTTTTGTGATTTTTAGTGGACTGCTACTTCCTTCTGCAACAGGGGGGCTATCACCCCCCCTGGGCCTAGCCTAGCCCCACTGTAGGAATGTTTCCACATCTTGAGAATTCTGCACTGTCATTTTTCTAGTGTTGGCACCAGTACACCTACCAGAATAGTGTACTTTTTATCCAGGATATTGTGCACCCAGCTATCTTTTTTTATTTTTTACCTATTTCTGTCCATGATATATGCTATATAAAATATAGTCTATATATCAGTGTCGTCTTAGTGAGAATTTGTGAAAAACAGGATCAACCTAATGAAGGTATTCGCCAAGGCTTGAGGATGTATTCAATTCCAGCAATACTACTCTCCTTTGCTTGCTGTCATATCTCTCCATTCCGACCCCTGAATATTCTAACCACTGTTTGTCATACCTAAGTATGCGTATACTCTACAAATGCAGAACAAAGTTCTGTTCATTGAATCTTCATGACTCCGACCACGTCAACTTAGTCTACTACCAAATGCAATCTTACTTATATCTGAGACTTAGACAAAACTAATTATAAAATAAGTGAATACACACAAACACACACATATACAAACAAACAATGATTTCAAGGAGGAACTACTAATACCTCTCTCCACTACCAGAACCCCTTTTGCAATTTATCAGTCTACAATTCCATCACCCAGAACAATTAAATAGAACAGTGAGCAATTAATTGCTCAAGAGTAAAGTTAAGGTTTTATACAGATAGCTGACAACAGACTAACTCTGACTGCTAGGGCAGGCTGTAAATATAGGCAAAACTCGGTTACTGTACTTCCCTTGCTTATAGGGGTGCTCTTTTTTTGTTTATTTATTTTTCAAAACCAAATTAAAATAAGTATTGTGACTGTTAAATGACTGGACCACCACAAACTTAAAACAGTAACTTTTATTAAAACAAAGATTGAGTGGTTTTGTCAACAAAAATGTGGACTTCATCAGAATCAAAAACCACATCAAGTGAAAAGTGACTCACAAAGTCAATTAAATTCATCAATCAAGTAATCAATCAGAAAAGTTAATCAAGATAATAATAATGAAAAAAGGCACATGATTTGAAGGGCCATCAAGATAAAGGTTCTATCATATTAATACACAACCAGAAATATAAAATCCTGAAGTATAAACACACTTTATACAGCTTATGTAAAACCTTACTTACTTAAAATAAACTATATTATAAAAAATCTTAAATAATTTTATTCAGTAAAATCCTTATAAAATATATATGTTAAAAACACATTGAACTATAAAACCTGTGTTATTTCCTAAATCCCATTAAAATAGTCAAACAGACTTAGATTATAGAATGGGTTGAAGGGAAATATTCTCAGTGATCCCTGGAGCATGGGATGCATTCAGTTTTAACTGCCACCTAATCTCCTTCTCTTGTAAAAGTGTTTCTTATCACCTCCCCCAAGAATTAAGCAGGGTGTTGATCCAAGATACCAAAATAAAACTAAGAACATGTGGGACTAATTGACAGATGTTTATATAGGGCATTATTCTCAATTCTCTTAATTATGCTATACAAATGTTCATATAGATGATGCCAAAGAGCCCTTTCAGTTTATTTATTTTTCAAAGCAATATAGCTTGTTCTAAGAAATAGAAAAAGCTCAGGAAATAATAAAAAAAGAAACTGAGCTCACAGAACATCAGGTGATCCTGGGGATGGTGCTACACTTACATATAAATCACTGTTGCAAATTCAAGAGAGTACAAGCCTCACAGTATTCATATGATGGTGCAATGGCATGCCTGAAGAAAATGATTTTTTTTT